>NW_026000037.1:61582314-61630317 GCF_001458135.2 Marmota marmota marmota
TGTAAATCAATGGATGTGTAACTGATGTGATTCTGCAATCTGTATATGGGGTAAAAATGGGAGCTCATAACCCACTTGAATCAAAGTGTGAAATATGATATATCAAGAACTATGTAATGTTTTGAACAGCCAACAATAAAAAAATTAAAAAAAAAAAAGAATGAGAGAGGTGACATCATAACAGAACATACAGACATTAAAATTAAAAAAGAGGGCTGGGGTTGTGGCTCAGCAGTAGAGCGCCTGCCTAGCATGTGCGAGGCCCTGGGTTCGATCCTCAGCACATTAAAAAAAAAAACAGAATAAAGGTATTGTGTCCAACTACAACTAAAAAATAAATGTTTAAAAAATTTTAAAAAGATTATAGTAACTTTGTGACAATGAATTTAATAATTTGGATAAAATGAGCAAATTATTTGAAACACACTGTTACTAAAGTTTACTGAAGAAGAAACAAGACTAACTGAATTGCCTTATAACTATCATAGAAATTGAATTTATGCTTAAAAGCCTTTCCACAAAGAAATCTCCAGGCCAAAATGACTTCACTAGGGAATTCTACCAATTAAGGGAAAATAATACCAATTATTCCAAGACTGTTCCAGAAAGTTGAAAATAAGAAAATACTTCCCAACTCAGATTCTGACACCAGTATTACTCTGATGCCAAAATTTAACAATTGTAACAAAAGAAAACAATAAACCAATATCCCCCATTAACCTAGATACAGAAATTCTAAATTCAAGTTTTAGCAAATTGATTCAAACACCAATATAAAAAGGATAATGCATCATGACCCAGTAGGGTTTATCCCAGGAATATGAGGTTTGCTTACCAGCATCAGGGGAGATATTATTTTAGAGGGCTTTTTTTGTGTGTGTGTGTACTGGAAATTGAACGCAGAGGCACTTTACCACTGAGCTGCATCCCCAACCCTTTTTATTTTTTATTTTGAGACAGGGTCTAAGTTGCTTAGGGCCTCACTAAGTTGCTAAGGCTAGCCTCAAAATTGTGATCCTCCTGCTTCAGCCTCCTATGCTGCTGGGATTACAGGCAAGTGCCACCTTGCCTGGCTAGAGGACCATTTTTTAAAACTTAGAAGAAGGGGTCAAAGTCAGTGTAAATGTTTCTTACTGGAGAGTCTGCCTCTTATTAGGCAACCAGGAACTAGCTAAGTCAAAACATAGAATAAACCAAGTGTATAAATAAGACTTCTACTTGAATGTACCATATTTATCAATTTCCACTGATATAAATAAAAAGCTGGTTATATTTCTAGCAAATCAATACTTGTGGGGTTTCTAAGGAATTTTGAAAAACATGACCACAGTAAGATTCTTTAATTATAAAGTGTTTTTTTTTTTTCCAAAGCCTTGAGATTACAGCACCTATCTGGTTGCCTTTGAACTACACTTTTCAGCAATAGAGCAAAATTTAAACATGAAAGGATTGGGGGTGGGGTATGGGCACTGTCCTCAAACATAAGGGAGAAACAAGAATCACTGTAGAGAAGATGACCTGTTCTCTTGGTGGGGAAGACCGGCTATCTTCTAGGTGCTACAGTCAGCAGCCCATCCTTTCCCATTCCAATGTGGGGTTTCTTTGTTGGTGAACACAGAATTCCTTCCCTGTACTAAAAATCAGGGAAACCAGGTGGGAAGGGGTGAGCACACCCAGAGAAACGTGCCCCTTCCCCAGAGCAGATTCTAGGAGTATGGGGCTGGTGATAGGAACTTAGGGAAAAGCAGCCCAGGATGGTGCAGGACTTGGAAGATGCATAGTGGGCACTTCCTCTAATAGGAAATGACAGAAAACTCCAGTTGAAATAATGTAGAGGCACAAAGAAGTGAAACTGCAGGAAGGAGAAACAGGCAGCAAAATGGAGTCCAAGGGGTAGCGGGGGGGGGGAAATAGCTTCTGGGTTCAGAAAGACTTCAGGGTGAGTGTTAACTTGCCAGCTAAGTGAATTTGTCTGATTAGTTAGCCTGAAAAACACCTACCTTAGATTCAAGGGCCAGACTGCAGTGCGCTATATCAGCCCAGGAGAAAAACTATCACATAAAATTTGCATTTCTTGGAAGCTCACTAGATACCTGGGATTATAAGTATTTTACAAATATTATCTCATTTAATCTTTATTGGATCATAAATCATTAAGTAGGTTTTCTTTCTCTATTATATTTTAATTACAAAACTAATTCCCATCTTAATCTTTAGCAAAAGTGAGAATTTGGTTTGTATTCTTCCACAGACATCTCAGTGTTCATATAACAAATGTGCAAATATATATTTGTATGCAAATAATTTTACACTAAATAAGATTTTTTGTCAATAGTTTTTTTAAAATATAATATGCATATAGGCATCCTTTTAGGTCAACATATACAGATCTGAGTTTTCTTTAAAACACATGCATGGTACTTTACAGAAAAAGTGTTCCAAAATGTAGTCAATCATTCCCCTGCTAACGAAAATTCAGGGTCTCCCCCATATATATTACAAACAATGCTGAAATAAATATTTCTTTGTCCATGTATCTTTATATAGTGATGCTTTTACTTTTGTAGGGTAGGTTCCCTCAAAGAAAGTATGCACATTGAAAATTTTAGAGATATTGTAACATTAAATGTTCTTTACAATCTGTTCAGTTTTATACCTCTGCAAAGTTGCAGAAAATAAATGGTTTCTCCAAGCAACTCCTGGAACTTTGCAGAGAATTATAAGGTACTCAAGTCTTTTTTATGGTCAGCCTGAAAGTTTTAGCCTAAATTTTACATTCTTGGGCAATGAGACAAAAATAATGTTGATTGATAAAACATCTCTTTATACCCACATCCCTTCATTTACTGCTGAGGGACGAACTTCTTGCTCATTGCGTAGGTTGAGCAGGTGCTAGCTGTCAGTCTGCCAGATTCTAGGTGGAGAAGTCATCAGATTATGAATGAATGCCTGTCATATGGTCACATGACATGGCCCTCCGTCTGAGCCATGCTGCAATCTAGACAAAATATATTGCTATAACTACAGTTTCAGCTTTTAGATATATAAGCAAACATATCCTTAGAACTATTTGCTACATAATATGTTTTTGAAAGACTCGCTTACATTATTTCTAACTAACTTTGGAGAATACGAAAGAAATGACATTTTTTTAAAAAAGACATAGATAAAGGGGGAAATTTTCTTAAGTCCAAAGCCTGGCTTTTGACTAGTCGATGAGGAAGAACTTAAAAGGATCTCTTTTCAAATATTTAGTGGCATTTCGATTGGCACAGCTTAAAATTTCCTTTCATACTGTGTCACTTCCAGGCAACATCAGAAGCAAGAGCTAACCTACTCTTTCTAAGGAACTTTGTCCTTATCTCCATCTGTGTAAGTCTGCTTTCTGTTACTATAACATGATATCTGAGTTAATCAACTTTAAAGGAGGAAAGATTTATTTTTCACTCTCGGTTTTATAGGTCCCAATTGGTCCTGTTGCTTTTGAACCTATGGGCCCATGGCAGGGTAGCAATCACGGAAGAAGCATGTATTAGAGGAATTTTATTCGTCTCAGGGCTGGGAAGAGAAGAAAGAGAAAGGAAGAGATTGGCATCCACAGTCCCTTTCAAGGGCAAGCCCTTAATGACTAAGACCAGCCACTAGATCCCTCCTCTTAGATATCCCACCCCCTTCCAAGAGTGTCACAGGCTGGGATCAAACTTTTAACACGTGAATCTTTGGGGTATGTTTATCCAAACATTAGCAGCATCGTTTCCAATTTGACCCTGATATTACCTTAATTTTCAGCGTAACTGACTCTTGGGTCATTTCAGGATTACTGCCCTGTTTCTTCCATGTGCTCAAACTCCCAATTCTGCCCCACAGTGTTCTCCTTCCTGTCCACATCCTTTAACATGTTACCAAAACGACTCTCAGGAAAACTGCTCATGTGCTCTAGTGTGGCTAAGTCTAAGTGTCTTACAAGACAATACTCTAGACATGGTAAGGAATGGGACTTTTTTTAAAAAATGAATAAATCTCTAACAGTGGAATTCTAAACAGCAGCAAACAGGTAGAATTCTGCAGGGGGTGAGGGGACTGTGACACCAGCCACTTTTTCCATATTAGGGTTAAGTTCATTTCTAGAATGATAAACACTTTCATGAATCGCCCACATTCTGGTCGAACAAATCCACCTTTATCTTGGTTAAAAAAGGAGGAGGTGGAGGAGGAGGAAGAAGGAAGAGCAAACATGTCATGTGTCACTGTTCTGCATTCCACCAGGACATAGTCCAAGCCCTAACCTCCAAGCTCATCATCCACCACCATGCCAATTCATGCCCTAATGATGCCCTTTTCTCTGTGACCTGGCACACATTTCTCCCCCTTACTCAAAGGCAAAGTTCTGTTCATTTTTTTATACCGAGCTCTGATGTGACTTTTCTGCCAATTCTGTCTCCAAGCTTCCACACTCTAACCTCTATTGTCAGAGTGTCAGGTGGTAGTGGTGTGCGGTGCCTTCCCCTCTAGGCTCTGTGTTCCTAGAGAGCAGAGACTATGTCTCGATCATGACTGTAGCTCTCAGAGGCCCAGCAAGGTGCCCTTGGTGAACACAAGCATACATGTATCCAAGTTGCCCCAAAGTGACAGAGCGGAGGACCAAGGATCCTCCTTCAGACTCACACTTGGTTTACAAAGTCCTCCAATGAATGCCTTTAAATTCAGTCTCCTGAAGTCCCAAGAGGGAGGGCTTTATTTGGCTCAGCTTCCAACACAACCTCCCAAACCACCCAAGAAAGGTAAGGCTATTTTCCAAAGTCAGTGTGCTTAGTAACTACAGCTGAGGGAGAAGGGCACCGGTTCTGGAATCAGACTATCTGGCCTCACACCCTAGCTCTGCTGCTGGTGAGTTCACTGTGTGGTCTTGGAAAATTACTCAACCTTTCTTTCTATGTCTTGGTTTCTTCATCTGTAGAATGGTTATGACAATAGGATTTATATCATACAACTACTGTGGGGAGTAATTAATTATGCAAAATGTTTATAGTAGTGTTGGACACATAATACTTCCATAAATATTAGCTATGATTATACTTATTAAGCCAGAAATCATTTGATGTCCTTGAGCATTATTTAAATTTATATATATGCAAATCCCACTAATGTATGCTCAATGATGCCAACATTAATCATATCAGAACTTGCCCCATAAGCATATTTTGAGCATAGGCTAACGTGTTTGTATGCACAGGACTTCCACAGCTCCTGTTTCATGGACTAGCAGTGAGGCTGTTTTTCTGTGAACTCTGCCCTGGCAGTTAACAAATGATAAGAAAGTTCATTCCACGCAATTTTACAGGCAGCCAGACTGCCCCAAGTTTAGACTACTTGAAGCCATTACAGCAGAGCTCACCCTGGCAGCTAGGGCACCAAATCCATGACCCCTACTGGTTAATGTGAAGTGAGGCAGGGGCAGAAGGAAGGGAGACCCACAGGAACAGAGAATGTGCACTGCAATGGCAAGTGGTCCTCTAACACACTGAGGGTTTCTCTTGGGAAAAGCAGACCAGTTTGTGAAATGCGAGTTTTTGGAAGAGTTGCCCATCTATTTTCCCCATTCCATTCTTTTCCTGTATGTAACTTCTGCTGCATCCATCAGTCACTGTTTAAAGGTATTACCATAAGCTTGCCAAAAAGCCAAACTCACTCAAAGCATCTCAGAAGAGGAACTCATTTATCTGTCCTAACCAAAACTTTTTCCGGCTTATATCAAACCTCAGCATACCAAGGAAAGTATTTTTCCATGTACCATGGAAGAATTATACCATCAACTGGTCACCAACTCAGGAAAAATGCCACTTTTCATCAATTATGAGGTTGTTTTAGAGTTCCTTGTTGCCCAATACTCCACATTTATTCACAAACTGACCTCTATCTGCCCCAGGGGCACAAGAAACTCCAATTCAGACACCTCTTATTTTTGCATTACTTTTATCTGATTCTAATTTCAATCAGTCAACGTATTGCCAAAAATATTAACTCTATTCTAACTTCGCTGTTAGAATAAAATAAACTTTCAACTCCAAACTATGTGTCAAATTTAGCCCTTGACTGTCTTCGGTTTAGGCTTATTCAAGGGAGTTCTAAGAGGGACAAGAACAGGAATTAGTAATATTCCAGATTTCATAGTTGTTTGGACAGAACTGTATCTGCTATAGTTTGGTTCTTAAATGTCCCACAAAGGCCCATGTGTTAAAGTTTTGATCCCAAGAATGGCACCATTGGGAGGTGTGGAACATTTAATTTGTGGTGTCCAGGGGGAGGTCTTTAGTTCATTGGGGGTGTGCCTTTCAAGGAGATAGTGGGGCTACAGTTCCTTCCTGTTTCTCTCTCGTTTCCTGGCCATAAGGTGAGCAATTTTGCTTCACCACACATTCCTGCCATTATGGGATGCCTTGCCCAAAGCTATAGAACCAACAGATCACAAACTAAATCTTCTCTCTTTATAAGTTGGTTATCTCAGGTATTTGTTATGGTGAAGGAAATCTGATTAACATAATGTCCCTAAACTTCATGTGTTGAAGTCCTAACCTCTAGTAACTCAGTATGTGACTATATTTGGAGAAATGGTTTTTAAAGAGGCAATTGAGTTGAAATATGCCATTGGAGTAGTCCCTAATCTAATCTGACTGGTTCCTTATAAAAAGAGGAAGTCAAAGAGAGACACCAAGTGTGTGGGGTTGCACCATGAACCACCAGCAGGCAGCAAGAGGGTGGCCATCTGCAAGTCTAGGACAGAAGCATTAGAGGAGACCAATCTTGCTTGATACCATGATCTCAGAATTCCTGCCTCCAGTATCTGGGAAAACTAATTCTGTTGTGTAAGTCACCCAATCTATGATACGTTGCTATGCCTTCCCTAGCAAATTAATATGCTAGTCAAAGAATTCTGATGGAGTAATCAATTCTCTATGGAGTAACAAATCAATCTCTCAAACTTTGTGCCACAGTCAGTGAGATCATCCAAAGGAAAACAGCGAAGTACTCACCTGTGGATCCCCTGGCTCCTTTACTACTGCATGGAGCAGTCATCACTATGAACTCCACCCTGTTCTGCTCTTCCCAGAGCTCACCCAGGTGTGAGTTCCAGGGTCCAGCTGTTCCTCTCAAGCCTTCTCAAATGGTGGGCTGGTATACTGGAATCAAACAGATTGCTGGTCCTGACTCCAAAGTTTCTCATAGAAAAGATCTGAAATGGGGCCCCAGAATTTGCATTTCTAGCATATTGCAAATGATACTAATGTTCTGAGAAACCACTTTACCATGTACCAGGTTACCTGCCATCCCTGCTATCAAAAACAGGGTAATGTATCCTTAGGGCCCAGCTTGGATCTGGCAGGCTAAGCTTATAAATTAATTTATGCTAATGTAAAGAAATATATTACCCCTCATAGAGTATTTTGTTTTATGGTCATTTAGAAATATCTTGCTATAAGTCATAAGCAGGCTGTATTCTTGAGGCCAAGTTAATTACTTTGTAAAGTAACTCACAAATCTCAGTAGCTTAACACAGTAGGAATTTATGTCTCACACTCCAATGCAGGTTTGGGGGTAGGATGGTTACTCTATTCCATGCAGTCATTCAGGGACCCACATGCCTTCCTTCAGTGGCTTCCATGGAGTTTCTCACTAGATCTTCTATCCAGCAGGCAGAGAAAGGATTAGAGGAGGATCTATGGGAAGTTTTGTGAGACTAATCTTTTCACCTACATTCAATGTCCCTATCATTTCCACCCACATTCCATCTGCCAGAACTCAGTCATATAATCACCCAACAATGAGGGAGACCAGGAAATAGTCTAGCTAAGGGGAAAAGTGTGGTGACAAGTCAATCTATGCCACATGAACCTTCCATGGACCTTAAAGACTTGAAGTCAAGGAAAAATTTCAAAGGGCCAACCATGCTTACTTAGGTCATTGGCACATTATTGGAGGAAAACCATGCCAGAAAGCTAACTGTCCTAGATTTCCCATGCCTGGCAGTGAAACACAGTGTGCAGATATCTAAGCAATCTGAGCTAAATAAAACAACAGTCTTGGGCTGAACAGATCAAAATGGTCAAGTGTCATGTGTGTCTACTCCAGTTAATGTGGAAGCAAGCACCTGTTGGAGAATATGTATGAGACAGGAGGGTCCCATCTACAAGGACAGCTCCATACTTCATAAGCATAGTGTTGCTTAACCTTGATGCTTTTCTAGAGTATGAACTACTCTTCAGACTTTATAAACAAAGAAATGCAGGCTCAGAGGAGGTGAATTGTCCCAGAAAGACTAAGTGGGGTCAGGATTTGAACCCAAGTCTGTTCTGCTATAATGCCCAGCCTATTTTCCTCTTTACCATAGGACTTCAACATACAATTTGTTTACCTATAGATTCATTAACTTAAATCAACCAAATTTATCACAGATCACTAATTGATCTTCCAAAATCTAGGTTTGGGGAAAGTGTGTTTCATCTCACTCTCACCAGCTAGGTCCTTGCATAACTTGGCTTCCTTGAGCCTCAGTGGCCACAGTTATCATATAGGAATCATCTCACTTCCTTGTGAGGATACATGAAATAACTCATGTCAGAGCTTCTGGCACCTTCTCACTTCTCCACCAATGCTAGGTCCCTGCTTAAAATTCCCATGTGATGCTGTCAAGGAAGCATCATGTAGGAACAGATGTGTACAAATGTCAGGAGGGGGACTGGGCAAAAGGACATTAGTATCCTTGGACTTATTCTGGATCTAATATCAGTGGCTTCAGGTACACAGGGCACTTAGTAAATGTGTGTGGTGGTGGGGGGAGGGTGATGGTGATACAAACAAAATCAAGTATATATAACACATGAACAAGGTTTTATCACACCCTTATATGGAAATGAAGAGCATGTTCCAAGTTTTGTCCTGGCTCATCTAGTCCTTCCTGATAATCAGCACTGTTCGGGAAATGCTGAGGGCAAGGGAAAATAGAAGTAATAGGTACTTGGTCCTTCTGCTTCCCCTCAGAGAGTTCCGAGAGCCACACTCAGGGTAAATAGAATCACTCTGGGTGCCCTTGTCCCACCCCACCTCGTCACCCATCACTCCCTACAGCATTCCTCCATCCACCTCATTAGACCCATGCCCACACTTAAACTGTCCTTTCAGATCCCTGTAGCCGCTGTGAGCCATCACTCTGCCTTAGGAGCCATCACTTTCTCGTGGCTCTTAACATCTCCTGTCTGTTGCACTAGACATGAAGAAGCATGGACCCACAGAGGCAATGTGGTAAAGAAAGGAAGGGCTTTTGTATCTCAGAACCCTACCACTTTCCAAGTGGGAGATTCCAAGTCAGTCACTTCATCTCCCTAAACTTCAATGTCCTTGTGTGGACAATGGGAATAAGAATATGGATCTCACAGGGTTCAGGTAAGGATTAACCTTAGCCTAGAGCCTGGCATATAGTAAATGTTCACCAAATGATGGCCCCTGGTCTCTTCTCCCCTAGCTTGCAGCTATGTTCCTATTCATCCCGGTGTCTCTAGCGCTCCATGCAGACTGCATACCCAACAAACATTGCAGAATAAGGGAATGATTGTTCTTAGAGCAGAGTCATTTATTGAACATGAACGAACAGATTAATTGCTCTGTGTTTTCTTGAATGTCTTTCTTTTCTCTTGTCTTTCCTCTCAAAAGATGATTAAGAGGACATGGTTGCTCAAGTTCTTCGGAGAGAAAAATTAAACAAGTCGGAATTGCTTGCTAATTTTCTGAGGCTCATCCAAGCTTGGGCTGGCCCCTTGGGACACATTACAGTGGCCCAGAGGGAGGCATGGCAGCTGCTGCTCCAGCTTGCTATTCTGCCTCTGTGTTCTTATACAGGGGCCTGCAGGGCCCTGCAAGCAGCTCAGGGGTGGGGCCCCTTGCTCTGAAAGTGGCTGCACATCATGGCAGCAGCCAAAAGAAACTGCTAGACTGGGCTCTTCTAACTCAGCATAACCAACACTTTGGATGTCTGAGGACAGACCAGCTACTGAGATTTGGGTCTCTCTCTCCCACTAAGAAAGTTTGCATAGCTTTGAAGGTGGCTTGACTTTTGGCTCAGAATGGTGGTCCCACAACCCATTTTCTATAGCATAAAGCAAGTCCAGTTCTGTCTTGATAGTATTATGGCAATATTGAGAGGGGTTGAGGGGGACGGGTCCATTGTCAAAGGTACCCAGGAGGTCACCTTCCCCAAAGTCCCATAGAGCTCACACTAAAGGGGCATCAAGGTTTGAATGGAGCTATAGAGACAGAGAAAAAGCACCTAGAGGAAGCATAGGGATCACATAGTGGGGGCTTCCAGAGCTAGTGGCAGCTGGGGTTGTGATAATCACAGTGAATAATGGGTTACATGTGCTGAGTACCCACTGAACACTGGGAAAGGTGCCACATACAGAATTTTCCTATATTATCTCATTTGTTTTTCTCAACAACTTTATAAGGCAGACCCAACAATTTCAGAACCAGTAAACTGAGGCACAGAGAGATAATCACTTGTACAAGGTCTCATAGCTAATAATTGTCTAAGTCAAAGTCTGAACTACCTTTTTTTATTTTATACTGACTTTTTTTTTTATTCCAGTTCAGGTCTTCTCAAATTTTAATGCATTTCAAAAGCATCCAGAAGCCTGATTGAGGAACATTTCCTAGGGCTATCTCCAAAGATTCTGATTCCATAGGACTGGAGTAGGACCCTTAAGATTTACATGTCTTTCCAGTTCTCAAGATGTTGCTACTGGTCTGGGGACCAGGATTTGAGGGACAAAGTTTAGCAAAACTTTACACCTGCCAGATCTTAATCCTAACAGATCAGGATATAGAAATCAAATCAAGGTTAAGAATTCTCAAGGAAACCAAAGGAGTTTGTATTGGTGTCAACCTTGAGCTCTGTGGAGCCCATCCAGTGTAACTCACAGAGGTCAAATGACTTGTAAAAGATTGCATGACTACAAATTTCTCTATCTATAATCTTCTCTGTGAATCTACTAGAATAATCATCATCCATTTTTTTCTCAAGGATTTCATCTCAAGTATCACCTAAAGTTCTTATTTGGCCAAATTTTAAAAAATAAGAAAAAGAGTTTAATATGGAGTTCAAATAACACTGGAATTCCATTTTAATTTCCTGTCTTCCCATTTCATTGCTCAGGGGTGATTTTTAGCATCCTTCTCACCCAAGATCAGAATGGACCCAACATAATTGGTGGGCTAGAGGTTATAACCACAAAATCTTTCCTGGGCTTTACAGAACTGAATCTAATCCTAGATCTGCCAGCTATTGGTGATCACTGGCTAATCTCAGTGGCTGGATCTAAAGGGTAACAAGGTACCCAACAATGTACTCACTAAGCTAATGCCAGCATCTCCTGCCCAACTCTCAACTTGTGGTTCTGGGTCCTTACCTCCACTTTCTGACTATGGGACTTGAGCCCCTGCTTTTCCCTCTGACTTGGCTTAGCTTCCTCTCCAGGCCTCAGCACTCCAGGCAATCCTGCTACTAAGGGGTCCCAGCTCTCTAAGTGCCAGAATCTTTCCTAGAAGGCCTTCAGATGCTGGAGAGAATGGGAGAAGGATCCTTATGAATATTAAAACCTAAGCTAAAACCAGGCTGTCTCTGCTCTCCTACTCTTTCTGGTACTTCCCACTATGTCTGAGAAGGACCTTGAGGCCCAGGACATACTTTAGGGGAACCTGTAATCCTGCAACAGTGAGAGAAAGATCATCTGCGCTTTGCTGGCTTTCCTTCCTGGAGGAAGCACATCAGAGTAAGAAAGAGTGACATTTTAAACACCCTTCCTGTAATTAGGACCCCTGTTGGAATTCACTAGCCAACAGTCACAATGGCTTCATAAATGAACTGAAGCTTGTCCCCGAAATTTCAGAGTGATCCTGCCTCACAGAGCAATTTTGTGGGGAAAACTACTCACATATGAGGTTCTTCCAGTGATTATAGAGTGAGATATCTTTAGTTGGGGTCAAAATCCACACTTACCCAGTCTTCAACTCCATTCTCTAGAGGGCAGTGAGGTCCTCTCTGCTTTTACTAGAAAAGCCACCTCAACAAAGACTTAAACAGAATTTTATTTGAGGGAGATAATCAGAAGAGATTCCACATGCCATCTAAGAATAAAACAGGAAAGGGAGGAGGGTGACAGGGGAGTATGGAGAAGTAAAAAGGATCCTGAGTCCCAGGAAAAGTCATGGGGAGCACCCACTGTCCCTCCCGAGTCTCTCCCACATGTAGGAGCCCCAGCACCTGCAGGGCTCACCCCTCTCTGGTTTACAGGCAGGTACACACCTGCCCCACGCCCAGCGGAATTCATAAAACAGGGCAGAGAGCGTGTCTGTGTCTGGGATTAGTGTTTACAAGACTCCCCTTGGGCCATGTGTGGTACCTCGTGTGCACTGCCCTCGGGCCCTTGAGTCTGGTGTGTGGCTTTGGAATGTTATTATTTCCTCTGCTCTTGCCGATTTCCTTTAATCTCAACCTGGAATCCTGCTGGCTGTTTGCTGTTTTGTGTCTGTGTTGATTCTCTAAATATGGACTTACTTCCCTGGAATTAGAGTACAGATTGAGTTGCCCTTACCCTTACCCAGAATGCATAAGACCAAAAGTGTTTTGGATTCGGGATTTTTCAGATTTTGGAATATTTCCATACATATAATGCGATATCTTGGTAATGGAACCCAAGTCTAAACACAAAATTAATTTATGTTTGATACATACCATATACATAGACTGAAGGTAATTTGATACAATGTTTTAAATATTTCTGTGCATGAAACATGGTGAGGAATTTTCTATTTATGGTACCATGTCTGTGCTCAAAAGTTGTGTATCTTGACCAGGCTTGGTGGTGCACACCTATAATCCCAGTGGCTTGGGAGGCTAAGACAGGAGAATCCTGAGTTCAAAGCCAGCCTCAACAAAAGCAAGGTGCTAAGCAACTCAGTGAGACCCTATCTCTAAATAAAATACAAAATAGGGCTGGGGATGTGGCTCAGTGGTTGAATGTCCCTGAGTTCAATCCCTGATATACCACCAACCCTCCCCCCCCCCCCCCACCCCCCACCCCCGCGAAAAAAAAAAAAAAACAACGTTGTAGATCTTGGAGCATGTCAGGTTTGATGATCAGATAAAGGATGCTCAACCACTCATCACAGAGAACCTTGAGAGATAAAATCCTCCACACCTGGTAGGCATTGCCCCCCTGCCCTTGCATCATACCCACATCCTTTCCCATGTGCAAGGATTCTTACTGCAGGCCTCTCACACTCTATTGCCACTGAAGCCCCTTCATGCCAAAGGAGAGAGAGAGAGAAATACTAGTCAGAAATAAAGCCACCTCTGCTGGAAACACTCACCCCCCCCCTCCCACCATGATGGCTTTATCGAAAGGGGATTTAAATTTCAAATGGTAAAATCTGCATTTAAATTTCACCAGCCTTCTGCCAGTTCACCTCTGACCCTACCTTCTGCTGCAACTTGACTAAACTTGAACGAATAAATAGGAGTAATGCTATTTTTAACAATTTATTTATGAATAAAGTAATGTGCATTAATGGGGAGAGGAGAATCCACCGGTAGGAGTTCCCCACTCACTTAGCTTGAACAAGAGTGAAGACACAATTACAACTGCACATTGGAGCAACAGCGTAAACCAAAACAGGCAATAAGTGGGCAATTCCCTTCTGTTCCAATATGCCCCAATTAACACAACCCAAGGAAGGAATAAATTTAAGCAGGAACAGCTTATCAACATACAATTAGCACTCAATAATTTATCCCTGTAATGCCAGATCAAATAAAAACATTGTGTCATAAATCACTTACTCAAGTAAGCCACCAACCCCACGCTAAGATGATCTTTTGGTTGATTTGCTTTCTATTCACCAACCTTCTGCCACAACAGGTTTTGTGTTTTGTTTTGTTTTGTTTTGTTTTCTTTCTGAGATTCAAGACAGGCAGCTGCAGCAGCGTTTTCGACTCTCCAGAGTTCAAGGTGATATTAACCATAAACAGGATTACAGGGAGGGGCCAGCTCAGCCCCCATAGAGTATGCAACTCCCTCCTGATGGTCAAGTGGCCAATCTCTGCAGAGAAATAGTGCTTTACTGTTTCTAAGAAAGGAAGGCCTTACTTGTCCTTTCTAGAGTATTTCAGATCTTTCAGTCCTTCCAGGTAGAAAAATTTTCACAAATCTTCCATCTATAGCTCCTATTTCATTTAAATCAATTGATACTGTCTGTATGGAATTTAAAAATAGCCTGTCATAACACCTATGAATTTAAAGCAATTCTTAATTTCCTCTAGTGCCCTCACCACCAAATCTTAGATCTTTAAACCTTTTTGTGCTGTGGATCATCATCAGCTAGATGTGTTTCCCACCCTTCTCCTTCCAATTGTTTCACTTACTCCCTTGCATATATGATTTAGCCAGAGAGAATCCTGGCAGAAGACCAGAAAGTGGGAGAAGTTGAGACTCCAGGGCACCATTGCCTCTATGCTGGGAAGTACAGTCTACCTTTGTTATTTACAAATTCCATATTTACAAATTTGTCTCCTTGCTAAATGTATTTGCAACCTCAAAAAAAAAAAATCAATGTTTGTGGTTCTTTCATGGCCCTTCATGGACATGCACAGAGTGGTAAAAAATTTAAGTTGCCCAAGGTACACATTCCCAACAGGAAACACACTGATGCTCTGCCTTCTTGTTTCAGCTCTCATAGTGTCAGCAAATGTCCTTGTGTGTGTGTGTGTGTGTGTGTGTGTGTGTATTAAATGGTATATTTTTCTCATTTTTGTGCTTTTTGTTTTTGATGTCAATGTTTAAAATGGTCCCCAAGCATAATGCTTAAGTGTTGACTCATGCTTCTAAATGCAAGTAGGCTGTGGTGAATCTTAGGGAGAAAATGTATGTGTAGGGTAAGCTTCATTCAGGCATGTATGATAGTATTGTAAGTTGTAAGGTCAATGATAATGAATCAACAATATCTGTTAAATAAGTTTTCTTTAGACAGAAACTGTAAGGAGCATCTGCCGTAAACAGGCTGGGACATGGTGGGACTCACTAAATTGCTGGCTATAAGGAACAGCAGCCATTGAACTGCTTAGTCATGTCTGCTTGCAACTGATAAAGAGTTGTAAGGGGCACTAGCCATAGACATGCTTAGCAATGACTGGTTACAATTGGTAGGGAGCACAGCTCCATGGACATGTGCAAAGAACAAACATGTCCAGTTGCAATTATATCACCTCACTGGACATAACCAATGGACATTGACTTTCACTAGGTGTAGCGAATCACCAATTTGGAACTGTATTTAAAATGCTTGTCCTGCCACATTGGAGAGTTTTGCTTCAAGGTTATCAGTGAGACTGGCCACCTTGCTGTCCATCCCTGGACTCCATCATTCCCTGATGTCCAGCTATCAGCTGGAGAGAACCACAAGACAAGGACAACATCTGCTCTTTGGCTAAGAGAAGTTGTGTGACATCTGAGGTATTTTGGAGCTTGTAGTTGTCCTAAGATTGTGTGATTTGCTTATAGTGTTTAACTAGTGTGCCTGGAATGCTAGTTGGGGTGTTCCAGCACACCCAACACTTTTGCATTAATTATTTCTATTTGATGATTGGTGTGATGGAATATACACTTGAACTTAAAGACAATCCTCCTCCGAGTAATTATTAATAGCGCTGCTTGCAACAGAAACACACATAAACAAGAAATATATTAATCGGTTAAGGACCAGAGACTTGAAGGAAACTAACCCTGTATTTTCTTTATTTCAGTGTTCAGAACAACTTTATAGAACACAACTGTAGAGAATGATGAGAATCTCCTGCCATTTCCAGAAATGCCCATGTCTTTTCTGGGATGCCATACCTCCTCTCTCCCGACTTCCACGCGGAGCCTCCAGTTCTTACATGTAGCAGAGCTTCTGAGTTCTTGTAACATCACCTCTCCCTCTTGCCCCTCCAACCTTAAAAGTAACAGTAGCTCCCACTGCCCTAGGGTGATTCACCATCCTTTGGCTTTTCCCTCCTCCATCTCTTGTGTAATAAATTCTATGTGTTGAATTTCTTCCATTAAAACTATTAGAATAATTCATTTCCTGGTTGAATCCTGATGGATACACTTTCCCCTATTAATCCTATTTCCAATTTCTTCATGTTTCTATGTGCTAAGCAGAATAATGCCCCCACCCCCAGTTACACCCACATGCTAACTTTTAAATATGTTACCTTATGTGGCAAAAGAAGTTTTGCTGCTGTGATTAAGAATTTTTGAGATGAGGAAATTATCTTAGATTATCCTGGTAAGGTCAATGGGTCCTTATAAGTGAAAAAGATAAGGAGTAGAGTCAGAGAAAGACATATAAGGACAGAAACAGAGATCAGATTCATGTGGGCATGGGCCCAAGGGATGTACTTGACTTCTAGATGGAAAGACAAGGGACAGACTCCCCCCTAGAACTTCCAGTAGGAATGCAGTGCCCCCCTACCACCACACACATACCATCATTTTAGCTAAGTGAAGCCGATTTCTGATCTCTAGAACTTGTAAGACAATAAATTCAGGTTAAGTCACATAGTTTGTGGTAATTTGTTAGAGCAGTGATCAGAAGCACACTATCATTGAGACTTCCAGCTCTTTGTATCCTCAAAGCTGAGGGGCACAAAGTTGGTTCCAAAACTTAAATGCATTTTGATGTAGTCTCCATTCGTGGATCTATCTGAGGAACTCAGTAGGTAGCAATCACTGTGACTGAGAGCACTCAACTTCCTGAAACAGGGTGCTAAGACATTGTTGTTAGGCCTCCCAGCCTTCTCTAAAGGGGAGAGAGTAGTATCATGGCCCCCTGTGTACCCTACATCTAGCTTCAACAGTTACCAGCTCGTGGCCAGTTTTGACTCAGATGCAACCCTATCATTCCCCTGGCTTCCTTTGCAGCAAATTCCAGACATCATTTCACCAGAAATACTTCAATATGCACCTATAAAAAATAACGGCTCTTTTTAAAACATGACCATAAAACTGTTATTGAACCAAAAGAAAATTAATAATAATAGTATCTTATACAATCAATTATGCAGCCAGGGTTGAAATTTTCCCAGTTGTCTCGTGATTTTGTTTGCAACAGGATCCATATAAGGACCCAACATTGCAATTATGTGATGTTTTCTGTGTCTTTTAATCTTTGAGTTTCTCTCTACAACTTCTTTCTTCTCACAACTTATGGGTCAAAATTCACTGCCTGGGTTTTGTTGGCTTCATTCCTTGATGTTTAAATTTTTCCTCTCTTTTTTTGTAAGTAGGTAAATGGTTCTAGTAGATTTATGAGACTCAGGTTCAATTTTTTGGCAATAGTATATTACAGATGGCATTTTGTATTTCACCACATTATCTAGTTGACTCTGTTTTTGTGATGTTGGCAACTATTAATGATCACTGCCTAGAATCATTAATTAATTAGTAACTACAAAATGGTATATTCAAATTCTAGCCTTCATTATTTAGTACCTGATATTCTTTAACAAAGAGAAATTTTCTGGGTACAATGGAGCATGAGTGTAATCCCAGGGACTCAAAAGGATGAGGCAGGAGCATCTTAAATTCAAAGCCAGCCTCAGCAACTTAGTAAGTCCTAAAGCAATTTAGCAAGACCCTGTCTCAAAATTTAAAAAAAAAAAAAGTAAAGGCTGGGGAAGTAGCTCAGTGGTTAGTTGTCCCTGGGTTCAATACTGTAAACGGGGGGGAAAAGGGAAAGATTTTCCACTGATTATTTGGTTACTCTGAGTGGCAGTTCATGTAAGAAAGGCAGAAGAATAGAATGCTTCATCTACTGTTCTTAAGATTGGAAGACAATAAGTTGGCTCCTTGGCAACCTCCAAAGGTGACCTATGATGAGTTCTGTTTTTTAATTATTAATTTAATCTTGTGTATTTAAGCATATTTTATGTGCTTTAATCCAATATAATGATGACTCTTACTGGTGTTAAAAGTGACCCATACTTAGCTGGTGGTAACTTCGTCAAGTTGGCTCCTGAGTGTTTTAGACTCAATATCAGCAGTCTTTCTTGCTTTATGGCATGGTGCAATGATCCAGGATATCATATATTTCCTGCCTTAGGTCAATAATTAGTCATTTCCTTAGAAAAAGTGGTCATGAAATTCATTTGGAAAAATAAGAGGCCCTGAATAACCAAAGCAATCCTTAGTGAGAAAAGTGAAGTAGGAGGCATCACAATACCAGAACTTAAATTATACTACATAGTTACAGTAACAAGAACAGTATGGTATTGGCACCAAAACAGGCATGAAGACCAATGGAATAGAAGATACAAAGACAACCCACATAAATACAGCTATCTCACTAGACAAAGGCACCAAAGTCATACATTGGAGAAAAGATAGCCTTTTCAACAAATGGAAAAACTGGAAATCCCTATGTAGCCGAATGAAATTTAATCTCTATTTTTCACCTTGCACAAAACTCAAAGTGGATCAAATATCTACATATTATACTAGAGCCCCTAAACCTACTAGAAGAAAACATAAGCCCAACACTCCAACATGTTGCCAAACTCCTAAAGTGCAAGAAGTAAAATTTTAAAAAATTAATAATAATAATAATAATAATTGGATGGTATCAAACTAAAAAGATTCTTCACAGCAAAGGAAACAATCAAGAGCATAAAGAGAGTCTACAGAATGGGAGAAAATCTTTTCAACCTGCACCTCTGGTGAGTATTAATCTCTAGGACATATAAAGAACTCAAAAAACTTAACACCCAAAAAACTCTAATAACCCAATCAATAAATGGGCAAAAGCACTAAATAGACAGTTCTCAAAAGAAGAATATGAATGGTCAACAAATATATGAAAAAATGTTCAACATCTCTAGCAATTAGAGAAATGTAAATTAAAACTACACTGAGATTTTACTTCACTCCAGTCAAAATGGCAACTATCAAGAATATAAGTCATAGGGCTGGGGATGTGGCTGAAGCGGTAGTGCGCTCACCTGGCATGCTCGAGGTGCTGGGTTTGATCCTCAGCACCCCATACAAATAAAATAAAGATGTTTTGTCTACTGAAAACTAAAAAATATTTAAAAATTCTCTCTCTCTTCTCTCTCTCTCTTAAAAAAATATAAGTCACAATAAATGTTGGCGAGGATGTGGAGAAAAGGTACATTCATTGCTGGTGGGACTGCAAATTGGTGCAACCACTCTGGAAAGCAGTATGGAGATTTCTCAAAAATCTAGGAATGGAACCACCATTTGACCCAGTTGTTCCACTTCTCAGTATGTATCCAAAGGACTTTTTTTTTTTCAGGGAGGGAGGAACTGGGGATTGAACTCAGAGGCACTCGACCACTGAGCCACATCCTCCACTCTATTTTGTATTTTATTTATAGACAGGGTCTCTCTGAGTTGCTTAGCACCTTGCTTTTGCTGAAGCTGGCTTTGAACTCCAGATCCTCCTGTCTCAGCCTCCTGAGCTGCTGGGATTACAGACATGCACCACTGCACTTGGCCTGTATCTAAAGGATTTACATCCAGCATACAAAAGTGACACAGCTACATCAATGTTTTTATCAGCTCAATTTATAATAGTTAAACCATGGAACCAACCTAGGTGCCCTTAAATAGATGAATGATCAATAAATGGATAAAGAAAATGTGGTATATATACACAGTGAACTATTTATTCAGCCATATAGAAGAATGACTTTATGAGATTTCCTGTAAGAGGATGATCTGGAGACTTATCATGCTAAGTGAAATAAGCTAATCCTAAAAAACAAAAGGTTGAATGTTCTCTTTGATATGTGGATGTTAACTCACAAGGGGGGCAGGGAGAAGTTCAGTGGATTAGACAAAGGGGAATGAAGAGAAGAGGGGGATAGGAATAGGAAAGAGTGGATGAATCTGACAGAAGTTTCCTATGTAAATATATGAATACATCAGAGTGAATCTCCACATCATGTACATCCATAAAACTTGGATTCTGATTAGAATAAGATATACTCCATGTTTGTATAAACATGTCAAAATAGACTCTACTGTCAAGTATAACTAAAAAGAACAAAGAAGAATTAGTCATTTCTTCAAGAAGCCCAAGTTATTCAAACCTGGGAATTACATATACAGATGACAATCTGTACACTAAGGATGCTTCTTGCCAAAGGATTATCATTGTTTCTGAGCCTTTTTGTGGTTAGAGCTAGAAAATACATTTTTAAATGTTAAAAGTACCTTTTAAGTGTAAATATTTCATTCCAATTCAGGGCTATGTAGTTTACAACTTAAGCTCATGGATCTGACATCTGTATCTGATTTTTTCCCCCTCTGAAAAAAATCCATACACAGTGATGCCAACATAATTATTCATATGCTTTATCATGTAACACTCTAGAAGAGTCTCAGAAAGCAATACTAACACTTCTACCTAAGGACAATATTATTACTAAAAAGTTTGAGATGCTTCATTCCTTGTTTCTGTTTTATTTTGTCGTAGTCTTTTCTGTTCTGAGGTTTTAACCTACTAGGGATAAATGGATGCCTTATGTATGCCTAGTTATCATTGACTCTACCTCTTATAAGCACTCTTTAAAGCTATAATGTCTTTTTATTTTACAATAGTTAAAGTCATTCAGCAGTTCCAATCTGTCTTTTAATCTGTGAAGATGATGTGATTGACTATTATAAATTTCACCCTAGCAGTAATTTGGTGTCCACATCAGGAAACAGAAATTACTTGGTCAAATGGGATGGGAGGTGTGGATTTAATACAGAGAATTGATTGTAAAATATCAGAGGGCCTGGGAGTGAAAGTAAAGTAGGAGAAAGTAAAGGGTTAACCAACCTAGAGATTTCTAACCATGCAGATGATGCTAGGACAGGAGAAGAGGAAGGGAAAGTCATGCCACTCAGTCTATCAGCTCCCTGGTGTCATTTAGTCCTCATAAGTAACCACATAAGGCTGTCACTGAAGGCTGCTGCTGCGAAGCAGAAAAACCACAAACCCACATGCCCACCGATGTTGCTGCCTAAAGCAAAACTATGGCTGCTTTTTTCCCATCTTCTAACCTCATCTGAGTGCCTCTCACTGGGAGAACCAACAGCACCTACCTGGCAACAGGACCCGAGACATGGAGTAGGCAGGTTTCCAGGCCCTGTAATGCGAGAGAATAGAAAGGCAGCAAGGGGCTATCTACCATGCATGTGTGGCTTACCTGTTGCCTGTCCAACTTTTAGGTATGCTTTCCATGGAGGCAGAGAACTCACCTCCTCCCCTTAAAATAAATAGCTCAGAAATAAGATTACAGGCATGATCTGTGGTAAACACACAGAGAAAAATAATTTATGTGAACAAATTTAAAACCATGGCCTTGGCCTTATTGGCATCAAAATACAATCATCCCCTCTTCCATTCTCCATCCTCTAACCCCGAAATGTAAGGAAAGCAAGGATCACATGTTTATGAACAGATATCTAAATAACTTGCTTTGAAAAGTTATTTAAGGAGCTAAATAACTTGCTTTTAAAATTTATTCTTCAGTTCTCTGATTAGGAATAATTTACCAATTAAAAAGGACAGTAGCCAAAGTAGAAATAGTCACACACTGAAATTTGTTAGCATCAACTGTTAGTCATTCTTCTCTAGATGACATATTGTTGCTATATATAGCTTACATATGAGTAATGAGAATGTGATTGCAAGCCAATATTTAGGGAAAAGCTGTGCTTATCACAACCACAACTCTGATAGAACGTCCTGATGATGGATTTAGTCTTATACCTCTTCAATTTATTTTTCTCTGGGATGCTTTTCTATTTAGGGTATTAGATGACATGTTTGATAGACAGAGAAGGACACATATTAATTGTTAAATCGTAGGCATGTTATTTAACCTTTCTAAGCTTCCTCATCTATGAAATGGGGATAATAGTATCTACCTTATGTGGTTATTTATGAGGACTAAATGAAACAATGTACATAAAGAACTTGGAAGAGTGCCTGACATTTGGGAAGCATTCAATGAAGTGAGCTGTTCTTATTCTTGCAAGAGAAGTAGCTAAGAAATGAAAGGTCATTTCAGTCATCAGCTAAAAGTAATTTTACATGGACATTTCTTCTTATAAATCATAAATGATATTAGATTCAGGAGAAGTTGATGATGCCAGTAAAAGTTACTAAAAGTAGAAAGAGAATTTGACATAAAGAAAGGGTTAATGGCATCTTTGGCAAATCTAGAGGCTCTCCGTGCTCTTGGAGGCAAAGAACTGCTGCTCCTCTCAGACCAATAGGGAGGGTAATTGTGAATTTGAAGAAACTTTAAAAAACAAATTTTAAATCTTTAAACTTTAAAAAACAAATGAAGGAACATTTAATGGGAAGATCATTCTGAGTAAAATAAGAATTATGGGAACCTGGTCCTCATAATCCTGAAACTTCATGTAAACAGGTCATGTTCTTTATGATGGAAAATAGGAGAGGTGTTGAGAGAGAGGGACAAATGTGATCTTTCCCAGTTATTAGGAAAGACACAGAGCAGCTTGCTAGAAAAACCCTTGTTCTCCTTTGTTAACATCAGAATGTCCTGTTTTGCTATTTGATTTGGTCCAAGATCAAGGTCTGGCTCCATATAAAGAACTATGCAAATTTTCACATCCCCTAGGAAGAAATGTAGATTCACAGTGGAACACATAGCTAAAGGTAGCAACATCTCACTAGAAAATATTAGCCTGTGTTGAGAACCTCAGTGTTTCTTTATAAGTCATGGTAGTTATGAGTGTCAAGGCATACATGGAAATGATGGTCCTTCTGCCACATCATAAAGGATCAATCTATCTATATCTATCTATCTACATATAAATACATGCATGCATATGTGTGCGCACATGCATACAAATACTTTTATCAGGAATCATCATGAATGTGAACACTCCAAAAGCACACTAATACAAATATATTGCATCTTGACAACATGAATCAGCAATTGTCAACAGTAACATGATTTTCTGAAATGAAGAATTCTTGGTAAATTTCCAGACAGAAAAGGCATTCTCCCCTTAGTTAAATGGTAGCTGCATTCCTGAACATTTTAGAGACTATTAAAACCAAGCAAAACTACTTTGTACCTACATGTTAAAGAGAATTAGTTCAGGTGATTACAGATAGAACTTGCGAGACATTCAAAATTCATGTGGGTCATAGCACAAATCTTTAATGTCTAGCAACCTTGGCTGCTGCTCGGGAATACCAGGAGTGTCCCCAAACCATTGTGTCAACCAAAATTATTTCCTCATTTCCAAAATGTTAACACCCCTTGGCCAAGGAAGCAGTCCAACTGTGAAGAAGTACTGCTGTTTAATTCCTGTTCTTAAAGGAGAGCCACCAAAACCCAGAGTGAACGTGAACCCTATTTGGAGGAAATATCTCAAAGCATAAGACAAAAGCATGGACATTTACCATGGTGGCCGATTTAGTTCCTGACAGTGAAATAGGTATCACAGACTCAATTGAAGAGACAATAAATGACCTCAAAACATCTATACCTAGAAAGCCATATGCAAACCTGCCCTTGACCACCTCTGATTCCCATGACAGGGCTACCTGGGAAGCATGCTGCAATCCCATGGTGACCCCCCATTCTACTCATTAACAGGCCTGGACATCCCTGCTCATCTACATGAACAACACAGTGGACTGGAAATAATGTCTGCTTTAATGTTAGAGTCTGTAAACAAGTCAAAATAACACCTGGCATTTTGCCAGGGGAATGTTAGAGTCCGTAAACAAGTCTGGATGGTGCCTGGCAAAATGCCAGAGGGAGTGGTTTGTGAAGTAACACCAGCAAGCCATTAAGTGTGGAGATTCCTGATTGGTTGACTGATGTATCTAGTTTATGTTAATTAGATAAGCTGTGTGGAATGTATAAATACTGCTCCTGTCCTGCAATAAACGGCTTCCACTCCTGCTGTATCAATCTACACAAGTTGTTCGTCACCCCCCGGTTATTTTGCTGCAGCCGGACTGCTTTCCTGTAGGAAATGCTTCCATCGTTGGCCTTCAAAATTCCCACCTCCATGTGTGGAGCACCTGATAGAAAGGTGGCCCCATATGAGGGCCTACTGGACCTCTCTCTACTCAAGTTAGGATGACAATGGTGGGTGCTTGTTACAGGATTGAGAGTGGAGGGAGTGGTTCTAGTTACCTGAGTGCAGAGGCCCTAATGATACCCGTCCTTCCATGAGTCTGGAGACTTAGCCTGGATTCTAGGAAGTGCTGGAAGCCACAGTAGCGGAAGTTTTTCTGTCATTGTCATGACTCAACTGCAAAGGTCCTTTCTTAATTGTTACCAACAGGCCAATTCCCTCTCTAGAAAGTTCAAATTCCAAGGGAGAAATGTTATTGGTCTGTCTTATCCATTTGATTCTGGTAGCAAGTTATGGGTCATCGATTAACTTGAAGATAAGCCCTTTCTCTTGGGTCAGTGTCCATCATTGTGCACAGAGTGAGGACACCTGTTCTCTGTCTACTCAGAAGAGCCACAAGGCAGAAGTAAAATGACACAAAGCAGCTGTAATATCTAAAATATCTGCTTTCTAGAAGACTAAAGAAGCTTTCCAACAGTGACAAGACAAACGCTTCTGGGAAGATAAAAAGAGAAGCAGTACCACAAAATGATGTGTTTATTATCCATAGTGACTTCATCTAAGTTTCATGGCCTAGTAGCCTAGAACCGCTGGACAAAGATGTAACCGTCCCGAGACACAGGGTATCTAGGTTCTTGTACCCCCGGACATCACAGGTAGGCAGTTTGAGTGAGACCAGAAATAATTTAAATTTCATGAACCTTTGTTACCTTTTACTTATTTATTTTTAATGGAGAAGAATTCTCCATACCTTTCAGAAAATTGGTGGAATATGTGGCCCCAGCTTCTCTGAGAAGTCAGAATTGGACGTACTATGCATATTTCAATATTTCTAACCTTGGAGAGAATCATAAGTTCCAAAAGCCAGCACATTCCCATCCTTGGGAATTTTGGATGTATTTGTATATTTCTATATCACTACTTTTCAAACCAGGATCCATTGGATCCCAGGGACATTTGGCAATATCCAAAGACATTTTTGGTTATCACAATTAGTGGGCATCTAGTGGGCAGAGGCCAGCAATGCTGCTGGACATTCTATAAGGCACCAGACAGCTTCCATAACAAAGAATAATCTAGCCTCAAAATGTCAATAGTCTGGGGTTGAGAAACTTCATTCCTGAGTAAGGGTCCATTGCAAGCATTCCTTACATTCTGAAAGGGTCCCTGACCTAAATAGGTTTAGGAGCTCAGGCTCTAGATTTTGGTTAAAGGTTATAGAGTATTCTGGCTGGCACCCTCACTTAATGCCTCTCCCCCACCTGCATCCAGGGAAGTCCCCTTGGGCTTCTGCCCTCACAGACCTCCAGCTTCACCACTGCAGCCACTCGCCTTTCAGAAAGGAGAATCCTGCCCAAACTCTAACTCACCTCAGCGAAAACCAGCTCTCCCATAACCTGCTTTTCAGTTTCCTGGGCCAATTAAAGGCTGTTGACCTTTCACCCTTCGATACACTCACAACCTCCTCCTATCCTTATCAACCACACTCCATCAAGCAGCAAATTCCTCCAAAACCCAGATGGCTACTCTGACTCATGCCTGGTCAATGATTGCCTTTGCCAGTGATCAACTCTTTGCTTGGCCTTCTGCTACACTGCTCCTCTATTTCCACTCCCTGTACACAGCTCCTAAAAGGACATTTTCAAAGCCTCATTTTCCCCACTAAGCAAAAGGGAGCTGTATCCTGAGGGAAGCAATTGAATCTGGTACAGCGGGAACTGCCCTGTTAGCCTTGCCAGAGTTGGTTCTCTGCAGTAACTGAGCACAAAGTGTTCTCTGAGATGCCCTTCAGGTCTCTGCCTGGAAGGAGCTGTGGTTTAAAATACTCCACCAGGTATAAATACGCACACTAAGCTACTGCAATAAAACACAGCCTAATATCACCCAACCTCCACCATTATATGCTGTTAAATATTTAATTAAGAAATCATATGAAGCAAACTGTTATATACACAATAAAGAGGGGGAAAAAAGAAAAACAAAATGCAGGTGTAGAACAGAGCCCAGCTTGGTAGTAAGTACAATTTTCATTTGCTTTTACCCAAGGGCATTTGTAGAAGAGATTGCTTTGCCAAGTATTTATCTTTTTCTTCATTTTCTTGAAGCATGTCTTTTCCAGAAAGAAAAGACATTTAACAAGTATTAAAAACATGTGTTTAAACCATTTAGAAAGTTTAATTTTCTTTAAAAATGGTTTCCGGAGCTGGGGTCTTCTCCAAGTTTCTAGAGCTAAATTTTCACCTGATCATATGTCAAGTCTGACCTGAGTGACCTTATATGAGCCTCTGTCAATCATGTGGGACCTCCCACCTGAGAAGATCCTCCATCTACACATATCTGCTGTAACAGAAAAGCAAATACAAAGATTTGACACAGTTGTTGGATATGAAGGATTTGGTTTTCTGGAAGTTTGTTTTATATTATTGTGAGGGCAATAAAGCAAATTTCTGGAAGAAGGCCAGGGAGTTTTGAACAGTATAGTCCTGAGCAGCTCAGGCCCATAAACATAATCAAAGTCTGTATCAAGTTTATACCCCAGGCGGTCGTAACAAATGACACAAAGCATAGTAAAAGATGCTGAACATGGCTGAGAGAAGGTAATGAAACATGAATGAAAGTAAACAACCGCCTCGCTTACTGTAAACCAGTTCCATGCTGGGCCTGCACCTTATGGGAAATCAGCTGAATGAAAAGAAGTGCCAAGCTCTGAGAGACCTCTTTCCTGCATTGATATTATAGGGTCTACCTCATTCACACAGGCAGAACTTGGGCACAATGGCTGGTGGCTGGAAGTGCTTCTGTGGCTTTGACACGCCTGAACTGCATTTCTGGAGCTTATAAACACAGCTAAACCTGACCTTGAAGTTGGCAGCATCTGAGGGCAAAGGGTTATGGATAAATTGTTCTTGAACAATTTCTCCAGGGTATAATATTTAAAGAAAAAGAAAAATAGAATAGCACTCTTTCTGCAGTGTCTTCCAGTTTCTTTATTCAAAGAAAAAAAAAATTGTGCGGTCAGTGTTAACTAAAGCACATCTTGTTTCCTTTAAAGGAATGGATTTTTGAACACAGTATTTCTTTTCTCCAAGATTTGGCAAAAGTCAAGGCTTCTGTAATGGCAAGTCTCTACGGAAGAGTTTCCTTCATGATCCAGGACAAGAGGGGTGACAGTGTAGCCCTTCCTGCCTTGATGGGAACCCTGAACTGCTTCTTCTTCTTCTTCTTCTGAG
Source organism: Marmota marmota marmota (assembly GCF_001458135.2). Classification (NCBI taxonomy): domain Eukaryota; kingdom Metazoa; phylum Chordata; class Mammalia; order Rodentia; family Sciuridae; genus Marmota; species Marmota marmota. Next base: position 61,609,772 of record NW_026000037.1, read on the forward strand.
GAATCAAGATCCTTCCAATTTCCTCCTAACAATTGTCTCCCAGGGGCAGCAAGGAACCTTTCTCTGGAGGGAAGTAACTTTGTCTGAATATCATATGGCCAGGTTTAGAGATTCTTCTTGCTAACAATTCTATAGTATGTATTTCAAAGAAATTCCTCTAAAGATAAATTGAAGATTTTAATCACAACTTTGCATGCACTCTTACAGACATTGCTAAGCTAGAAATCCAGCAATGACGTTTTTGCTATTATTTAAGTTGGACAATGGTTTGACTTCCTGAAACTTATTTAACAGCACCAGTCTATGTTTACCTTACTCTACAGTTACCAATGACCTGGACAGACTCTGATTTAATATATGTTATGAGGGTGACCAGTGTCATCACACATTATGAAAATAGCTTTAGTAATCAGGAGGAACGAAGAACTCCAGAATAGAAATCAATGAGGGAATTAGTCATGGACTGTTTGGAGCCCCAGCCTTGAGTTGGCTGAGCGACCCTCTGGTAATTACGTCAATACTACATGTTCATCATTTTGTATTTTTGTACCTGAAGTGTGCAAAAGCATCTTGTTGCCAAATAACATAGTTTTACACTCAAAGACTCACTTGCTTCCGTGGATCCAAACCAAACCAACAATGGCCCTCAGCTGCAGGAGGGAAGAAACAAAGCAGATCCTTAAAGGTACTGGCTGGCAAATTTACTATTTTTTTTTAATCTGGACATAGATTTCCTACACAATTCAAAAGTGCTTCAGTTCTATATATTTCCATCAAGTAAAACCATCAGAAACCCTGCCTCTAGCAGTCAGAGGGAGAGGTTGGTAAGTTTGTCTTTAAAGGGGGAAACAAAGTGATAGCATGAAAACTAAAGAAATTTGAGAACCATGAAAGTCTACTCTTGGGAAGGAAAAAGAGAAACATGTAAGTGGTATAAAAATATAAAATAATAAGTATCACTTGGGTAGTGAAAAAAAGGGATATTTTTAAGTTCAGCAAAGATTTGATTGTATTTTTGAAGTATTAGAAGCAGGAAAGGAGAAAAAGAATCTCAGGGTTGCTCAGTGAGAGTAACAAAGAATAATGGAACAAAGAAAGATGCAAAGGACATTTATATTTTTCTTTAAAATGGCCAAGGGACTATAGGAGTTTCCATGGGGTTATAGACCAAAACATTTACGGCTTTTTTTTTTAATCATCTAGAAAGTAAAAAATGAGAATAGGAGTGAAGAGAAGAAACAAAGCCAAGACCAAAAGACCATAATACCTGAATAGTGTGAAGATTGGTTTACCAAATCATAGGAAATCTTGGTACTCAGTAGAAAAATGCAAAGAAAATAAAGAAACTCACTTTTTTCTAAGAAAAAAATTATTTGTATGTTACATAATAATACCTGGATACATATCTTCTATAAGTAAATTTTTTAAATTAAAGTGACTAAGTCAGAGTTCATTGAAGAAAACCAATGGGTTGTGGTTAACCTCTAAAATGCTGCTTAAGTACTATGATTAGATCTAATGGGACAAATCTAATATTCTTAATCAAATGTGTGGGCTTATAAAAAAAGAATGAATGAATAACACTGTATTAATCAATATTGATCCTTCACCCCTAAAAATATATATTAAAGCTTACTTTCTCTCAAGCTACAAAGCAAGGTACCACCTTGAGGAAACCTGCTGTATCAATTCATGGTCATTTTATCACATGTTCTTGCCTTTGCCCACCAGCAAAATGCTGCCACTTCATCTGGTTTTTGGTCCATGCTGCCAATATGGAGCCACTTGGGAGCAGAGAAATGCTAGAGATGAGCAGTTAAGATGCCATTTGGAATACAGTTCTAGTACAGTTTTGAGCCACACCACCGAAGTCCAGTCCTCAGAACATCAACTTAAAGCTTAGATGAAGAAACCACCTGGTAAATGTAGGTGGGATCCAGAGAAAAAAACTGAGTGTGGTAGAATTTACCAGGAAATGATTCAGCACACTGATGCGTTCCCTCTGCAAGTCTGTTTTGGCTAAACTGTACAGAAAATAAAAGTGAGCCTTGTGGATTGGAGAACTGCCCTAAAAATGGAATTGGTAAAGGAGAAAACTTTGAGAAGGCACATAGGGAAAAGATAACTTAAGAATAGCCCTTCTGGGTCATTATTTTGTTAGTGCCTTATTTTCCTAAGATGTTGTGATATTGAAGAGGCAACAAGAATGTTAAAAATGATAAACAACATGATCAGGCAGGAAGCCACCTTGAGAATAGGTAGGGTTTGCCCATGACAGGAGCTGGGGATGCAAAATGGAGTGGAGATATGGACAGAAAGCCCTGTGTGAAGCATGAGCAGAGATTTCTTCTAGGCTACTTCAATAGGCTAGGGAGAAGCTTTAAAACACTGATGGTCAATATAATCTCTTAGGCACTATTTTGAAATTCCTATAATTTTCATCCAAAAGCTAGAAAACATGAAGTCTCTTGTTTTTCATGGAGTTCATTAAGTTTTGAAGTCTCTCTCTTATGGCTTGTCCATCTTCTTTTATAAGCCATTTCAAGTCGAAATGCTTTGTTTGGGGTGTACATTTCATTTTCTGTCCCTCAGATCTTATATTAGTCAGCTATCACTACAATGAAATAGTTGAGATTAGTAACTTATAAAGAAAAAAAGGTTATTTTGGCTCATAGTTTTGGAGATTCCAGTTCAACAATGAGTGAACTCATCAATTTGGGTCTTGGGTGGGTGTGTAGGATGGCAATAGCAGAGAGCACAGTGCAAAGTAAAGCAAAGTAAACCTCCAGGAAAGAAAAAAAAAAGGAAGAAACCATGATCCCACAATCCTCCTCATGGGCATGCCCTCAGGGACCAAAGAACCTCCCAGTAGGCTTCACTTCTTAAAGGTGTCATCACCTCCCAACAGGATCGTGAACTGGGCTGGGGACCAAGCCTTTAATACACGGACCACTGGGTGAAACTTCTCAGAGCATCATAGGTTGTTTTATGATATATATTTTTTATGCCTTCTCTACTCTCTCCCCATTATCTTTCAACAGAGCCCCTACTAAAAGATGATGCAATCTAAGCCTTTGGTACTAAGTTGGCCACTCTGACATTAAAAATGGGACCCACATAGTTTAATCTTGCTTTAGACCCTTGTAGAAACCCAAAGAGTTTAAAATGAAATGGTGATATATAGTTAAGACATTTTGATGAATATTTACTTTAAAACGCTTAAAAATTATTGGAAGTAGTGGGAATAGACATGAAATAAAAATGGAAGCCAAATCTAATTATTAGAGTAGTACATGAGAGTGCATTTTACTATTCTGTACACTTTATATTTGGAATTTCACATAAAATAAAATTGTGGTTTTCCCTATGTATTATACCACATGTATATATTCATGTGCACTTACACACACACACACACTCTCCACCCCCCACCCCCCAAAGAGTGGAAGCACTCTTTCATGGCTATCTGGTCCAGATTTTATCACATGTGGTTCTCTTTTCATTTAGCTAGGAAGACCAGGCTTTGACATCAGTTACTCAATCCAACACATCACATCCACTTGAGCATTTGCTTATGAAGTCATCTTTACTTTTTCCTGACCCCCAGAATGGGAGCTGGACAACTGGAACACATTTCCTCTGTACTAAGATTTGCAATAACATGTCTTTATATAATCCTCTGGATACCTTGCCAACATACCAAATACTTGTCTGTGCTCCATTACTCAGGCTGAAAATGGAGTCTGCAATGTGATATCTCAGAGAACAGCCAGGTATGACCAAATACTTTCCCCAAAAATTCACTATTTTAGAGACATTGCTCTTCTTACTACTGTCTGGTGGATTATTTCCTGTCCATTGGTACATTCTTAAATTACCAAAATATATATAATATATAGTTTCTCACCATCTCTCAAGCAAGTTTATTTCATCACCTTGATATGGGTTATTTCCCATCCTATTTTATTTTTCTTATTTTTGCTGCTTTTTCCTTAACATAATCTCTTAAACTCTTTGAAATAATTTCTATATCAAATTGATTTGTTCCATTAAGAGGAAAAGCCACATCCCAGAAATCTTTGAATATAGTCTGTTTATAAGCCACTCAATAGACATTTTAGTGTTAGATAAAATATTTAATGATTTGGACTAATGAGGGAGAGCTTACTTTGAATTATGAATTATTTAAAAAGAAATATCCTATAAAATAAAAACTATTATACCCTGTAAAGGACAGAGGCTTACAAATTATTGGAAGTAGAAATGCTTGTAGACTTATTTTGATGAATAGACAATAATGTTTTTTAATTAGCATACTAATAACTTTGCAAGTAAATTTTTGCTTCTAAAGTACTGGAAACAGCATGCCTTCCTAATGAGCTGATATGCAAACCCACTTCCATATGTTTCAGAGATCCTTTTTCCCCCCCTTAAATGCAAAATATAATAGGAAGATCTCTACCACCATTTTCATAAATTTTGAGTTGCTGGAGTCCAAATTCATGAAGTTCAACTATCTTATTATGTAATAAAGTAATGTTTTTTGAGCAGTTCTAAACTGATTTAAACGTTTTTGAAGTCACCTACAGCTCTACCTACAGTTTTTGCTAGTAGGATGATGGCAATACCTGCAAAACAATCCACCACTGATGTGGATAATCATTGCAAAACATAGAAAAGAAAAATCCTGAATCCACTAAAATGAGGCACAGAAAACATGGCAACAAATGGCTGGAAAACAGTGGTTGGGATTGACATCACTCATCAAGGTTCATCTTGTGAGTTTGTTCATGATACTCTCCCAGCATGCCTTCATCTCAGGCACCCCAGAGCCATCTCCTTCTGATCCCTGCTCCTTCTCATCCACAGGATTCCCTGCAAACTTAAAGCTTCAGGCTTGATCATCTCTTTCATCCCTTCCACTTTCAGCTAGAAACGTATTACCCTTTGTCTCAACCTGTATATTGGGTCCTTCCACCAAAGCAATTTTAAAATATTTCTTACAATTATTAAAATCACAGAACTTAATATTGAATTATTACTACCATCAAACTTTTATATTTAGACATGCTTCCCAACCCCAAGATATATTATTACTCACAAACACATATGCAAATATTCCAAAAATCAAAAAAAATCTGAAATACAATCACAGTTCTTATCTTATTCTAATGTCTTATATAGCTTTTTTATATTCTTTTTATGGTTTAAGATTCAATCAAGTTCACATATTAGGGCTGTGGCTGTAGCTCAGTGGCAAAGTGCTTGCCTAGCACACATACAGCACTGGGTTAGATCCTTAGCACTACATAAAAATCAGCAAATAAAATAAAGGCATTCTGTAAAAAAAAATCCCATATTATATTTATTAGTTTTTACTTTTTTAGCATATACATTTTATAGTGGTAAAATATATATATATACACACACACACATATATATATATATATACATATAACATTTTAAATCATTTTTAAGTGTTCAGTGGAATTAAACATGCTTGCATTGCTGTATGACCATCACTACCAAAACAGTTCAGAGAGACTCCATCACTGGGACTCAGGATGGGTCCGAATCCTTGGGCCAAGCTGTGGCATTTGAGCCCCATCAGAACAAGGACATTAACTAGGCTGATGCATGAGTAAGCCAGCACACAATGGGATTTAAACTAAAGTGAAATACAATGTTCTTAATGCACTAAAAGTTGGGCATACTTCCATACCTAGCTAAAGTGAAGAATCATAGTTAGATTGTGAATCTAGCTCTCCAGTTCAATCTTAAGTACATATGTAGGTATTTCATTAGTAAAAATATGTCAGAAGTTGAGGTTAACATGAACTTGACATTTCAGATCAAGAGAGGAGGAGGGAAACATCCTGGAATTCCCCCAGAGCTCTCTCTATTCTCATCTAAGCTCCTTTTTATTAGCTAAAAGTGGATTTTCCACATTGTGGATTTTTAGAGACAAATTCCTTTTTGTGTTTCCCTCTGTTATCCAGCTCAAACTGATTTGGATGTGCCTGAGCAAAATACAACTAGATATAGGAGAATCTGCTTTAGAAACAAAAACCATACATAGCCCAAGAGTCTCATTACAGTTAGTTTGTATATTAACCTAGGGAAACTTCAAGCTGGTTTCCTGGGTATTATCTGTGGCTATTTCCTAAGATGTTCCTGGGATGATATATGTATATGTATTTTTCTATCTATGAATTTGGGAAGTTTTCCAAATTCCTGGCTCCTTGAAAAAGAACACTTTAGAAAGTGTGAATTAATATTTATGTTCCAACATTCAAAGTGGGAATTCTGGGGTGGGGACTATCCTAGAATTAAGGGACTTAGAAAATGTACCTTCTAATTTTGAACCCAGTGAACAGAGATGTAAGAAAATCTGTAAGCAGGACATGTAAGTAGAAAAAAAAAGAAGACATGTTTCTTGCACCTACCATGGGGACATAGACATGGAGCTAAGCACTTTACATACATTATGTAAAGAATCCTGAATTTCCCTCTCCAAGTCCACCATTTTCGAGAGAAAAGCAAGATCAAAGATATGTTATGTAGCATACTAGTAAGTGATAGAGCCTGGGGCCAGGCTCCTGCAGCACCCAGAACCATTCAGGAATGCCCAGGCAGACTCATGACACTAGGTTTCCTATAATAGACCAATGACTATGGTTGAAAGGCATAGTGTACCACAAAGCATTTCTTGGAAGATTTTTGATGTTGCAACTTGGTTTTTCATGACTTATTCAAGCCACTGTCAAACTCACCTGATTTGCAAAGAGACATATGAGAGGGACATAAAAAACCCTAGGTAACTAAATCAAGATGGCAGAAAACACTGATGGTCTGGAGTAATGAACTGAATGGAATAATATGTTACTCTAAGGAGGTAAATGCCAAGGTCTGCATTGGAGTTCAAAAAACCAATTGTACAAGTTGACATGCTTGGGACTAGAAGTTTTGGGGACAAATTTAGAGGGATTTTGGAATATTTACATATACAAATTTTAGGCATGGGACCCAAATCTAAACAAAACTCATTTACATCTCATATATATCTCATACACATTGTCTGAAGTTTATTTTATACAATATTTTTAGTGTGCCTGTGTTTTGACTGTGACCCATGACCATGAATCAGGTGTGGAAGCTTTCACTTGTGGCATCATATCAGTACTCAAAAAGTTTTTAAAGTTTTGGAGCATTTGGATTTTATATTCTTGAATTACAGATTCTCAACATGAGGGATAGAAATCCCCTGTGGTCGTGGTTTTAAAACAGTAGACTCAGAACAAGCTGATGGAGTCATATAGTCCACCCTGATATCATTGGTCTATTATTGGACCAAGATTCTAAGCTAAAGGTGTAGCCTATCTAAGATAAAAGAGGTGATGACGCCACTGCAACTTGTTCATCAGGCATGACCTGAAAGGAACATTTTATTCACTCAATAAATATGTATCACATGCCTTGGAGGTGCTAGGTCCTTTGGGAGGCCTTGGGGATTTGCTGAAGAACAAAACAGTCATGAAGTTTAAGACTCCAGCAAATGCAAGTGAAAAGGTCTGAGAATGGAAAGGAACTTAAAACTATGTCTTAGAGGAACAGTTAAAGGAATGGAGAATTTTAGCCTTGAGAAAAGTTTTTTGAACAGTTTTAGAAGAGTTGATGAGGGGAAAAAAGGAATTATATTTTGTTGTAGGTTTTATAATATTCAAAATATGTTCTGCCTCTATCAGTGAGCAGGTTATACACACCTGGCCCATAAGTGTTAGATTGGCCATGTGACTTATCATGCTTCTCCTTATGGGGAAAGTAACTGCACCATGATTGCCCTACAGAGTGGCCACATGACTTGCTTTGGCCAATGGAATGTGGGCATAGATAATTATGTAAGAAGATGCAGTTAACCAAATTAGAGGTGGCCGCTCATCCCTGTTGCATTTAGGAAGTAATCTGTTGAGTAGGTTGGTTTTGAGCAGTAACAGAATATTCAGTTTATATCCCAAGGACAGCTCCTTTTACCTAGCTTGTACTACCTAGCTGAAATCAGAAGCTCACTAATAAGTCCAACCAGAAGCCTTAAAGACTGCATTCTAATCATTACTATTTCTCAAAATTAGGTGGCCCACCTATCATTAACACATATTAGTGTTGCCAATTTGACTCTAATTGTGGGTTTGATTCAACTTGTTTAAATCAATTTTATTGATATATAAGGACACCTACAATGTATCACATGCAGTTTCGGCTAAAAGTTTAGTGATCGTGCTGGAAATGAAAAATTGATGTTTGGCTTTATTACTAATGCTGTTTACTCTACTCTTGCACAGTAATCTGCTTCTACTTAAGTGTCCAGCTTTAGGAAATGAGTTTTCATTGGTGACCACCTAGTGAAATTGTAAAGATGTCAGATAACAGGGCAGTTCACTTGTACGTGAAAAAGGGAGATAATGTGCTCCCTTTCTACTTCATTCTGTTCAATACTTGGACTTTTCCTAGGCACTAAAGTCCCTTTGGAAACTTATTTATACATTTCTTACAATTAAGAACTGCTGCTTCTAAAAGGAACTGTGGAGTGAACTTCAATTAAGTCTTAGTTTCTGGGACTATGCCCTTCCTGCTAGCCTCTTTTTGTTCTGTGGATGCTAATTTAAATTAGAAATCACCTTTGTGACCACCTGAGCAAAGTGTCTTCTTCCTTAGAAGAAGATACTGCCCAAGAAGTCCCCTGTTCAATTGGTGAGGTATCTCAATCTATTTATCTACCAAATCTATGTATCTATCACCATAACAAGGGGGAACATTGTCCTGTAGCTAAGACTCTGAGTGTAATCAGCAAACATCACATGCTTATTTTGAAAGCATCCATGAAAACACCAAGATACGAGGAAACATGATCCCATGTTTCATCATCTAGAGAAAAAAAATGAATATAGAATATGTAAAAAGGAAAAAAAAAATCCAAAGAATAAAACACTTAGATAACATTTCAAAATAAAATTGTTAATTTGATAATAGTTCCAATTGAATTTCACTAAAAATAATTGTATTTGTGTTTGGAAGAATTTTTTGTAGTAAAACAAGGCAATAATGAGGGTTACACAGTAAAGATGGATCTTTAAAGGGAATTCAAGAGAAGAGTTCGTTCCAGGAAGTAGAACAGGAGCAAGAAACAAGATGTGTGAGCACAACCAGAGGTCAACTATTTTGCCTGTCCCATCTTACACACTGCCTGGAACACAGTAGGACTTACTAAATATTGACTGAAGGAATGAATAACATGATAAGGCAGCTCAGAGAGTCCTCTTAGAAATGGGACCAAAACAATGAGATTTGGCTCCAATGGTGAAGATTTTAATACCCATGGTTATGGTTTTGTACATGAGATGTTCTTCAAAAGCTCCTACTACTGCAGGAATGCTTGGAGGTGAAGTGATTAGACTATAAAGAGCTGTAACCTGATCAGTCCATCCTAGTTTAAATGGACTGACTGGGTGGTAACTACAGGCAAGTGGATGTGGCTGGAGGAGGTGGGTCCCTTGGACAGCACCTTGGAAGGGTACATCTTCCCTGTGGTGTGCCTCCCCCAATCCCAACCTCACTCCTTTCTGACCCCGCCATGCAGCTGAGCAGCTTTCTTCCATTGGGCCCTTCTCCCATGATGTGCTGCCTCATCTTGGGCCCAGAGCTATGGAGTTTGCCACCTATAAACTGAGACCTTTCATGGGAACCCCAAATAAACTTTCCTTCTCTAAGTTGTTCTTGTCAGCTTTTTCATTGTTGTGACCAAAATATCTAACTAAAACATCCAGGTTAGGGGTCTTGGGCTTCATCTCTTGGGGAAAACAATGTTTTCTGTCTTAGGGTCAAGGCAGGCACTCCCTGTTAGGGTACTGGGCTTTTGCCTTCACTTTTCTACTCCCAAGTTTTATCATTCTTCACCTATCCTAACTGAAGTTAGCTCACCTTCCTCAGACATCTAAGATTATTTATTGTCTGTATACTTCATTGGATAATCAAATACATGCAAGCTTTGGTATGTCCTTGAGATGACTAGATTTAAAATGTCAACATGACTGAGCAACAGAATGCCCAGATATTTGGTCAAACATTATTCTTGGTGTTTCTATAAGAGTGTTGTTGGATTAAATTAACATTTATATATGTAGAATTTATAAAGCAAATTGCCCTCTCCAATGTGAGTGGGTTTCATCAAATTAGTCAAGGCCTAACGACAACAAAAAGTGATGTTCTGTTGGTCCCCAAACTGGGGCATCAACTTTTTTTCTGCCTTTAGACTGGAACTGACACGTACATTCTTCCTGGCCTTCAGACTGGAGCTATACTTGTCCTGGGTCTCCAGCTTGCTGACTTACCCTTCAGACCTTGGAACCCTAACCAATACAGTTCTCAATTTTTGTCTTGAACTGTCATTGAACTCTGTCAATGTTGCTTAACCTTTCTGCATGTTTATATCTTACCTTCCCAACTAGATTGTAAGCTTCCTGAGGTCTATGATTGGGAAATCTTCAACATCTGTATCTGTTTTCAGGAGTTATGGGAAGTATGATCACACCCTATGAGGGCAGCAAGGCTACCCTGGATGATTGTATATAAGGACACAACAAGGAGGGCAAAGCGGGACAAAAATCCAGCACCAGGTCCACTTGTCAGATATGGCTCTGGCACAGGGCTTTATCCACCTGGAGGAAGACAATCCTGAGAGGAACTGAATGTACGTAGGAGGCCCAGATAGCAGCATGTCATGGTGGCACCAAGCATGAGCCGTGTGAGATTCCAGATTAACAGATTGCCTGCTCTGTCCAATACAAGGCAAGACTCACCTAGTTCTACGTTACAACAACCAGAATTAAGTTTTTGAAACCACCATAAATTGGTTCACCAAAAGCAAGTATACCTTCAGTTGACTGGGAGTGAAGACAATACACATTACACTAATGATAAATTTTCTCTAATTTCAACGTTCAAAAGGGTATCAGTCAGGTTTCTTAATTATAAGCACCAGAGATCGACTCTGACAGATTAAAGAAGGAAGGAATAAATTGAATAGCTCACAGAATCACTGGTAAGACTGGAAAAACCACACCATAGGCAGGAAATGTGCAGATTTTGGAACATCCAGGGTCAGAAAGAAACTCACACACAGAATTGGACTAGTGAAATCATCTCTGCCACAACCACTATACATACTCTCCCCCAAGCAAGTGCCACCACCTACCTTACAATGTTTTCTCCACTACTGCTTCCTTGCACCACTACCACTGAATACAAACCCTGGGCAGACTGATGCTGAGAGCCATTGCCAAGTAGGTATGACGCATGGCATGACCCAGGTCATTTGCAGTGACATTGCATGTAAGGTGACCTTGCTCAAGGACCAGGGCGGATCCAGGTTTAGGGTGTATCCTGCTGGGATTAGGGAGTATCCCACTCCTCGGTTTAGGGCGGTTCCAGGTTTAAGGTGTACCCTGCTGGGAATAGGGCGTATCCTGCTGCCTCAGGTGCACCTGCTCCTTGAGTTCCCATTGAGTTCTCGCGGGATTCAGAGAGTATTTGGGATTCAGAGCCTGGTGGAGTGTGTGGATTTTGCCCAGAATGTGCTTGTAGAGTGCCGGTGTGAGTTTGGGAATAAAGAATTGCTGTTTGAATCTACAAGGCTGTGAGTGGCTCGTGATTTTGTGCCCAGCCAGACTGCGGCAGACTGACAAAAATTACCCAGCATTTTCATCATCTCAGCGGGAGGTTGACTCTGCTCCCCACCTTGCTTCCTAGGGTAGGAGGCTCCTCAAGCTCAGAAATGGGATTCAGACTTGGAAAGTCAAAAGATAAACATGTTCACTGTATGATTCTAAATTTATCCACAGTAAGCATCAATTGTGCATAAGCAACACTACTGTGTGTATGATTAGAAAATTTTGTTTATTAATCTCAACTTCATTTAAACTTGTCATATAGAGGTTTGGCATTAAATATAAATGCTCTCCACTCCCTATTTAGACAAGAACCCAACACAAAGAGTATTTCTTAGAGGAAGAGGTGCTCAAGGAACTCAGCTAAAAAGCACTAAGTTGGGTTTATACAGAGAATCTGAATTCTCAAACAGGAAAATAAGTTTCAGCCTGTTTTTTTAAATTCTGACATGTCTTATGCACCAGGATCTGCATTAATAACAGATGCATAGTAACCATGAACACATATTTGGCAAAGTGCTTCAAAAACAGTTTTTCCCTGATGATTAACTCATAAGAGCTTCCTCATGATATAGCTAGCAAACACCTTTAACAGAAGAATGCAGATTAACTTCTTGTTTTCACTTATACCTGTACCCGGTGTTATGGTTTAGAAGCAAGGTGTCCTCCAAAAGCTTACATGTGAGACCGTGCAAGAAAGTTCACAGGAGAAATGATTGGGTTATTAGCGCCTTAATACAATCAGTGACTTAATACCCTGATGGGATTAACTGAGTGGTAACTGAAGGCAGTTAGGTGTGCTGGAGAAGTCGGATCATTAGGGGTGTGTCTTTAGGGTATATATTTTGTATCTGGGGAATGGAGTCTCAGTTTTCTGATCATGATCTGAGCCTCTTCACTCTTCTGCCATGATGTCCTGCCTCACCTCCAGCTCTGAGGAATGAAGCTGGATGTCTATGGACTCAGACCTCTGAAACTGTGAGCCCCAAAATAAACTTTTTCTCCTGTAAAATTGTTTTTGTCAGGTCATTTAATTACAGAAGCAAAAAAAAAAGCTGACCTCCCCGCCCCCCCCAAAAAACTGATGAAGGCATCCAGGACCCTAATGGTTTTCTAAGTCTAAAAAATATTTAAAGCATCAAATATATTTCCTTTCTTCAAATATCTTCTCATAAATCCAGAAGAAACTATAATGGCTCCTACCCACTTTGTAGTTTACAAACCATCTAATAGAAAACCTCTATGAAGAATTGTTGACTATTTCTTCCACTTATTTGATCTGAACAAATGTTTGTTAAACAACAGGGTCTCTGCTACCATTGAGGATGTAAAACTAAAAATTAAAAAAATAATGAAAGTTAAAAAAAAAAAGAATTGTTGACTGAATAGGTAAATAAGTAACAATGTTCCATAATGGTATGAGAATAAAATGAGATAGGTAAAAATATTTAGAACCCTTAAGAAGAAGAAAATGTACTAAGTAAATTAAAAGTAAGAGCATTAAAATAGTTTATCAATAAATGATGAACTACTGATGGTAAAGAATACCATGAATCACATAAATAACTTCTTGGTTTTGTTTTAAAGGAGTGTTTTAGTCAGCTTTCTCTCTGCTATGACTAAGAGACCTGACAAGAATAACAGAGGAAGAAAAGTTTATTTGGGGGCTCATAGTTTCAGAGGTCTCAGTCCATAGATGGCTGACTCCATTCCTCAGGGCCTGAGGTGAAGCAGATCATCATGGCAAGAGTATGACAGAGGAAAGAACTGGGAGCATGATACCAGAAAGCAGAGAGCGAGCTCTGCTCACCAGGACAAAACATAAACCCCAAAGGCACACCCCCAATGATCCATCTCCTCCAGTTTCACCCTGCCTGCCTACAGTTACCACCCAGTTGATCCCTATCAGAGGATTAATGTATCGGTTAGGTTAGAGTTCTCATAACCCAATTATTTCACCTCTAAACCTTCTTATATTATCTCATCCATGAGTTTCTGGGGTATACCACATATCTAAACCATAACAGGGGTTATGTTAATATATCTTGTTCTTATTTTCTAGAATCAGGAGATAACTTCTGACAGCATAAACGTAGGCTTCCCCTGGGTCAGTGGGTTAGGGCATGGTTCTTTGGATCTTTTTAGCTTATCATTGAGGTGAACTATTAGAAAGTGGCTTTAAAACCCTTATCAATAAAAGCAACCCCTGGAAGAAATGTTCCTCCAGTACTTTCACCCTTTTCCATACTGGCCCACTTCACTCTGGTGTCCCTAGTTCTCATCTTCCTGTGACCTTTGTCCCATTCCCACCAGGCCTTATTCTCAATAATCCTCATAGCCTTTAGCTATGAGCTCTGTTTTCACCATTTCTGTGTGTTTGGGTTTTAATTCTTAAAAGTTTCTAATATTCAAAAGAATTCTTGTGGAAGAAATAACACCTGACATCACACCACCTCTACCATGTTTTCCTAAGGCACTGCTCAGACACAGCACACTTGCCTTTTGGGTTAAATTAGCATCTAAAATGAAGGACACTCATGTCTCGAGCCATCCATGGGCTGGGTGTTTGAGCTATGTGTATTCCAGCATATGAGGAGACGGGTCTGGCATTGCACACTGATTGGGATGAGCGATGCAAATGTGTCTTTCCTCTCCCTCTGCCTGTGATATCACACAACACCTGAGATAGGTGTGACTTGCCAAGATGTCAATCAGTCTGCTGACCACAAGACATCACAAAGCAATACTCACCTTCCAAACCCTATTCCCGGCCTTATTTGGTAAAGAACATTCCATCAAACCTTCCTTGTGTGTGTCCCTCCCATAAAATAAAAAGAATCCAGGTGCACACTCCCTTCAGTGTTGCCCAGCATGGAACTGACCCTTGGGGTCGCAGAGCAGTCCCTTCCTCCATCTTAGAAACTCATGTTCATGTGCTGCATGATTTCTTTGCCATTTTCTTAGTTATTGATCCAGCCAGCTCCTTTGAACCCAGATCATCTTGACAGCCCAGCCAGCTGGAGACTCACTCACAAACCATTTCATCTGGAGAAATATCTCAAAGCACTGCCCTCCTGTGGGAAGAGGAAAACACTAAGTTTTGATGGACTAGAAATTTCCAATCAATTCCAAGAGAATAAACCCAATTGCTGGGCCAAGAAGAAGGTAGCTGAGCCTGTTTAATCCATTGTGGGTTGTTTTTTTGTTTTGTTTTGTTTTGTTTTTTTGGTACTGGGGATTGAACTGAGGGACACCTTACCACTGAACTATATCTCAAACCCTTTTTAGATTTTATCTTGAGGCAGGGTTACTAAGTTTCCCTGGTTGGCCTGGAACTTGCAATCCTCCTGCCTCTGCCTCCCAAGTTGCTAGGATTACAGGCTGGTGCCACTATGCCCAACTGGGTCCGTTAATTCAAAATGGTCTTCAGAACTCAAAGGGGGTTCATTCACCTACATGTTACTGGTCAGAGATGGATAAGAACAGAAATGGAGAGCGACTATTAAAAACATTTTATAGGGCTGAGATTATGGTTCAGTAGCAGACCACTTGCTTAGCACATGTGAGGCACTGGTTTTGATCCTTAGCACCACATAAAAATAAAGGTATTGTGTCTATCTACAACTAAGACATTATTAAAAAAATTTATAGCAAGTTGACAATGTCAGCTGAGTCTAATACAAAATTGGTTTGTATGTATTTTGTCTTTTCTTCTATTAATTTTTATTATATCTTACCAAAATATGGATTTAGAAAATGTTGGGGGGAGGGATCTTTAATGGTGCTTTACCACAGATACTATGATAAGAATTGGTTTTTAAAAATATAGACACCAGAGTGAATTTTCACATTATACACAACTACAAGACTGGGATCCAAATTAGAATAAGTTATACTACATGTATGTATGATATGCCAAAGTACACTCTACTGTCATGTGTATCTAAAAGGAATTTTAATTTTTTAAAAATTATATAGATAAAAATGGATTTTAGTGAAAATGACACTGAGAGTAATATAGTACATAATTCCTGGTGATTTTCAGTTAAGATGGTAGAATGAAGTGGACATCATTACCCTAAGTACACATATGAAGACATGAATGATGTGAATATACTTTATATACAACCAGAGATATGAAAAATTATGCTCTATATGTATAATATGAATTGAAATATGTTCTGCTGTCATATATAACAAATTAGAAAATTTTTTTAAAAATTATGAAACTTCTATATGTAAGATTTACTTTAAGTAAATCATGAATATATGAGTATGTGTTTGCATGCGATGTACTGCCATTGTTTGTGTACTCATTACCTAGCAATAAGAAAACATGGGACATACTTCAGCCCAACAAATACACTAAAGAGACGTGAATTCTTTTTCCAAATCTAAGGAAAATCAAGTAAGATAACAGGAATGTGTGTCATTGAGACCCTGCCATTAAAATAACAAACATCTGTCCTTTCAAGTAAGAAGTTGAAAATATGATTGTTTATTTGGCACTGAATGCTTCTTCGTTGTCATTCCAAGGAAGCCTCGTTTATCCTTGCTGGCCTCTGACTGGCTCTGGAATACCATCTTAGCTCACACTGAAGTCCAAAAGGACATCTCAGATCACTGAGCCTGCCCTCCATCACCTGTTACCAAGCTGTCTTGCTGGAAGAAGGGTGGGATGGCCAATGTAGAGAACAAATAAAGTTACTGCCAACCCTACAGCTGAAAAGGAAGTAGGAGGAGCTGAGCTGTCCTTCTGAAAGATTGTCCAGAATTACAAAGAGGCACAAAAATCCATTCTAAAAATGTGTCTAGGATTACCTGATGAGTTTACATTTTTTCTCGAACTGGGAATATTATGGTTTGGATGTGAGGTATGCCCCAAAAGCTTACTTGTGAGATAATGCAAAGTTCAGAGGAGAAATGCTAGGTTTGAGAGAGTCTTAACCTAATCAGTTTAGGGATTAACTGAGTGGTAACTAAAGGGAGGTGGGGTGTGGCTGGAGGAAGTGTGGCTATGGAGTATATATTTTGCTTCTGGAGCTGCACTCTTTCTCTCTGCTTGTTAATCACCATGATGTGAGTTGCTTTCCTCTGCAACCCTCTCCCACCATGATGTTCGAGCCCCGAGGAATGGAATCGGCCTTCTCTGGACTAAGACCTCTGAAAACCTGAGCCCTCAAATACACTTTTCCTCCCCTACAGTTGTGCTGGTCAGATCCTTTAGTCACAGCAGCGAAAGCTGACTAAAACAGGGCCAGATTTAGTAATTCTAATAGATTGAATGTTATATGCTATTTTTTAAAAAGTAATCCAAGGTAACTCCCTAGATGGTGAGATTTGAGGAAGGAAACAAAGAGATGAACTATTGGAAAATATGTCTTGTCATCAGTGTACACTAATACATGAAATTCTAGTATTAAAGTATTTTCTTTTGTCATAGACCACTCAGACTGCCATAACAAAATAATATAGGCTGGGTGGCTTAATTAAAAGACAGAAATTGATTTTTTGTAGTTCTTGAGGCTATAAAGCATAAGATCAAGGTGCCAGCAAGATGGGTTCCATTCCAAGGCCTCTTCTCTAGGCTTGTGTGGCTGCCATATTGCTGTGTGCTCTATAATGCCTTGTGCATGTATGGACAGTGAGCTCTCTGGTGTCTCTAAGTGCACTAATCACATCATGAAGGTCCCATCCTCACAATTTCATCTAATTCTAATTATCCCCCCCATCATACCCCATTTCCATATCTTATCACATTGGGGATTAGAGCTTCAACATGTGAATCTGAGGGAGACACCACATTAAGTCCATAATATCTTTGCTCTACTGTACCCATAAGTGTCTTTTAAATATAGCATTCTAATTCTTTAGATCCTATTTTTGTAGTTTTTCCTTTATTTCTTTATCAGCTATTATTATAACATGGTGTCAGGAAATGGAGAAACAATAGGTAATGAGCAAAAAAGCATAAAATATCTAGACTTGGAAGCAAAAAAAAAGAGAAAGCAAAAGGAAGGATGGAAAAAAATTCTATTTAAGAATTTCCCTAGCTGGGCATGGTGGTGCACTTTAATTCTAGCAACTTGGGAGGTTGAGGCAGGAGGATCACAAGTTCAAGGTCATCCTCAGCAACTTAGTGAGGCCCTGAGTGGTTGGAGATGTGGCTCAGTGGTAAAGCATCCCCGGGTTCAATCCCCAATTATACAGTAATTAATTAAACCAATTTGGTATAGGTACTGTGCTGAGTGATGGGGATAAGCTTAGAAGCAAAACTCTATCAAAATGGACTTTGCAGACAGCAAGAAAGATATTTGACAAAGATGGTTCGTGTCATGTTAGGTGTTATGCTGGAAGCAAGTCCAGGGTGGCCTGGAGGATGTAGAGGTCAAATCTACAGACTCACAGAAAATGCTCCTCAGGGGAGGCCACATAAGTGAATCATAGAAAGGTATCCAGCAGGTGAGTGGGGATGTCAGACATAGGAGGTGAGAGAGGGTGGAAATTTGGAGGTAGAGAGGGCTGGGCACAGAGGCAAACTCTATGCAGAAAGTTCCACATGAGTGGTAGGCACAGGGCAGACCTCGATGGGACTGAGCACCCAGCTGAGGAATTTTGCCTTACTTACAATCCCTGAAGGATTGTAAAGACCCACAGAGCAACAAACTAGATTTTCCAGGTAGATGACTCTGGAGAGCAAGTCTGAGGAGTGGCTTGCAGGAGCTGGAGACCAAGATGTCCATTAGCAGATTGTTGTAAAAGTCTAGACAACAAAAATTGATTGTGGGGAGTGAAATAAGGCATTAGCAATAGGGATGCAGGAAATGGGAAGGAGAGGCGTTGCTGAGGAGTAAAGTGGACAAGACCAGAGGTTGAATCCAATGGCATATTCAAGTAGAGACGATTCTCAGATGCCCCAGTAGCTGTAGGTGATAGACTAACGATTTGGGAAGTAAGAGCTTGATGAGAACACAGTGAGTTCTCTTAAGGACGTGTGTTCTTTTGATAATGCCTACAGGACAGCCAGGAAGCAGCTGGATCTACTAGCCAGGAGCTCAGGAGAAAGACTAGGGCAGAAGTTCCTGCTTCAAGGGAAGCCATAGCGGAGTGTGCGTTGCCTAAACAAAGACTGGGACAACCTGAATGAACCCTACCTAGACACAGTGATTTAAAATAACAGTTCTTTTTTTCATCTTCAACATTTTGCATACAGAAAATGTCCAAAAATTGTAAATAGCAGCACCAGGAAAAGAGATTCAGCTCTGACATAAAGTCCACTGTGCCCAAGCTATAACAGAAATGACTAGCTACCCAGGAAAGTTTAGAAATAAAAATGTTAATGAAGCCTGCTTGTGCATTATTTGTTTTTGTTTTTACTTAATAATTCCTTTTCAGAGTAAAATATTTGTCCTAGCGACTCCAAAAATAGTATTTGCCAATATGGACCCAGGATGAAGGAGAAAGTGTTGGTACTATTATTTCCTAGGTAGGTGTGGTCAGAAGGGGAAGCAGGTGGAAAAATCACCCCGTGATAGAAATCACAGTGTAACAAAATATGCGATCTGCTTTCTGCTGTATTAGTTAAATGGCCTTTATTGTTTTTTTCTTAAAAAGGTCATTTAATCACCCAAAATGTTATTTGACAGTAATTAACTACCAGCTGTGACAAAATATCCAGTAAAAACTCGACAAAGGTTTTTTTTTCTCATTTCATATACCACTGAAAACCAAGTGGTTGACATATCATCTCCCTTTACAGCTTCATTAGTGATTTTTGGCACAAAGGAAGAGGTGAGAAAAACAAGGGTCGCAGCTCACCTAAGCAGATCCACAGGCAATTAGTTACAGTTCCATTCTCCATGCCCTATCATTCCCTAACAAAGGGTTCAAATGTTGCAGGACAGCCCTTGTCCAGAAAGGCAAGTGAATGGTAGGGATCACAGACCATCCCTCTGCCCAAAATGAGCCTAATCCATCCCAGAATTGATGAGGGATAAAAAGGAAAATTACTAAACTCAATTAGGATTCTGTCTTATAAGGCAGAATTCCTGCAAGCAGTATCTTCCCTCTCCAAAGATATAAAAACAAATTTGTAAATGCAAAGTTTGGCATTAATGCTTCTGCCACAAGCATAAAGGCATCTTTCAGTGTATGATTCATCCTCAAACAGACTGTGCAAGTATCCCAGGAAGACGGGCCTTTACCAGGTCCAATGTGGCTCTTACTCCACAGCCTCTGCTAGGGGAAGCTCAGGTTTTGCTTCAGGGAGGGCCCTTGTTGCTAAGTCTCCACTTAGTCACCACCCTTAGGTATCAAGACCCTGTTAGATGATGTCCGTGGAAGGTTCCAGTATGGATCAACCATGCTTTTTAGCTTGCCTGCTCCACTGCTGGGACGGAGGTTATATTGGACCTTCCCTCTGGGTCAGCAATTTCTGTTCTACTCTCAATAAGCTGTCTACTATAAAAATGAACTGTGTGCTTTCATCCTTCCTGTGAGAAGAAATAACTTACTTGCAATAAAAGATAAAAATGAGTTCCCTTCATTACAGAGAACTGAGAGTACCAGGATGCTCTGTGCAATATCTCTGAACACCGTTTTTCTCAGCAGCAGAAGTAAAGTAAGGAGCCAGTGTTTAATCATTGCCCCCTCAGTGGCTGGTAGACTATGTTTGCTTTAAGTATCCCTCAAAGACCCATGTCTTTGTCCCCAGCCCATGGAACTCTTGAGAAGTGTGGTATCTTTAAGAGATGGGGGCTAGTTGGAAGTCTTCTGGCCATGCCAGGACATATTGTTAAGGAGTACCTCAGCGCCCCCCCCCCCCCC
>NW_026000037.1:61630342-61643639 GCF_001458135.2 Marmota marmota marmota
CCGCTTTCCAGATGCCATGAGGTGAGCAGATTCTTCCACCACACACTGCTGCCATGATGTACTGGCCAAATGAGGCCAATGACACATGGACTAAAACTTCCAAAACTGTGAGCCAAAATAAACCTTTTCTCTTAAGTTAATCCATCTCAGATATTTGTTACAGTGACAGAAATCCAACACTATTGTCAGAGTCTTCTGGTCTTGAAAATGTTAAGCCCCGTATCTCTTTTGTGCCTGATGGTTGGTTGACCTCGAATAGTTTCAGGGACAGAAAGCCCCTAAAGCAGTTGGTGTGTTGCTTTTAGCTCCAGAGAGATTTTTATACAGAGTCAAAATACTTTCCTGTAACTTTATTTGTTTCAATGTTGCTTTCTGGAGAACATGCTTTCTTCATATTGATACCCTCAGCAATGATATTTGCAATAGCTGAGGGGGGATTTAATTGTAAAATACAGGTAACACCAAATATATCATTTACATCATTTTTAATTGTATAGTTCTGTGGCATTAAGAACATTCATACTGTGGTATAACTGTCAACACCATCCATCTACAGAAGTTTTTCATCTTCCCCAACTGAAACTCCATACCCATTAAATGATTCCCTTTTCCCCTCTCCCCAGGCCCCTAGACACCACCATTCTACTTTCTTTCTCTTTGAATTTGACTATTATATGAGCCCGCTGACTGTTTTAGCCACGTGGACAACGAACTCCCCCAGGATCATGCTAGTCCTTAGAGACAAGATGATTATGAGGTAGGTAAAGAATTCAGCAAACGTGCTGCATGGATGTGAAGAGTGGGTGATCAGATGATGGAAGTCAGGAAGGGAAAAAGATAACGGGGGCCTCAAAAGAGCCAGGTAGTTATACAAGACCCCAGGGGTATTGGGCTGGAAGTGTGAGCCAAAATGGAGATTTAAACATGGGTCTGTTGTTAAGCCCAGCCACTATTATACCAGTGTGGCTCCTTCATTCAATAAATATTGAGTACCTATGGTGTGTTAAGCAGTGTTCTAGGCATAACTTTCATGTTCATGTGGAATTTATATTCTATTGAGGAGTCAGATAATGACCATAAAAATAAACACAAATTGTAGGTAGTAAAATGAAACTGGGTAATGAAGTAGGGAATGAATTGGGGTTGTCAGGGAAGGTTTCTCCGAGGAGGTAATCTCGAAGGAGAAGCCTGAAAGATAAAACAAGACTGTTATGTCAAGCACAAAAGAGTCCAGCAAGCACAGAGACCATAAGGCAGAAACAAGATTGGCAAGTTCTAAAGGCAAAAAGCCAGGATAGCTAGGGAGTAAGAGAATGAGCTATGTGCTGAGGTAGCCAGGAACCAGACCAAGGTCTTGCAGGGTATAAGAAATTTGGGCCAGGCATGGTGGCATGTGGGGCATGCCTGTGATCCCAGCAGCTGGTAAGGCTGAGGCAGGAGGATCACAAGTTCAAAGCCAGCCTCAGCAACTTAGGAAGGCCCTAAGCAACTTAGCAATACTCTGTCTCAAAATAAAAAATGAAAAGGGCTAGGGATGTGCCTTAGTGGTTAGGCACTCCTGGGTTCAATCCCTCATTGAAGACAAAAGAACACAAGAAATTTGGGATCAATTATCCATGAAGATACTCCTGTTAAGGAGCATCTAAAATAAGATTGACTGCTTGATGAAAAAGGAACAGGCAGCAAAAACGGAGGCAGGAAGACCCGTGGAGATATCTACAGGAGCTCAGAGAAGAGATGATACTGACAGACTAGGGTTAGTGGTAGTGACAATGGTGAGAAATGGCAGAATCATGATATTTTGCAGAGGTAAAGGCAACATAGGACTTGAATAAAAAAGAAGTGACTCCTAGGTTTTGCCCCACCACCTAGATGGATGGTGGAATCATTTACTGAAGAGAAGGTTTTGAGGGAATAAAGAATTCTGTTAGGGACAAGTGAGGTTGGATATTCTTGTTAGATGTGCAAGTTGGGATGTTGACAAGATTGGTGGGAATGCAAGTCCAGAACTCAGAAGGGAAGTCAGGCCTAAAGATACAGACTTGTGAGCATGCTGAAGAATCATCTGGAGAGCTGTTGAAAGTGGCATTGCCCCTACCAACCTGTGATTCTGTTGCAATAGCTTGGAAGCAGGTAGGACTTGCACTTCCAATTAGCTCTAATTAGATGCTTCTGTAAAATCTGACATTCCACCTCTTTCTCCTTGTTGACATTAATCTGTTAAGCAACTTTTTCACCACTTAGCTGTATATTTTCCTACCTTATTCACATTGTTTCCATTTTTGTATACATATATAATATTCATATAACAGAATATGTAACATATCAAATTATTAATTATCATGTTTTTACCAATAATATATTTAATATATTGTTTTTAACCAATAAATATTTTAATATATTATAGATTATTTGTTAAATAAGTTATATATTCATATATGATTGTACACAATGCTTTAATTTAATAATGTAATTGTGTATAAATAGATTTCTCAAATTTTTTCCATCTTAGAAAGTGAAAGAAGCCAAATGCCTTAAAAGAAAATAGGCATAGTTTATCCCTGAAATTCCCTTATCTATTCAACTTCTAAGCAGGAGAAAGAGGGATAGAAGGAAGGGAGAAGGACTGGTGGCATTGAAATGAACTATTCTTAAGAATCCACATAGTTCCTGAATAAACAAGACTTTGTCTACATCTAGGGGTTCACATACCATGTTAGAATCTATTTAAAAATTAGGCAGATCAACAAAAATTTGGGTCACATGTATTTGTCAGAATTCCCTTTTTTGAAATCAAGACAGTATTTTTTTAGATCTTTTTTTCAGTTGTAGATGAACACAATACCTTAATTTTATTTATTTATTTTTATGTGGTGCATCACGCATGTTAGGCAAGCGTTTCACCACTGAACCACAACCCCAGTCCAAAATCAAGACAGTATTGCCCTGTAATCTTTCACATCTCTGTTGTCCTCTGTGATTTCTCAAAAATGGCCAACTAGTCTATTATCTCCATCTCGCTTTCACTAATCATTCCCCCTCAGTGTTCTGGTGTCCTATCTGGGCTGGAGCTTCAACCCACACAGTTTCTCTCAGAACCCATTTACTTACCTCTCATAGCAGCAGTGACCTTGACCATCCTTGGCTATCCAGAGGCTTTCCCATTTAAAGACCTTTCTTCTTATAGAGACTTGGACTCCTCCTAGGACAAACCTCTATTTGCTCTGGAGCAAGTCTTCCCATTCAGCAAGGGACCCACCCTTTCATTCTTTTTGTCTTTCTGGATTCTTTTTCCTTAGGTATGCAGAGCAAGGCACTATCTGGTATAGTTGGGTTTCTCTTTGTTCTGGGTTGTTTTGACAAGCCCCCCCCCCAGGCCCACCCCTACTGAAGTCCTTTTGACACAGTACCCACAGGGTTGCTCCATATTTTTATGTGTATCCTTAACTATGCAACCCTCTTCCCATCTCATGTGTACGTCTCTTTAATATACCCTCTAGCTTCCAGGCACCTATCCATGTTCATTATCTCACCAAAGCAGATATTTTAAAGCACCCCCATTCCAGGATGAACATTCATAAAGCATTACAGGACGATTGATGGGCCCAGCTTTCCGTATTACCAGTCGATCAGGAAGCCTGCCACAAGGTTGTTCTCATTACTCACCAGCCTTTGTCGCTGGTTAGATTACTGCTCAGGTGAGGTCAGGGGAGATATGACTCAGGTCCGGGACAACTGACCTCAATATCTCTCCAAGGCTGGTTTAATGGTTAAGATAAAAGGAATTCTGGAAACAAAGTTCCGGGAGATTTTCTGGTAGAATAAATGATGGTGGTGAATAGGGACATGCACTTGCCATTAAAAGTGGCATGTTTATGGGGTGCTGACACAGTTTATGGGGTGCGTGCCTTCAAGTACCAGCCAGACCCATGCTTTTCCTAACATTTTCAGCTTTTTCCCAAAGGTTTGGACAATACAGCTGTGACAAAGCTGCCAGGGGAATTCCTCAAGTTGAGGTTTGTTTTTTGTTTAACCAACGTCCCCTTCCACTGCCAGCCCTGCGAGCAAGAGAGGGCATTCCCTTTAGTTCAACCCAGGACCAGGACTGCCACATTGCAGGGCTCCAGAGGGGGCCTCATCCAAATGATCTTCTATGTGGCACACCAGAGGACATCATTCCTACAGACAGAGTAAGAATGGATCCCCCGGGGGTCCTGCCACCCGGGGGTCCAGCATGAGACCCCAGCCTTACCCTGCAAGATCACACAACAGTCAGTACCAAACTAATAAGCGTTTTACCGCAGAGAGCACAGTGCAGTAAAGAAGTTCTATCAGGCAGCCATAACAATTTCCATGGAAATAGTATTTCACATTCCACAGAGCACACCTGGTCCCTGCCACATATCTCAAAACATCCCTGTCCAAGAAGGGCGAAGCAGGCACAATTGTTCTGTTTTATCTCTATCACAGTTCCAGAGACATTAAGAAATCTCATTCAAGGCTACAGAATTCCATAGTCTTGGGCCCCCATTTCTCCTTCATCTGAGGCTCTGTCCCCAACCCTAACTGCCAATTTTGGACTAGCTGAAAGCAGAATGCAGACTTCTATTTCGGATCTAGGCTGTTGAATCTCTGCTTTCTGGAATTATATCAATTATGTTTCCAATTTTACCATAGATCTTGGATTTTTATTAAAAAGGCAATTCATGGCATCACTACATGGGTGTTGTTTAAGACCTCTATGGCTTGATATAACAAAACCCAGTTTGATCCAGCTTTTTAATAAGAGGCGGGGCCTACTGGAGTAGTCCATTGACCTTAAAGTATACACAGGAGCTGGGTCTCAAAATTAAGCTGGGAGGAAGAATTCTGCTTTTCTCTGCATATGCTTTATCCTCAGATTATTTTTCTCTGCCTCTCTGTCCTTATGGTGAAACAGTCACCAAGATCCCCAGAAATTTATGTATTGAAATGCAATTGCTTTGAGAAAGATCCATCTGTTTCCATCCATCCCAATTCCAGCATTTCCCTGGGAATTGAGTGAGTGGTCCTGATTTGGCTAAGTGTCCATCACCGAACAAAGCAAATCAGGTATTGCTAGGATGGACAAGATTATGTTGTATACATATGTTCACCACATAGTTGGCCCCATAGAATGGTACACAGGAAGGGTAAAAGGTGGCAAGGATAGTTTGACAAGGTTCCCAAGGCCAGAAATGTTCTTAACTAAGCCCCTGTCCTTAGTGCTCATCATACCCATGTGCAGAACTTCCTTCAAATTCCTACCCTGGTTTCTGATTTGGGCCCTGTTGCCTGCCCATCTCATGTTTTCCCCACCTGTCCCATTAATCTTATATCTCTGTGTCAACTAAAAATTCTTTCTGCCCAATCACTCAAACCATACGCAGAAGGACTCCACATTCCCAAACCAAACCTCCACCACTGGCTTTGTTTCCCAAACTACTTGGTTATCCCTCAATGAGGTCTCTGCGGTTCACTCAACATGAAAGGGAATCTATTCTGGCCCCTCTGGTCCTTCCCTGCCCAGCGAACTAATGTTGTTATCTTGCCCTTCAATCAGTTCTTCCCTTCATCTTGTTTCTCACTTACCCTCCTCTACACTCATGTCCATGCAATGCTCAATTTTGCCTGCTACACTCACTCTATACGTTCTTCCCTTTATGTCTAACTTTTTCCACTTTTCCACATCATTGGTATTGACTTTTCTGCCATTTTCTAGCCAATCATGACATAATAATATGACATTATTTTTGTTTACCATTTTCATATATATATATTTGGGAAGAGTAGTTTAGTTCTCTTCAAGGGCTCAATAAGATAAAGAAATGGCCTTGGAAGAAAATCATTACCAAAACAAAGCATAAGTTAATAAATACTTTTAAACTCATCAATTAATGATAAAGTTAATCTGAAAAAGCAAATGTTTAGGATACTCGAAAAAATATTGAAAAAGAAATATAATGAGAGGGAAATTTTCACTATCAGATTCAAATATATTTTAAAGGAACTGTAACTAAAACAATACAGTATTAGTATGAACAGGTCAATGAACAGAGAATATAGGAATAAAATAGGAAAAAACAGATGTTAATGACTTGTAAGTATACTATTTAAAATTAATGAGGATAGGTGGGGTGACTTGTTAAGTGTTGTGGAAACCATTAATAACCACTAGGAGACAATTGAGTTAGATTCCTATCTCATGCTTGACCCCAAAACAATGATTTATTAAATACTTTGACATTTTAAAAAACTAGGTAATTACTAGAAATAAATATACTAGAATATCTTTAATATCTTCTGCTATTAGATTTTGGGGAAGACGTGAAGGCAAGTAATCATAAAAGACACGATTAGTAGATTTTACCAAGAAAATATAAAATTTATGCATAATGGAGCACATCATAGTTAAAAAATAAATAAAATGCTTAGAAAAGTATTTCCAGCTTTTAGTATTAACAAAATATATAAAAAGCATCTATGTTTTAGAATGGAAAAAATGAAAATTCTAATAGAAAATAGAAAAAAATATATGAATAACAAAAATGAAAAATGCATATGTTTATACTAAAAAAGCTAAATTTCTTTATTGATTCAAGAAATAGCAAATTAAAACCTCGAGGGTTTTATCTGAACCCAAAGACAAGATAAAAGCACATTTTAACAATGAAAGGGCTAATGCCATGTTACATGTGGTAAACAACTATTTAATGTTATTGGCAAAGCTGGAAAATGATGTATAATTTTAAAATGATTTTCCATAATATGTCAATCCATCTGTTTGATTATAACCACTTTTAGGAATTTATCCTGGAGAAATGCTCTCATTAGCATCTAAGATACATGGACCAAGATGTTATCAGAAACATCATTTGTATGAACAAAATACTGAAGACCATTTAAATGCCCATCAGTAGGGGAACTGTTAAATAAATCACAGTTCAACAATACTATGGAATGACAAAGGAAAGTTTAAAAGATTGAGGCAAATGTGTACTTCCTTCTACAAAAGAGTACCCATAATAAAGTATAAATAAATAATAAATAGCTAGTTAAACAATGTGTATACTACTGCTTCATTTCTGTAAAATAGCATATTTAGATATAAATGGAAAAGATCCTGCAGTGAGGCACACCAAGCTGCTACCAGTGATTATCTTTAGAGGATAAAATATATGTATTAACTTCATACATCTCTGTTATTTAAAATGCTATACAACAAGTTTATATTCTTATATTTTTCTATTCAGAAAAAAGTTTTTAAAAATATTCTTTGGGCAAGTAACCCTGGCTCTCTATCTCTGGCCAGGATCTGTTATGTCATCTGTCATGGTTTAAACTTGTATTCAGCAGTATTTGTACAGAATCATCTTTCAATCACTGTTATAATTTGGAAATAAAATGTTCCCCAAAGGGTCACATGTTGAAGGCTTGGTTCCCAGTACAGCAATGTTTAGAGTGGGGTTCTTATGAAGCAGTTGGACCATGAGGGCTTTGATCTCATCTATGGATTAATCCATTGATGGGTTCATTAATTGAATGGACTATTGGGAGGTGACAAACTGTAGGAGGTGGGGCCTTGTTGAAAGAAGTAGGTTACTTGAAACATGCCCTGGAAGAGTATTATTTGTCCTTGACCCTTCTCTTTTTTATACCTTTCTTAGCCCACATGAGGTAAGCAGCTTTGCTTCACCAAACCCTCCCCTTCCCCCTGTGATTTTCTGCCTCACTATAAGCCACAGCAATAGGGTCAAGTGACTATGGGTTGAAACCTAAGTTGTTTATCTCAGGCATTTTGTTATAGCAACAGAAAGCTAACAAAGGCTAAATCTGGGAAAGGGGAGAATCCCTTCAAATGTCCCAAATAATACGAAGATGCAAAAATAGTAATTGCACCCAAACATTTCTTATAGTAACCCTGAAAGAGCTGCACTGCAAATATCAAGACCAAATAACTAACCAAGCTTTGCACAGAATAATACCAATATGCTTTTTTTTCTGTGTAAGTTCAGAACTTGCTTTATAAATGGGTGTATGTGCGTGCACTTGTGCACATGCACATAGGTGAATTCTAAGCTAACTTAAGAGGACATGTCTTCCTTTTATCTCCAAAGTCAAAAGGAGACTTCACAGGTCAAGAATTTTGCACCAAAGCACCTGAACATTTGAGGTCTGAGTCAAAAAGAATATTGACTGATGGTTGGCATCCTTTCAAAGGTTTTTCAAATGATGCCAAATAATTAGAACGAGATCATGTTAGAGGCATTCAGGCAGAATCTCCCTGGGGATGGGGATGGGAAAAAGGAGGGGGAAGAGGAGGGAGGACAAAGATCCTACCCTTTATTCCCCACCCCCATGTTTGATTCTGCCATCAGTTGCTCCTTATTAGTGTGGACCCTCTTTTTTCCAAGGAAATTTATCTAATTTAATTGCAAAACATGCAAGACGGGCCATCCATCTTTCCCCTCTGCCCATATAAACAATACAGAAGGTGGGGGCTGTTTTCTCCACATCTCTCGCACAGCCTTTTTGCTTTCAAATTAAAAGGGATGATAGGGTAAACATGGTAACCACAATTAAGATATTTTTAGAAACATAAAATCCTCTGGAAAACATGACACTAATACTGGTATTATGATTGAAGTTAGGAATTATGGTTATTAGAAGCTTTGCAATTTATGTGCCTCATAAATCTAATCGCTTCACACACCCAGTGATGTTGTTGCTATATTTACTGCAGACATCTATGATGACAGACAGTACCTTTGAGAAGGGCCAGATCAACAAAATATTTTACATACTCTAGCTTCTCAGTGTCTAATGGACTCATATCATGGAGAGAAAAAGGCTTCATTAAAGGAAATGCACCAGGTGCCGGGCAGATTTGCCATGGAGATTTGATGGGAGTTATCTGCTCTTGTTTAATGGGACTGCTGCTGCTCCACTCCTGGAATCCTGAGCACAGAACGGACAGGAAGGGGCACTAGGGCAGTCAGGTACAGGAGAGGAGATGGAAAAGCTAACAATTCTGTAGATACAAAATTCTCTGACAACCTGGAAACCATCTGGAAGAAATATTATGTAAAACCTGGTGTATGTGACATGTCCTTAGGAAAATCCATTGTTACTAGGAAAGATACCAAGTGAAGAATCAAATTGCCTAGTGACCACAGAATCTTCCCCCTCTGATGCAGCTATATCGTGAGTCCTTGAGTGACGTTGAGGAGGGAAGCAGAAAGAGGTTGGAAGGTATAACCACCAGACCTCAGAGCAGAGAAGAAACAATTTTAGTATCATGGCTGACCTTTGGATGTTCTTTGAAATCAATTGTAACCCTCACTGTTGAAATCCTAATTTCACAGACTAAAATTTATGTTTGCAAATATTACTGTGTAGTAGTTGCCAAACTGGGAACATTTTAAAGGTGATTAGCTCCTTTTGATTTTTTTCCAACAAGAGTATGAAAGCGGAAATATTGCCAGAAACAGAGATGATCTGTGGTTTTCCTCACATCTCCACCCCCACATACCTGCCACAAAAGTCTATGAGATTATTTAGATTACCTGTGGGCAGAGTTTACAACTTCTTACATGCTTTCTAGCCCTTAAGAGTGGCCTGTTCACATCATGGACACTTAATAAATGTGATTGATGGAGAAGGCTGGAGAAGAGAAATGGGACAGAAACAGGGACGGGATACAATTAGTTCTCTATAGTCTCTCTAACTACAGGGACAATTCCAGCCTAGATTTTTGAGTGTGTGACTATAGGCAAGACAATGCTCCCATGTGAGTACATGCATCTGAGTACAGGGTGACAAGGCTCAGTAATCCAGGAGAGAATGATGGCATGTTGATCTAGGAAGTGGCAATGGGGAATAAGTAAGCAGAAAGGGACAATTTGGAAAGATTAAAACAGTAGAAGTGATTGGTTGTTCAGCTGTTGCTGGGATTGCCAAGCAGGATAGATCGAGGAAACAAAGATGGCAGCCAGGTTTGTTTCCGGTTTATACAACTCAGTACATAGTGGGGAAAGTTTGGGTAAGAGGAGGATGCATTTAGTTATAGAGTTTGAAATGCCTCTGGCTATTCAGATAGAGATGATAAATGGTCCTAATGAGGTATAAGAATGATCATGACAGAAATAAGAGAATGAAGTTGGGAAAGAATAGGAAATGAAATTCATGAAACTGAAGACTTGATAATTAAAATACCAAGTACCATTTTGGCAAGGAGAAGTATATGCCACAGAATGCCTAATTCTTTGGGGACCAAGTGGCATGGCCTTGCCTTAATTACTAAAAAGTAAACTTTCATGCTAGCATCTTTACAAACAAGTATGCTATAAAAATAAGTAACTGGGATCCTGCCATCCAACAACACAGAAACAAAAACTTACAAAACAAGCAAAATCTAAAGTATCCCCAGAAAACTTTTGCAGTATGAGATTACCACAATCAAATATTCTTCCAAGAATAAAATGCCCACATATTTGATGTCCTGTTCTTTTAAAACCTTAAAAATAAGTTTTGTTGATAGGAATAAAGAACAATATTTGACCTTATCTAAATGTGGAGAATTCTGATGGAAAAAATAAGGGTGTGTGGCAAGCCAGAAGCATGAATTATGCATGCCACATCATCACTCTTGTTTTTCAATATGGAGTTGCCGCATGCTTTGCATGGAAAAAGGAATTAGAATAGAACAGATATTGAGCAATTTTCTCCATAACTGGTTCTTACTCACCTTAAATGTAAAATTTTATTTAGCTTATTTCAAAGGGAGACATCCTTATTAAGGGAACACATTTACTGGCGCCTGTTGGAAAGGATTTAATGCAAACAAGCCTGAAATAATTGAAGGAAAAACATCTTCTGACTGTTCTCAGAAGAGCTTAGCAAAGAAGAGGATGGCAGGAAAGAATTACTTTATTATATTGATTTTCTTGGAGAAATCAAAGGAGGATAACTCAAATAGACCAATTCTCTTTTGCCAAGCTTAGTGGAAGCATGTAGAACAGCCATGAATTTACATGTCAAAAACTGTTTGCAATCACTTAGTTGAACATGCAAATCAGGATTTTCACATTATTACTCTAATAAAATAGCTAATACAAAAGGATATCTGGGTTCATTTGCACATATTCCTCACTTTAAATGACTGTGAGAATGATGGGTGCAAGTTTTGTCTAACAAAATGTTTACATACCAATCCAATCATTAACCTGAAACATGAACAGAGGGATGTGGTACAGTAACAAAGACATTGGAGCACAATAGTCATTGAAATACAGTTCTCACAAAGCTCAAGTCTATCTTTACTCTCACAATGAGCAAAATAGTTCACTTTATAAAAACTGTTTCCCATGGTAAAATATTATCATCCTGCATTTGGTGGCTTGTGGTCATTTATGTAGATTTCCTTTTTGTACTCAGTAACATCACACACAAAAGATATTGCTTCCTAATAATGTACTTTACATGTACTTTTCTTCCCATTTACTCTTAGAATGTTCTTTATGACTGTGGAAATTGTTAGTCATTTTCAGAATTCTAGTTCACTAACTCATTCTTCTGCTTTTAGGTGGAACCAGACTATGAGAATTTATCTCAGTGTTTCCCAAAGTGTGTTCCATAGAATAATTCTGTGGTATGTCAAATATGTTATTCAAAGAAATGGTATTTCCTAGTTAAACAGGAATGGGAAATGTTGGGGAACAAAATTAGATTTCTCCATAGCAGAATTTCTTGGTAATGCTAATGCACCTTGAAAATCTCCATATATGTGTTATTAAGTCCCAAATTCATTTCATCTCTGACCCTTACCCCCGCCCCCAATAGAATCTGTCAAAACTGGTCATCCATAAGCCACCAGCCTGTTTATTTCCATTATCTGGCCCAAGCACTTAGGAAAGCAGGCAGGCATAAGTGACAATAGAGGGATGGGGTTAGATGCTACCCTCTTGTGCGCCTAGCCCCCTAACTAAAGGGGGCAATAGTTTTCAGTTTTAACAACAGAAAACAGGATAGAAACTTGAAATTTCTAAGAGTAGCAGGAAATTTGTGTTTTTATGTGGTTGCATTTGTTTTAAAACACTCTGTGAGCCAAATATATCTGTGAAAATTTGGCCCTTGAGCTCCCCGATTGGGACTTGCATCTCCAGGATGGCTCTCTGCAAAAAAACTTGCTGCCCAGGAAAGTCCAACCCGAACAAAATCTTTAAGGGTCTTTTCCAATTATCTTTCCAGGGTCACTGTTATGTAACTCCAGTGGTTATGATGGAGATGGGTCTGGTCACTCTGCTGGCTCCCTTAAAGCCAGGTCATGAAGAACCTTCTTCTCACTTCCTTGTGGACCACAGATCACAACACACTACCCAGAGACCTAAAATGTAACCTATAAATGTAACCTAAAGAAATGAGAACAAGAAGGAAATACCAATTATTCTGACTTGATCAGTGTGCACATACCACACACACATCTTGAAAAAAAAAAACACTGCATCCCATTAATGTATAATTATTACATATTAAATTTTTAAAGAAGTAAACAACAACAAGGGAAAACCCTTAATACATCTCTTCTTTTACCTACATATATTTATTAAAATCATTTATCATATAAATATTCATTTTACAAAAATTAAATCTGGGTATGGTGGCATATACCTGTAATCCCAGCTACTCTGGAAGTGGAGGAAGGAGAATGATAAGTTCTAGGCCAGCCTGGATACCCTAGTGAAATCCTACCTCAAAGTTTAAAATAAGAAAAATAACTGGGGAAGAAGGAAGATGGCGGCGAGGGGAGTGCATTGCCCCCGTGTGCTG
Organism: Marmota marmota marmota; assembly: GCF_001458135.2. NCBI lineage: Eukaryota > Metazoa > Chordata > Mammalia > Rodentia > Sciuridae > Marmota > Marmota marmota. The sequence goes on from NW_026000037.1 coordinate 61,643,189, forward strand.
CTTCACTGTGTGGGAGTATGACAAGTCAGGACGGCTAAAGGATATCTTGTTAGGAATTTCCAGCAATAGTGGGGTGCTCCGGAACCTGGAGGAAGGATTTCCATCGCACGAGGATCGGCTACGGGGACTCAAACGCGAGAGGTTTGTCGCACGGAGGGTAACACTGCTTATTCAGCAAATCGCCCCACGGCTAGAGTCTGCAGCGTGCGCTGGGAAACGAGGAGATAGCGACGCAGCGATACAGCGCTGCAGTTTCTGCCAGCCGTGCAAGCACCGTACTCAGGGCTGAATTCTGGGTTCAAGACGGGGGAAGGAAGCCGTCCATCTCGGTTCTCCACACCGGTCAGACCACAGAGGAGGCCAGCAGCCACCATGTTGGAAAGCTGACGTTACCATCCCTGTTTTCGACTGACCGCAGCTCATTCAGCCATAGAACAGGTAATTTCAGGCT
>NW_026000037.1:61648791-61724847 GCF_001458135.2 Marmota marmota marmota
GGAGGGTGGAAGATGGGAAAGGCAGCGGAGCACAACAGACACTAGTATGGCAATATGTAAATCAATGGATGTGTAACTGATGTGATTCTGCAATCTGTGTATGGGGTGAAGGTGGGAGTTCATAATCCACTTGAATCAAAGTGTGGAATATGATATGTCAAGAAATTTGTAATGTTTTGAACAACCCACAATAAAAAATTAAAAAAAAAAAAAGAAGACAGACAGCTATAACGTAGAATCAGGGCCCTACCAGAGCCTGGCTGCGCTGACCATGCTGACACATCAACTTCCCAGCCTCCAAAACTGTGAGCAATATATTTTTTTGAGTCACCCAGTCTATGGTATTTTTTTAATATTTATTTTTTAGTATTTTTAAGTAGACACAATATCTTTTTTTTGCATTTATGTGATGCTGAGGATCAAACTCAGTGCTTCAAGCATGCTAGGTGAGTTCTCTACCCCTGAGCCACAACCCCAGCCCCTATGGTATTTTTTAATAGCAACTCAAATTGACTAATAAGACACATAGGATGTGTCTTCCCACCATGATATTGCATTTTAAAATGAAGAATAAAATTTCCTTTGCTTAAAAAAAAAGAAAAGAAAAATAACTGGGGGTATAGCTCAGTGGTAGATCACTTGCCTAGCTTGTACAAGGACTTGGGTTCAGTTCCCAGCAATGCAAAAAATAAAATAAAATAAAATAAAAGTCAAGCTATTGTAGGAATGTGAAATATGAAACTAGAAATTGGTAAGGAAATGGAAGATTTTATGAAATGCCAGGTGCTTTTAAATCAACATGGTATGCAAACACCTAACACAGGTCTTCAAAAAATTTTCTACCATAACATCCAAGTCTAACAAGTAACACTTCTGAAAACCTCTAGATGATAGGATACCAAGGGAGAAAGGTTGGTATGGCATGCACAGCATGCCCTGCAATTCACAGGCTGAGCTGTGCCAGAGAAAATATCAATTTCATGCCAAATTCCCAGGAGTTAAGAGGCTGGCTGGTAGCTAATAAAGTGTTGGGAGGGGTAAATCGTATCAGATGCGGTTTGGGCTTTTTTCTTTTTTAAAAGAGAAAAAAAAAAAGCATTGGCTTTCATTTTCTATGCAAGTCATACTAAAAGATTAGGGAGAAAAGCAGAGAGCAACAGAAACAGTGTATGTACACTGCAGTAAGGCTGACCATGTTATCATGAAAGCTTTAAAACAATAGGGCAGGACCCTATTGTTGGGAGTAGGGCTGTGCCCCAAGGAATAATTTTAGTGGCCTGATGTCAGAATAAGGGCATTCCCAGAAAAGTAGTTTTTAGTCTGATATTTTAACATTTTTATTAGCAAGTACAATGATTCAATGGACATGCTGACTAGGCAGCTGACAATTATTTGAGAGAAAGGGGTTTGCCTGATAGAAGCCAGAAAAGCAGAAAGTATGGAGGTGAAATGTTCAAAAGATTCTCTTAGACTGGCAGAGAGCTTGGGGAATTCAAGACCTACCACCTTTTAAGTGGAAATATAGGTGTGAGTATGCTTTTTAAATGCATGACATACTTAAAAGCATGGAGACTTTTTTTTTCCTTCCATCTACCTAAGAGACTCGAGCCAATTTCAGTCGGGTGGTATAGCCTTATGGCCGTGTCTTACATAGTTATATAACTTAATAAGAATCCATGCTGGCTCCCAACTCAAGACTGGTCATTGGTGGTTGGATAAAATGCCCTCTGTGTATCTTAATTTCATTGAACATCTGGGATGAAAGGAGTTGTTCTTATAATACCTTACATATAAAATACCTCTCAGTTAAAGACCCCAAATACCTATGCACCTATAAAGTTATTATTTTGGCTACATGCTCTAAGTGTGAGAACACTTCACATAAATAAGGTAGAGAAGGATTCCTGGCCCACTTCAGCCTCAGATGTTGTTAATGTCATCAGAGTCCTGTGTTTATCCTACGACAGCTGAACTCATGGCTTGGCAGGTCAGAAACCTTGCTGTGCACTTTTCAACTCACACTGAAGTCCAATGTCTGGGAAAACACTCAAGAAAATCTTATTTCCATTTGCAAATTTCCTTATGGTCGCATTGTTATTTTGGCAAAAGCAGGCAGAAGTTAAATGTCTGTCAAATGCATACTACTGGCTTTTCCAGCTAATGTACAATTTTAGCTTTGCCCTTCAATTTTCATTAGAGCAACAAAAAATTGGTTTTAAACTTTTTAAAGATCTGTCTTCACAAACCCATATGGAAACCCACAGATGCCAGGCTTACCCAGCAGAATAAAACCGATATAGTCAAAAGTATCCAGTAATAATCCCCTAGTATTTATTATTTTTTCCTTCCTTTTCAGTCATAGGATCCATGCATACACAAAGCTTATCAGAGCTCATGGACACCCAGCTAGAGACCACGTTTGTCAACTTCCCTTGCAGCTAGGTATATCCATGTTTTAAAGCTATTGACAATAGACTGATTAGAAGTGATGTACAGTTTCGTGTCAGTTCCTTAAAAAGAATTTGTTTAGCTTCCATTTCCTACTGCCCTTTCCCATGTGCTAAGATGCAGACTTGGTGATGTTAAACCAAATTTGGCATGTGCAGGAGGATAACATCTTGAGAAATGCTAAAACAACACAGAAGGAATCTGAATCCCTGAATGACTTTATGGAGCAGAGCAGCCTGGATCTCACTTCCTACTTGTGGACTGTTACATGAGAGAAGAATAAACTTCCATCACATGTGAGTCACTATGTTCTAAAGTTTCTCTGTTTCAGCAGCTCAGTACAGTAATACAGACTAGTATTGTCAGGAAGTTCCTTATCTTAGGTTAGGACTGGAGAAGAAGCAGATCAGTTTGTGAATGATCTGCTCTAATCCACAGTCATAATAGATGTGTATAGTTTCCCAAAGGCAACTGGAAGCACTGTGTAGTGATTTTAAAACATGGCTGCAAATCTTTGACATTCCTCCCATTGAGAAGTGGGATCTGTGTCCCCTCTCCTTGAGTCAGGGCAGTCTTGTGCCTGCTTTGACACAGTAGTGTAAATGCAGCAGAAACAATGCTAATGATTCAAGGCTAGGTCACAGAAGGCCATGAAGCTTCTCTGTTACTAGATAGAATATCCACATATGGATTACTGAGTCGCCTTGTTAGGACATCCATTATGGATCCCTGGTCAAGCTACCCCGAGATCAGCATGCTAGACAGACTACATGCTCAGATCAGTTGTGACAGCTAAGCAAATCCTTCAACTAACCCACTCAGGTGCCAGACTTGACTATATAATTCATTGACATTGATGCACCTGCCCCAGCTATTCTAATCCCAATCAGTTGAGACACCCCCAATTCTTTGAGATATTTCAGTCATTATAAAACAGAAGAGTCTTTCACCCTTTCTGAGTTTCTGACTCACAGCATCCATAAGCATAATAAGTGCTTTGTGTCACCGTGTTTTTAGTAGGTTTGCTATGAGAATGAAGGAAAGACAAGGAATCTTGGAGAACAAAGCCTAAAAACTCACTTTCCTCCCAACCACAAAGAGCAATGATTAGGCTAGGCATGGTGGCGCACACCTGTAATCCCAATGGTTCGGGAGGCAGAAACAAGAGGGTCTTGAGTTCAAAGGCAGCCTCAGCAACTCAGCAAGACCCTATCTCTAAAATGTAAAAAAAAAAAAAAAAAGGCTGGGTATGTGCTCAATGGTTCAGTGCCCCTGAGCTCAGTCCCCATTATCTTCCCCCCCAAAAAAGAGCAATGATTAGGATCTATCCTGAACTGGCAAATGAGATGTTTTTAACATGACTTTTGTCTTAAGGTGATAGAACTCCAGGGTCTTTGTTGGTTCATAGTCCAGGTCCTCTGAACCATACCTAGGCTTAAAGTACTATATAGTACAACACTCAGTTGTAGTGATACTCAGAAGCTAACACCATTGTGCTGACTTTATCCATAGGGGAAACAAATGCAAGTGTCTAGAAGTCCCCAGGTGACGTCTAAGCCTCAGTATGTTTTACCAAATATCTACATCTCACACAGCACCTAAAATAAACCTTTATATAAAAAAAAGGATGTCCTGCAGAGTGTATCAAATGATCCAGGAAATATCACCAAGCAATGTCAAGAGTCTCTTTAGCCTCAGTCTAATTACAATGGGGCAGGGCTGCTACAATGTGGTTTGATTAATACTGGTATACCATTATGTAACTTGGATTTCCATGACATCTCTCTCCTCGGAAGTATGCTGGTGTGCAATAAGTTGAGGCTTATGATGAATTAAAGGCTGTGAACTTGCTGACATACACTGGCAGCCAGGATGGGATCAGTCTATAGGAAGAGAAAGAGAAACAAATCTCTCTCCCTGCTGTAACCGATCCCTCTGCCATTGGGAGCTCCTGAGTCTTTGTTAACCCATGTCTGCAAGGACACTGGGTCAATATTAGGAATCAGCCTGCTAGCTCAACCCAAAACCCATACCCTGTTTAACCCATTAGTTTGCATCCTTGAAATATAATTTTAAAAAGTGGTTGTCTAATAAGTAAATTTATTCTGAAGATCACACTGAACCTGCTCAATGCTCACTAATCTTGTAATGGCCTTTGGCCAAAAGCAATAAAAACTAGACCAAAGTTTACTGATGGAATGGAAAAACAAATTAGAAGAAGCCTTAACATTCACATAATTAGATTTCATGTAGACACAATTCTATGTAAAAACCATTATCAAAAAACGTAGTTTTGCTGAAACATGACTGATGGAATGGGGTTGTTTTTACCAAGTGGTTGAAATTGAAATTTTGAATATCCACTATTTATCTCTCCTCATCATTACCCTACCACCACCCCAACTTCCCCTTTGCTGTGAAGTATGCATATTTAATTTTTAAAATTATTAGCTGTATCTTTCCCTATCAAGTTAGGGAATCTATGGAAATATCAATATAAGTTAGTAACTGAGAAATAGAGGCACAGTAAGGATTTTAGTTGTGTCCTGCAAAGGCGACTTATCCAAGCAAAAGTTCATTCTTTCCTTGATTAACTGTGATACTTTCCAGATGACAAACCTACTAATAGATATCAGGATAGATTTTCAAATACAAAGTTCTAAATTAAGTCTTCACATGAAGTGGGAGCCTTCTGTTATGATTGGACCTGATCTCATCTAGAATGTCTAAGGTGTCTGAAGTGGTACAATTCAATCCTCCATCACATGTCTGGGCTATTCAATATAAAATTTAGTAATATTTTGATTATGAGTTCAACTGACACCCCTCCCCAAGAAGTTCCCCATGACCTTCATACCATTCAACATCAACAATGCAAAGATCATGTGGCTTTAAAGGCACTTCTTAAGAGTTGTAGATTCTTTTCCTCAGCTAAACATAAAGCCAGAGTCCACTGGCCAACTCTGCTTACAAAAGTATAAAATTTGTGTCTTCCAAAGAATCCATTTAATTTTGTAGACACAATTGTACTACTCCAGAAAAATCATTTCATCTTCTTTAGAGATTAAAAGGACAATCCCTTTCCAGATGTTTTGTTTTTACATGTTACAACCCTTTAAACATGAAGAACAGAATAGATTAGTCCTAAATCCACTAGCTGACCCATGAACAGCTCCTTAATGGAACCAAAGGTAAACAGTGTTTCTTATAAGACCAAAGGTTTGGGTACTAGTGTTGGGTCGACCTCTAACTGCCTGAGCACGGCAGAGTCACTTGGCTCTTTAGACCTCAGTTTCCTCATCAAGAAAACTAAGGTTGAATTAGAGGATATTCCAGTTTCTTTTCCATTCTATGGATGACAAAAATAGCAGTTGTAATTGGGTATGTATACTTCTTTAACTCTTGTTTTATTGTGTGTCATGACACAACCACATCAATGTCTATAGCAGCTCAATTCACAATTGCTAAACTACGGAACCAACCTAGGTACCTTCAACAGATCAATGGATAAAGAAACTGTGGTGTATATATACACAATGGAGAATTATTCAACCTTAAAGAAGAATGAAATCATGGCATTTGCAGGTAAATGGACGGAGCTAGAGAATATATGCTATACAAAATAGGCCAATCCCAAAGAACCAAAGGTCCAATGTTTTCTCTGATAGGCAGATGCTGATCCATAAAGCACAAGTGTAGGGGAGAATGGAGGAACTTTGGATAAGGCAAAGGAAAGTGAGGGGAGGGGAGGAGGTGTTGGGGTGCAAAGGATGGTGGAATGAGTCAGACATTATTACCCTATGTACATGTTTGATTGAATGACTGGTGTGATTCTACATCAAGTACAGCCAGAGGAATGAGAAGTTGTGCTCCATTGTGTATAGTATGTCAAAAATGCATTCTGCTGGTATGTATGTATAACTAATTAGAACAAATTTTAAAAATTTAAAAATAAGTTACAAACAAATCCCCCCCCCCAAAAAAAAAGAAAAAAAGATTCAATGAGCCATTCCATTGCTTACTGAGCCTTTACTAAATGAAAATACATGCTTGACACACATTGTGAGTAACACCAGAGTGGCAGGCACAGAACCTGATCCAGGGAGCCCCCAGTTTAGTTGGAAAGATAGGACTAAGACATGAAGTTAAATGATGTCAAACAATGTATAAGTTGCCAATAGTGTCTGTCCCCAGCTGTTCCACTGCAGGTTTTGAAGACCTGCCTCCCAATAGTTCACCTTTCCAAACCTGGCACCAAAGAGAACCAAGCTTAGCCATGTATTAGAAGACATATCCACTCTAGTTTGGTGCAAGTCTTGAATCAGGTGTCCTGCACCCCCTCCTAGCCTCAGACATCCACACACCTACCAAACTCTTGCCCCAAACATCAAGCGCAATCCACACGCTGGTTTCCCCTACCTGGTTTTCTTGTCAACTGTATTTGTTATCATGCAGGCTGAGGTGCTATGTTAGAAACCCACAAGCTACAATTGCTTAAACTCAAAGTTTATTTATTTCTAGTATAACAATAGTCCAGAGGCTGGTAAGGTAGTTCTGTTGTTCTATACCCATCTGTATTTCTGGACCCAAGAGAGCTGTTCGGATTTCATACATTAATAAAAAACAGCTATCATGGGGGCAAGATAATCTGGGTGCTGCAATCTTGAAATGCCTGCTGTGAAATTATCAAGGACCTGCCTCAAATCAAGCCCATCTCCATGCTTTCTGAAGGAACTTGCCATTCTTAAAAGCAAACTATTTCCAGAGATGTGTCTGCAAGTTGCTCTGAGAATTTGTTGTTCACTGATGAAGAACATTTAGGGTGAAAAAGCATAGAGATTCAAGATAGCAAGACAAGGAGCAATTTAAAAAAAAAAGAAAAAGAAAAAGTAGAGTAAATAATACCTCCATCCTGAAATGCAGCCAAGAAGTTCATATTGAGAGGGTTGCTACTATTTGGACAGAAAGAGGCTGATGTTTGCATCCAGCCCCTCCTCATGGTTTGGGCAATGACATTCTTTCAAGCTGGAAAATACTTTAACAGGAAGTTCTCAATGTGAAAACTTAGAATCCCCAAACTTGGTGAAACAGGGAGGAGGAGGATGGTCTATAGAGACATATAAATAGATGCTCCAAAGTTAATAACATTTACAGTCTCTCATAAGTCATGAGGGGACATGTGGCAAGAACAGTAGTCATCTGCAGCATTCTAAGATTTGGGGAGACTATGTCTCCATGACATCATCCTGATAATGAAGTCAAGATTGCACCTCAGAGAACAGGATATTACACCTCACATGGGTGGCACAATTCTACTACCAGAGTGACAGACACAGAACCTGCACCCAGGGAGCCCCCAATTTAGGAAAGATGGGACCACAACATGAAGTTAAATGATGTCACCGTACAATGTCCAAGTTGCCAGCAGTGTCAGTCCCTGACCACTCTGCTGTAGGTTTGGAAGACCTGCTTCCCAACAGCTCATTCTTTCCAAAACTGGTATCAGAATTGTGCCCCCTCACATAGCAGTGCCACTCTGGCCTCACTCCGGGGACCACCTCGGAGAAAAGGACTTTATACCTCACATGTCCAGACTGCAATAAGTGTGATAGTGAGTCTATGAGCTTGCAAGAGTGCTTGTGACATTTCTTCTACTGTAAACTTACTACCTGTAGAAATGGGACTCATTCAAGGCCACAGGAGGGGAGGCAAGATCTCAGCAAGAACAAACAGAAACAAACTGCTTACCTTATATATTCACAGTTTTGTGAAATGGCAGAAAGAGTCTTCTTCCATAATTGAATTTCTTCAGTCTTTTTAAAGCAAGTATTTCCCAATTTTTACATGGAAAAAAAACTTATGCTTATAATGGGAGAATGTTATTGTAATCAAAGTTTCCTCTGAATACTAAGTTGTTTTTCCCAACACTGAGTTTCTTGTTCCAGTTATAGTCAAGCATGATGAGAACTGGTTTTTTGTGTTATTTTGCTATACAATATTTTAAGGGTTTTTTTGTTTGTTTGTTTGTTTGTTTGTTTTGTGTGTGTGTGTGTGTGTGTGTGGTGCTGGGGATTGAACCCAGGGCCTTGCGCATGTGAGGCCAGCATTCTACCAACTGAGCTATATCCCTAGCCTGCTATACAATATTTTAAAAACTTTAAAAATCACACACACACACACACACACACACACCCCTTTGTATGTTATCATTCTCCTAATCCTATCATTCAAAGAAAAAAAACAAAACTGATTTGTTAAACATTAACATAAAATCTATGCTTACTTAGGCCTAGACTTTATAAAACCCAAACTAGGTCAGAGAGATTTATTTCCGAAATTCTGTATTGAACCTGTTATATTTTAAACACTTTGACAACCCCTGCATAGCCAGGGTGAATCGCTGCATCTGAAAGCTGCATTTTTGAGGTAGGTTTCCTCAAAGCTGGCTGGATAGCGAAGGCAGAGATGGGCCTTCTGTCCTCCTCACTCTGAAGCTCGTTGATCATTGCCACCAGATGCACAGAGCTGCCAGCGTGCCCAAAAGCTGCCGCCTTTCTACCCTTTTCCCCATCCGGGACTTATTCCATGAACCACTTCCTGAGAAAGTGAGGTGGTGCCTGAGCCCCAGTGCAAAACCACCAGAGAGTCCAGCTAGAGAAGCCTCGCTAGTCCTTCCCTTTTCATGCTCAAAGCTTGCGATCAAACAAAAACGGACCCTTTGCTCCCAGAGTATCAGGTTAACAGAGCTTCTCTTTCAAAGCTAAAGTCCTTGTAATAACCCCACCACAGAGGTCTACTTGGCAGTCAGCATTTAATAAACATTCTCTCGCTCAGAGTACTGTGATTTGTTTCAATGCATCTCCCAAACTGAGCTCTCTTTTTCTCAGTTGACAAGGGCCTTCTGTCCCATTTACAAATCTCTGATTTGAAGATTCCATCTGAGTAACCCAGGCTATGATCACTACTCTTATCTCTATGAATGCTAGCTGTTTACAGAGGGCAAGCTGCTTGTGTGTGATTCAAAGCATTACTAATTAAAACCTGTTACCTTCCTAAGGGCAGATATATTCTCCTCTAGAGCAGCATTTGTCTGTCCCATTAGCATTAATGGGAGTAACACAAGTGCATCAAGAGGAGAATGGTCCCCTTGGGTCTTTGAACTTAAGTCTACTTCAAAACTGAAACCGATATATACAATGGTATCATTGATGCCATTAAAAATCATTATACTTTATTGCAACTTTTATAAAAGTAATTGTAAGCTTCATGAAATATACTTGGCTCCTGGGAGTTGTGCATTATTAGGCGGAGACTGGACATGATAAAGTGAATTACACTATAATACTTGAAAAATATTTTGTCCAGGGAAATTTATTAGATCCCATCGAGCTTGTGCAGAGGTCTGTGTTCACAAAGACAATTAGCTTGGATAGATTGCTAAAGCACATGTAATTCTATGCTGAAATTCAGGAAAAGATCTGGTAGAGGATGCAACCCAGTGTCTGTGTTTACAATAATATGTCTTAATGGACAGCCATAAAATACCATCACATTGTGTCTCTATAATATTCTTCATTTGCATAGTCTTAAATGCCTTAAAGGCATTATGTAGCTGAAGCTCCAATTATTTAAGCAGGAGAAAGGGGAGGGCAAATTTTCCCCAGACTGTGAAACTGAGGCTTAGAGAGCGGTTTGGTGATCAAGCTAAAGGATGACAGAGGGATTTGAGTGGCAACTTGAAACATCAATCCAAAGGATTAAACCTTTGGGGAGCAAGGGCAGTGAGGCCCTTGTCTGCATAATTAGCTGTTGCATTTGCAGTCTTGGGAGGCAGCTGAGTGTAACAGGCCTGGGTTTGTGACATTAGCCATGTGACCAGGAAGAAGTTTAACGGTTTCCTTATATGGAAAATAGAGATTACAAAGTACCTACCTCATGGGATTGTTTTGGAGATTAAATGACTTAATACATATAAACCCCTTTGAATAGTACCTGGCGTAGAGTAGCACTTAATAAATGTTAGTCATCATTATTGAACTTTAAGCCCAGCAGGGGCTATGTTATCCCAGGGGTAAGTGGTAAATGGGGAAACTTGGAGGGCAGAGAGTACTACATTCCTTACTTCTAATCTCCTTAAGTTCTATCTGACTCTATGCACTGTTTAAAGTGCTATGGACTCGAAGTTTAGGTTCTCTAAAAGTACTAGTTGCTCTTGGAAAGTAATGCATCACTCCTGGCACAGGTGCCACAGGCTGCCCACCTGCAAATCAGATCCTCTCCTGATAGAGAAGAGGGGACCCTCTGAAGAAAGGGTGGTTGCCAAAGTTGGTGCCTCCAGCCTAACCTAGAGCCAGCTTGGACCTCAGAGCTCTATTGCTGCCTTCTGATTAGCCACTGATTCTCTAACTAGTGCATCATTTTTCCAGTTTCTAAATCTGCTCAGTTTCACCTGGACCAGAAATCCAGGGGTCTGAGGTCTTCTAAGTAAGGGAGCATCTGCTCAGAGCCCTTAATGTGCTGCATGCTGGAATATCAGCAGTGCCAAACTCTTTTCATTGGCTTCTGTGTGCCTGGCTGCCCAGCCAGTCAGGGTCAGGGAAAAGGGTATCAAGGGAGGCCTCTGACTATCTGTTAAATCCCCTTTATGTCCAACAGGTTAGTTCCTCTCCTCTGGGCTCCATAGCATTCTCTTTCTTAACACATCTCACATTTTATTGAAATTATCTATGGTTTTCTCCACTGAACTGTAAACTTCTAGAACAGGAAGAGAATATTTTATGTATCTTTGTACTAGTACCGTGCCAATATTAGTGGACACTCAAATATTTATTAAATACAAAACTGGGCAAAGGAGCTTGTCACATCGTTTCTTGGAACCATGAGTTTTGAAAGCATTCCCACAGTTCTTAATTCAGGTTCAAGTACTATAAATATATTCCTCAGTGCTCTTTAAAGTGATTTGATTTGCTTCAAAGTTGCCTGCAGCTTTCTTAGCTTTTGAGCAATTATATGAATGCCAAATTGGACATTTTTTTTCTTGTTTTAAATGTCAGCAATAATCAACCAAGCTTATATTTGCTTTTTAAATGTAATGAAAGTAAAATTAGACCACCAGATCAATTTTGCAGATTATTTTCATAGCTTTGGGGTTTAGGCAAACTAACAAAACCCGTGGTCTCCAGAAAGCTTGAATGTTGGAAACCACTGGCTTAATATTTATATATATATATATATGTTTAGCATCTCAATAAACCTTATCAACCTTCTTTCATTCCACTGGCAATTTTCTGACCTCCAAGCTGAAGACTTGAGCCCTGAATTCTGCTCATGGGTGAGTAATCACAGCAAGCCCACAGCAGAACCTATCCCCGAACTACAAATATATCATCTTCAGTGTTGTAAATCAAAGCCTCAAAGAGCATCATTTAGCCTGCAGCTAAAATTGCTTGTTTATCAGATGGTGCCTGGTTTAGCGTGGAGCAGTCCCTTGTAAATCTCTGGGACCTTTTACAGCATATACTTAAGCAAGCACATCGGCTCCTGGGAGGCTTTCTGAGAGCTTTAATGACTGCGGGCTGCTGAAAGATCCAGGCCTTGGTTTAGCTAAAGTGGCTACGAGTACAGTTTGGCTCCATTTTGTAAACTCACAAAGATAAGGTGTCTGCTTTCTCCAGAGTGGGAGCGAGCATTTGTTTCTTGGAGAATCTTTATATCCAAAGTGTTAATGTTCTTGTGGCTTTGGGTATTTTGACCTTTGGTCTGTTAACTTATGATTTACTGGGGGAGAGAGCTCTTACTCCAGGCTTTATTGCCCTCTGGAAAGACAATGAAATGCATGTGATGCTGAAAAATTACACAGCATAGAAATGATCTGGGATTAACACCCCGTACGTGTCACACACGGGGATGGGCATTTCTGCTCTTCCCACCAACTACAACACTAAGGTCTCTCTTAGGTTGCATTTAAGGGGAAATAGGTGCCCACATTTCTCCAAAGAGGCAACCGATGTGTTTGCCGCAGACCCTGCTGGCAGCCTGCTCGCCTCAGCACTTTCTTTCTCAGAAAGGAAACAGTTTATAGATTCTGGCCATGTAGCTAAAGGGAGCAAAGGGAAATTGTCCACCAAATTCCCATTGGTTTAAAAACCTAGCTGCTTGCTCAAGTCATGAATAGCTTATTGACTGAATGGACCACCAAGGACCCTGGCTGCCCCCCAACTCCTCCACTGACCGACGATGGAGGAGCCCAGATGAAAGTCACTAATTAAAGAAATCTTTACACAGTTCTTTCTTACATACCATCTCTTTGATACAAGTTAATTAAAATACTCTTCAAAACCCTCACCCAAAGTGGGGAACTTTCCCAGGAGAGTTGCAAGAGAAGCAAAGCACATTTCAGGGGCTCTTCTCTTGTTTTCAAGAAATGATAAATTGTTTCCAGGCTTATTTTATAGCTACCATATCTGGATAATGAAAATCAGCTTCTTTTCCCTAATACTCTGCTCTCTCTTCATAAGCCAGAGCTTAGTGTTTTGGACTTTGCCTCTATTCCGGACAAAGAGTTTTATGATACTGGGTTTTTTCTTTTAATTTTTGTTTTGGTTTGCTAGTTGTTTTACTTTTCTCCAAACAAGCACACTGCTGTGGGTAAGTTGTTCCACACTTGGCATCATTTTGATGACGGGCATTCAAGCTGGGGACTCCTGAGGATAAGCATACAATACTTGTCATAAAAGCTAAAAATATGTGCACCTGTTGCAACCTGCTGAAATCACAACGAGCTGGCATAGCACTTGGGAAATAAAAGCTTAACTGACTCATATGCTTCCTGAAAATAGGCTTTATATACTTATTCCTCCAAAACTAGCTCTGAGAGACAGTTTGTAATATTCAAGCAAATTAGAAGACAGATGATGCTGGTGAGTCCCTGAATGGTTTAAACAAAAAAAAAAGTGAGAAATCTCTGTGTGCCTGGTGACGTTTTTAGACACTTTCACTATGGCCTCCAAATGGAAGGCATAGTAGGAAAAACCTTCTTGGAATATGAGTAATAAAATACTTATTACATTCACCAATTCATGCAAGAAATATTTATATGTATATGATTAGACCCTGAGACACAATTTCCCTATTCTCAGTGAAGCATGTAGTTTAGTAAGTACAAAAGTCACCTTTCCATTACTGTGACAAAATACCTAAGATAATCAACTTAAAGAAGGAAAGATTCATTTTGACTCACATTTTTGGAGGTTTAGTCCATGGGTTGGTTAGCCTGTCGCTTTGGGACCTGTTGCAATACAGTACATCATGGCAGGAGTTCATGGTAGAGGAGGCTGCTCACCCCACAGTATCCATGAAGCAAAAGTGAGAGAAGGAGAGGTTCCAAAATCCCCTTCAAGGACATGCCCCCCATCACCTCACTTCCTTCCTTTAGGCCCCACCTCCTAAAAGTTCTACCACTTTCAAGCTGAGGACCAAGCCTTTAACACATGGGACTTTTGGGGATGTTACAAACTTTTGAAGACATCCATTAATAAAATACTAATAAAAAATTAAAATTGCAATGTGGACAAGTGCTTTGAAGGACAGATTACAGAATACTATGGAAGTATGAAAAGCAGAAGGAGCCTACCTAATTCAAAAAGTCAATTTAAAAAAAACAAACATTGGAATCAAAAGCATAAGTCAGAATTACCTAAGCAAGGAAGGGAGGAAAGAACATTATGAATGTCAAACAGCATGGGCAAAGGCCCTGTGGCAAGAGAGCTTAGAGGAAGGCAAATGACAGAAGACCCTAAAGAAGAGCCAAATGCAGGTTGAAGTTTGCTATGCAGCCCTCATTAGTTCATATTCAGAGTTTTGTTTTTATCTTATGGCCCATTGGAATCACTGAAGGATTCTAAGTACAAGCTAAAATCATCAAGGCTACATTTAGAAAAAAAAAAAAACTTCATAATTGCTACAGGGTAGAAGAGAAATTTGGGGCATCCAGAAATTATCACTGTGAGCAGATGCATTAAGAGGGAGTTACAATAATTCAGGCACATAATGGTAAGAGCAAGGTCAGACGTGGTGATGGTGGAACTTGATGGGGAAGTAGACAGATTTGAGAAATATCGGAGGTAAAATCTATAGGATTTTGTAATTGGACATCCAAAAATGTAGGAGACAGAGGAGTCAAGAATTACTCCTAAGTGTCTATAGTACAAAACTGAATGGCTAGTGGTACCTTCTCATTAGTATCCTGGGGGAGACTATGAGAAGGATGCGGCTTGGGGACAGGTAAGAGTTCAGGACGTGGATTTGAAATAACTCTGAAACATCTAGAGATATCAGACAGGAAGCTGGATGAAAAGGACTGGAGTTCACAGGGCTGTCTGAGGTAGAGAGGCAACCATGAGACATCTGTGTGGTTGGCCACTGAAGCCACCTGATGTGGGACTGCCATAACTAGTTACCACAAACAGGGTGGCTTAAAACCACAGGAATTGATTCTTTTCCAGTCCAAACTCAAATGTTCACAAAGGTCCTACTCCTCTTGAAGGCTCTGAAAGGACTCCTTTCTTGCTTCTTCCAGCTTCTGGTGACTGCCCACAGTCCTTGATGTTCCTTGCCTGGGAACACAATACTCCAATCTCTGCCTCTGAATTCACACCACCATCTCCTATTCTGTATGTCTTCTCATCTGTCTCTTAGGGGACACTCATCATTGTGTTTAGGTCCCATCCATATGATCAATAAGGGTCTCATCTAGAGAGCCTTAACATTGGTACATCTGCAAAGACCCTTTTTCCAAATAAGGGTGTATTCAAAGTTCCAGAGGTTGGAATATGGACATGTGTTTTGGGGAGTTACCTTTCAAACCACTAGAGCATGCATGTATTACGAGATCAGCCAGGAAGACTATATATTGTTACCTAAAACTGTGCCCGGAGGAACTCCAATATTTATTCAGTTTGCCCTGTAGAATCCCTATCACCCAGTAACCGGAGGTACGGATGACAGAGTTCCTTGGGAGTCTGAGATCATTATGAATTAGAAATTCCCAAAGTTTCCCATCATCCTCACCCTTACCCTCTTGCTCTTGTACATTCCCTTGAAGTCACTTCTCAAACTCTGTCTGATGCACTTAGCACTTCATTAGCACTCTATAATGATTAATTAGAACTGTCAACTTGATTGGATTAAGCCATGCCAAAGATTAAGAGGTTTCTGGGTGTGTCCATGAGGGTGTGTATAGGGATGATTGGCATGTGGGACAGGGAACTGAAGTGGAGACCCTCCCTAAGCATAGGCAGCATAAGCAGCACCGTCCAATAGGTTGGAGGCTTGTATGGAATAAAAGTCAGAAGAACAAGGAAGCAGCAGCAGATGCAAGTTTGATTCTTCTTGAATGGGTTGGGTTTTTTGTTTGCTTGGGTGGTTAGAGGGGATTTGTGGTACTGGGGATTCAACCCAGGGGTACTTAACCACTGAGCCACATCCCCAGTATTTTATTTAGAGACAGGGTCTTACTGAGTTGTGTAGGGTCTTGCTAAGTTGCTGAGGCTGGCTTTGAACTCAATTCTCCTGCCTCAGACTCCTGAGCCATAGGGATTACAGGCTTGCACCACTATACCTGGCTTAAACAGGTTCTTGATTGCTGTGGCAATCACCTGAGGACATCAGACTCTTGTTCCTTCACTCTTCTGAAGTGGACTGTCAGTGGTTCTCCAGGAAGTTTCCAGAAGCCTTTGGTCTTAGATTGGGGTAGTATCGTTGATCCTTCTTGTTCTGAGGCTTCAGCATCTTGGACTATGCCCCTCTGGTTCCTCCAGACCTCTAGCCTACAGGCGGCCATTCTGGACTATCCAGCTTCTGGTTGTATCAGCCAATCTAATAAATCCCCTTTTTATAATCATACCTCCTTTGGTTCTGTTCCTCTAGAGAACTCTAATACACACTCCCATTAATTATTCTAAATGTCTTAATGTACTCACTGAGGGCAGGCTCTGAAATCTATTTCCGTGGTATTCCCCAAGCAATCAATATAGGACTGAACATATGATATGTCCAATTGACAATTGTTGATTGATAAGTATGGCAATCATTTTCTTTCATTAATTTTGTAGGATTGCTAGTAAATGACAAATTTAGTAGATTAAGACAACAACAAGGAGGAGCAGAGAGATGGCAGAATAGAGGGGTCATTTCCCTAGTGGATCTGGGCCATGAACCAAGAAAAGCAGACAGTCAGCTTTTTAACAAGGTGGGTGAATGATCAAGAATTAGGGAGGATTTTACTGGAATTTATACTGGATGCTCAAAACAGATCAGGGACTCAGGAGATCTTGTATAATAAAATAAGGGGGAAAGATCCCCAGCTCCCCAGCCATGAGAGTTGCTGGAGGTACAAACCAGTCCCTATGTGAATGTAGTAAAGCAGAAAAAGGAATTAAAAAAAACCCCATTCTCAGGAAAACTGAGGCATGTCAGGGTATGAAGAGCTTAGAGATCAGAGACACTGCTCAAAAAAAAAAAAAAACACCAACAAGTAGTGCTGCACACTATCTGTGTGTGGGAGGGAAGCTGCCATCTCTCTTGGTGACATACACTGAAGACAGCGAACAGAACCCTTTTGCAGCCGTGGTTTGGGGGCCTGCAGCTAGGGGAACTGATTACTGGGAGACAGAAAAAATGAGCCAGGTAAACCCACACTGCATGACAGAGTGTGTGCCTAAGTGACCAGGAGAAAATCAAGCATGGAGAGAGGTTTACACAGGGAAATACTGGTTGCAGAAACCCACCTGGCCTCCCCCTATCCCTACAATCTGTCTGCTTGAAAGGCTGGCTGGAAGAGAGGCTCCTGACCAAAAATTTGAAAGAGCAGGGGCAGGAGAGAAAGAATTTAGAGACTAAATCAGACACCAGGAGTCACGGGGTCTGCAGGCAAAGTGATGGGCTAAGAACAAGCTCCTACACCACAAAGTAGAATTCAAAGGAGATTCCTGGAGAGCAGTCTTCCAACATGGATTGGCAATTGCAGGGCCTTGGAAGTGCACTGACTTAAAATCTCCAAACCAAGAGGCTCCCAGTGAAGAGCATACCTAAGCCTACATCCCACCTCCAGGAGTTCTGCCTCCAGGACTAACCCTCTCACCATAGCAACCACCAACATCCTGAAGGTGAATCAAACTCCAGACAGCACCACCTAATGCTGAGAAGTGAAGAAGAGAAACGTTTGAACTCCAACAGAAACAATTGTTCAATTTTCCATCAAGATTCCCCCTTTTTTCCTTCTCTCAGATTTCTATCATTTTTGAAACCAAGTATTTTTCATGAGGACTGGGATGCCTGAATAGTATATTACAATTTTATTGTGTATTCTTTATTTTTTACTTTTTTCTTTTTTTAAATTGTGTGTGTGTGTTCCTCTCATTTATCTATTTCTCAGGATTCTTTTTCTCTTTTCTCCTGCTAACAGCCAACCTTTATTAATTATTCTTTCACTATTCCTATAAGGTTTTATTTTTATCTCCTCCTCCTTCATAAACATCACACCCTACACCACTTCTGTTTTCTCTTTGTCCTCCATTTGAAATTGTAAACCCTTTTGCAAACTTACTGTTGATACAGTAGACAATAATTGAACACATTGTTTCTGTTTATTGTAACAAAACTATAGACTCTTAATAGGTTTTAAGAGGTTTAAGGCTGTATATTCTTCTTATTGGGTGCTGATATTATTTGTCTCCTCCTTAAAGGCAAGGTACTGGAAATCTTCAGGGACACTATAGGTCTACAAGATAGATACTGTACTACCTCATATCCACACTGTTAGGTGGGCAAAAACACACACACACAAAAAAATGAAAAACAAGAGAACAAAGTGCCCCAAACAACCAAAATGCTCCAATAATAGAATACATTGGCAACACAGTAGAAGAAATGTCAGAGGAGGAGTTTAAAATGTACATCAGTTAAACTGATCTGTTAAACTGATCTGCAATGTAAAAGACAATGTAAGGAGTAAAGTCAGAGATAGGAGGTGAAAAATAACTTCAATAAAAAGATACAGATTCTGAAAAGAAATCAAGCAGAAATCCTTGAACTGAAGGAATCAATAAATCAAATTAAAAATTTAATGGAAAGTACCACCAAGAGACTAGACTACTTTGAAGACAGAATCTCACACAATGAAGACAAAATACATATTGTTGAAAATAAAGTTGACCAGGCAGAGAAGATGGTAAGAAATCATGAACAGAACTTCCAAGAATTATGGAAAAATATGAAAAGACCAAACTGAAGATTTATCAGGATAGATGAAGGCACCAAAGGAATGGATAATCTTTTCAATGAAATAGTATCAGGAAATGTCCTAAATCTAAAGAATGAAATGGAAAATCAAATACAAGAGACTTACAGGACCCCAAATGTACAAAATTACAACAGACCCACCCAAGGCACATTATAATGAAAATGCCTAACATAAAGAATGAGGATAGAATTTTAAAGGCTATGAGAGAAAAATACCAGACTACATATAGGGGAAAACCAATTTGGATCTCAACTAATTTCTCAACCAAGACCCTCAAAACTAGGAGGTCCTGGAGTAACATATACCAAGCTCTGAAAGAAAATGGACGCCAAGAAAGAATTCTATATCCAGCAAAATTAAGGTTCAGATTTGATGATAAAATAAAAACCTTCCATCATAAAAAAAAAACAGTTAAAAGAATTCACAACTAGAAAGCCTGAACTACAGAACTTTCAACAAAATATTCCGTGAGGATGAATTGGAAAAATAAAAAGTGAAAACCAACAGAGGGAGGAACTGGAACTGCACTAAAGGAATAGTCAAAGGAGAAACTAGGTCAAATTAAAAACCCAAAATAAACCAAAATGAATGGAAATACAAATAATATCTCAGTAATAACCTTGAATGTTAATGGCTTAAACTCATCAAAAGACATACTGGCATATTGGATTAAAAAACAAGACCCAATAATATGCTGTCTCCAAGAGACTCACCTCATAGGCAAAGATATCCACGGACTGAAGGTGAAAGGATGGGAAAAAACTTACCACTCACATGGATTGCATAAACAAGCAGGGGTTTTCATCCTCATATCAGATAAAGTGAACTTCAAGTGAAAGTTAATCAGAAGGGACAAAGGAGGACATTTCATACTACATAAGGGAATTATCCACATCAGCAAGACATAAGAATCATAAATATTTACACCCCAAACAATGGAGCATCTATGCACAACAAACAAACCCTTCTCAATTTCAAGATCAAATAGACTACAACACAATAATACTGGGTGACTTTAACACACCTCTCTCGATACTGGATAGATCTTTAAAATAAAAACTGAACAAAGAAACTATAGAACTAAATAATACAATCAATAAGTTAGACTTAACAGACATATATAGAATATTTCATCCATCAATGTGTGGATACACTTTCTTCTCAGCAACACATTGATTCTTCTCTAAAATAGACCATATCGTATACCACAAAAAACAAAGATACTACCCTGCATTCTATCAGATCATAATGGAATAAAATTATAAATAAATAATAAATAAAAAATAGAAGCTACTCTAACACCTGGATACCTAATAATTCACTATTGAATAATGAATAGATAGCAGAAGAAATCAGGGATGAAATTAAAAAACACTTTGAGCTAAATGAGAATTGTGATACAATGTATCAAAATATCTGACACTCTGAAGGCATTGCTAAGAGGAAAGTTCACTGCATTGAGCTCATTTATTCAGAATGGCAATCATCAAGAATACAGGCAACAATAAATATTGGCGAGGATGTGGTAAAAAAAAATGTACACTCATACATTGATGGTAGGACTGCAAACTGGTGCAACCACTATGGAAAGCAATATGGAGATTCCTCAGAAAATTGGGAATGGAACCACCATTTGACCCAGCTATCCCACTCCTTGGTTTATACCCAAAGGACTTAAAATCAGCATACTATAGTTACATAGCCACATCAATGTTTATAGCAGCTCAATTCACAATAGCTAGACTATGGAAACAATCAAGGTACCCCTCAATATATGAATGGATAAAGAAAATGTAGTATATATACTCAATGGAATATTACTCAGCTTTAAAGAAGAGTTAAATTATGGCATTCGAATACATTGACAACAGTTTTCACAGGTTGGAGTTGGAGAATAACATGCTAAGCAAAATAAGCCAATTGCACAAAACCAAAGTCCATATGTTTTCTCTAATGTGCAGATGCTAATTCACAATAAAGTGATGTCTCTAGGGAAGAAAAGTGTTACCTTAGATTAGGTAGAGGGAAGTGATGAGAGGGGAAGGGAGGGGATGTGAGGATAGGAAAGATAGAATGAAACAGACATTATTATTATATGTATATATGCGAGTGCATGACCAATATGATCCTGCAATATGTACACTCAGAAAAATGAGAAATTATATCCCATCTATGTATAATATATCAAAGTGCATAAATGCATTCTACTGTCATGCATAAATAATTAAAAATAAAAAATTTAAAATATGGAAAGTTAAAGAATAAATGACCTAACATTATTTCTCAAAGCCCAAGAAAAAGGAGAACAAATCAACACCAAAAATAGAAGACAAGAAATAATTAAAATCAGAACTGAAATCAAGGAAATTGAAACAAAAGAAACAATTCAAACAATGACAAAACAAAAAGTTGGTTCTTTGAAAAGATAAATAAAATTGATAAACCCTTAGCCACCCTAATGAAGAGAAATAGAGAGAAAACTCAAATTATTAAATTCATGATGAAAAACAAAATATTATGACACTACTAAAATAAAGATAATCATTGACTATTTTGAAAATTTATACTCCAATAAAATAGAAAATCTTGAATACATTGACAAATTTCTAGAGACATATGACCTACCCAAACTGAATCAGGAGAACATACACAATTTAAACAGATCAAATTCAAGCAATGAAATAGACAGTACAATTCAAAAGCCTACTAATCAAGAAAAGCCCAGGACTAGACTGATTCTCAGCCTAGTTCCACAAGACCTTCAAAGAAGAATTAACATTAATACTCCTCAAATTATTCCATGAAATAGAAAAGGAGGGAACCCTTCCAAACTCATTCTATGAGGCTATTATTGCTCTGATAACAAAACCAGACAAAAACACATCAAGGAAAGAAAACTTCAGACCAATATCCCTGATGAACAAACATAGATGCAAAAATTCCCAATAGAATTCTGAAAAATGACATACAAAACATTAAGAAGATAGTGCACCATGATCAGGTGTGGTTCATCCCCGGGATGCAAGGTTGGTTTAACATCCAGAAACAATAAATATAATTCATCACATCCATCAACTTAAAGACAAGAATCATATGATCATCTCAATAGATGCAGAAAAGGCATTTGAAAAATACTGCACCCTTTCATGTTCAAAACACTAGAAAAACTAGGGATAGTAAAAATATACCTCAATATTATAAAAGCCATATAAGCTAAGCCCAAGGCCAATATCATTCTAAATGGAGAAAAATTGAAAGCATTCCCTGTAAAAACTGGAACCAAAGATGACCTCTTTCACCACTTTTATTCAATATCATCTTGAAGATGAATAGTATGAATTAGACATTATTACCCTTTGTACATATATGATTACATGATTGGTCTAATCTTGAAACTCTAGCCAGAGCAATTAGAAGAAAGAAATTAAAGAGAGATGTTTTGGAAGAGAAGAACTCAAAATATCACTATTTGCCAAGGACATGATTCTATATTTAGAAGATCCAAAAAATTCCACCAGAAAACTTCTAAAACTAATAAATGAATTCAGCAAATTAGCAAGCTATAAAATTAATACCCATAAATCAAATGCATTCCTATGCATCAGTGATGAATCACTGAAAGAGAAATTAAGAAAACTATCCCATTCACAATAGTCTCAAAAAAAAAATCCTTGGGAATCAATCTAGTAAAAGAGGTGAAAGATCTCTATAATGAAAACTATGCAACACTAAAGAAAGAAATTGAAGAATACCTCAGAAGATGGAAAGATCTTCCATCTTGGATAGGCAAAATTAATATTGTCCAAATGGCTAGACTACCAAAGTATTATGCAGATTTAATGCAATTCCTATTAAAATTCCCATGATATTCTTCATAGAATTAGAGAAAGCAATCATGAAATTCATTTGGAAAAATAAGAGACCCAGAATAGCTAAAGCAATTATTCCTTAGCAAGAAAAGTGAAGCAGGAGGCATCACAAAATACCAGACCATAAATTATACTACAGAGCCATAGTAACAAAAAACAACATGGTATTGGAACCCAAACAGACATGCAGACCAATGGTACAGAATAGAAGACAGAGACAAACCCACATAGATATAGTTATCTCATACTAGACAAAGGCACCAAAAACATACGCTGGAGAAAAGATAGCCTCTTCAACAAATGGTACTGGGAAAACTAGAAATCCATATGTAGCAAAATGAAATTAAACCCCTATCTCTCACCCTGAACAAAAATCAACTCAAAGTAGATCAAAGACTTAGGCACCAGAACAGAGACCCTGCGCCTAATAGAAGAAAGAGTAGACCCAAATCTTTACCATGTCAGATTAGGAACTGACTTCCTTAACAAGACTCCTAAAGCACAAGAAGTAAAATCAAGAATTGACAAATGGGATGGACTCAAACTAAACAGCTTCCTCTCAGTAAAGGAAACAATAATGTGAGGAGAGAGCCTATAGAATGGGAGAAAATCTATCACATGCACATCAGATAGAGGATTTAATCTCGAGCATATACAAAGTACTCAAAAAACTTAACACCAAAAAAACAACTCAATCCATAAATGGGCTAAGGAACTGAACAGACACTTCAAAGAAGAAGAAATACAATTGATCAACAAATATATTTTAAAAAATGTTCAACATCTATAGCAATTAAAGAAATGCAAATCAAAATTGCTCTAAGATTTCATCTCACTCCACTCAAAATGACAATTATCAAGAATACAAGTAGTAATAAATGTTGGCAAAGATGTGGGGGAAAAGGTACGCTCATACATTGCTGGTGGGACTGCAAATTGGTGCAACCACTATGGAAAGCAGTATGAAGATTCCTCAGAAAACTCAAAATGGAACCCTATGACCCAGCTATCCCACTCCTCGGTTTATACCCAAAGGTTTATACCCAAAGGACTTAAAAATCAGCAGACTACAGGGACACAGCCACATCCGTGTTCTAACAGCTCGATTCAGAACAGAAAAACTATGGAACCAATCTAGGTGCCCTTCAACAAATGAATGGATAAAGAAAATATAGTATATGTACACGATGGAATAATACTCAGCCTTAAAGAATTAAATTATGGAATTTGCAGGTAAATGAATGGAGCTGGAAAATATCATGCTAAGTGAAATAAGCCAATTCCAAAGAACCAAAGGCCAAATGTTTTCTCTGATCTGTGGATGCTAACTCACAAAAATAAGAGGAGGAACTAGGGAAGAATAGAGGTACTTTGAATTAGAAGGGAGTGAAGGAAGGTGAGAGTGTATGGAGGTAGGAAGGATAATAGAATGAATTAGACATTATTACCCTATGTACGTATATGATTACATGATTGGTCTAATTCTACATCATGTACAACAAGAATGAGAAGTTATACTCCATGTATGTATGATGTGTCAAAATGTATTCTACTATCATGTGTAACTATTTAGAACAAATTAAAAAAGAAAAAAAAGGTGACACCAATTTATTATCTGGCAATATGTTAGAAGTCCAATACTGGCCTCGCTGAGCTAACATCAATGTGTGGGCAGATCAACCAGCCTTTCTGGAGGGCATGGGGAGTGATCCATTCCTTTCCCAGTTCCAGCTTCTAGAGCCCTCCAGCATCCCTTGGCTCCTGCCCTCATTCTCCAAAGCCAGTCATGGCAGGTCAAGTCCTTCTTACATCTCGGCGCTCAGGTCTCCTACCTTCTTCCACTTAGAATCCCCTCTGACTACATTAGGTCTGCCCTGACAATCCAGGTGGACTTCTCTACTTTAAGGCCAGCTAATTAGAAACTTACTTCCATTTTCAATGTAAATTCTTTTTGCCTTATAAATTTACATTCACAGATTCCAGGGATTAGGAGATAGACATGTTGGGAGAGGGCAATTGTTAATCTGCCTACCTCTAGTTCATTCAAAATCATTCATCAAATCACATGCTTGCCTTTGAGCATGGGCTCTCAGAAAACAGACTTTCCTTCCTGCTTCCATGAGCAGGAACACTTCAACAAAATAATGAAGGAGTACTGCTTGATGAACTACTCAAACAGTAGAGAAAGGACAAATGCTAACAGGTAGCTCCTGGCCCAGAATAAAGATGTCTGCTGGGCCTTGGATTTTAATAATCCAATGCTATTCAAGTCTCTTCAGTACTTACCATGGAACTATCTGGTCAAATGCCTACTAATATTAAATATTATCATCCAAACAAGGACACCTTTGAGAGGAAAAGGATATGACCATGTTACCCTAGAAGATGTAAAGAATATAGCCAAAATAAAGGAGATACTTTTTTAAAAATAACTTTTTTAAAAAAGAGAGAGTGAGAGAGACAGAGAGAGAGGGAGAGAGAGAGAGAATTTTAATATTTATTTTTTAGTATTTGGCGGACACAACATCTTTGTTTGTATGTGGTGCTGAGGATCGAACCCGGGGCCACACGCATGCCAGGTGAGCGCACTACTGCTTGAGCCACATCCCCAGCCCTAAAATAACTTTTAAAATATGTTTTTAGTTGTAGACAGATACAATACCTTTATTTATTTTTATGTGGTGCTGAAGATGGTATCCAGTGCCTCACACATGC
The DNA here is from genome assembly GCF_001458135.2 of Marmota marmota marmota. Classification (NCBI taxonomy): domain Eukaryota; kingdom Metazoa; phylum Chordata; class Mammalia; order Rodentia; family Sciuridae; genus Marmota; species Marmota marmota. The sequence continues at coordinate 61,674,124 of NW_026000037.1, forward strand.
TAGGCAAGTGCTGTACCACTAAGCTACAGCCCCAGCCCAAGGAAGTCCCTTTTATGTGGTAATTTGGAGTTAGAAATAATAAAGACTGGCCCCACTTTCACCTCGGACACTTGCTATTTCCCTCTGGTCATTAATTTGGGACCAAATCTGACACGTGTGAATGCCAATGTCTCTTGGTTCTCCTTGCCTCACCCACCAAAAGCTCAATTCCTTCCAAAATGCTTCTCTGAATTTATACTGTGCCTTGTATTGTCAAAGCCCTGTCACACATTCCTTTGGATCTTCAAGATAGCTCTGTGAGCGGGGCCAGGAAGATCTACCTTAGACCTGTCCATTTTGCAAAAGAAGCTGAATATAGAAGAGTAAAGTGGCTTTTCCAAGGTCACAGAACTGCTTTAATCAGGAACCCAAATGACCCCATCTGGGTCACAGATCAGGGCTCTTTTTTCCACACTCCCCACCTCTGGGTGATTGGCACCACGCCATATTAGTAATCATTATTAGTCAGAAACCTGAGGGAGCCAGCTAACTGCAGTCACCCTCACAAGTGCCCCACTTCAGACTTGCACCTGAGGCTTAAAGAAAAATGACACAAACACTGAGGTGTCCTCTCACCAAATTTGACTTTTAAATGGGCTAAAGAAACATTCAAAGCATGTTCTCTGCCCTCCAGCCACTCTGGAGGCAGAGCTGTTCCAACTGCACTCACTCTCTAGCAGGTGGCAGCAGCATCTTTGAATAAGGACAATGACACTTTTGATATATAAAATGTAATTTGCCTTCCTTTCATTAACAAACACTTTTCCAGAGAGCAAATCTCATAGCTCAGGCAAATGTGAAAATATTGCCTCTCTACCTGTGGATTATATAAATCTACACTGTCTCCTTCAGCAAGGGCTGATAAGAATTGATGGTTGTAAAGTGATACAAGATTAGTAGCACATTATAAATAAAGCCAACACTTTTTCATCATATAGGTTAAAAATCAGGAAAGAAGACACTGTAAGAATTTTTATTCTGCCCTTAGAGCAATCAAAAGGTTTTAAAAGTAGGGAGGATTTCCCTCAATCATTGGTTTCTAAAGAGCCATAAGGAGGGGTAGTTATGACAGGGTGGCCTGGGACTAATATTTGGGTTGGGTTAGCAGAATCAGTAAGTTTACAAGGATACTTTTACTAAAGTTAGGAATTCAAAATGGGAAAGGGTGGCTTATAGGAGTTCAGTAAGAAGGCAAAAACCAAATTCCTTAAAATCTGCTTATTGTCAGTGTTTTCATTCATTCATTCAAGTCATATTTATTGAGTACCTACTATGTACCTTGAATACCTACTATGTTTCAGGCACAATTTTATGTTCTGGGCAAGAAAACAGACAAAAATGGGCTTCCATTTTTGAAATGGAAGACGTCTAGAAAAATGTGTCCACCTGTGAAAAACATGAAAACTATTCAAACTAATAAAGTGAAGAAATTCTAGATTCTAAGCAATTGTAAACACCTTTTATTAGAGAAAACATGCCTCCATTAGAGATGAGGGAAAGATGGCCAGAGTTCCAGGTTCTCGGTCATCGCTGTCACTGGTCTTGGTTGGCCTAATTTGTAAGTGGGGAGGTGACCTTTACAATCTCTCAACACCTCCAGGCTCATGTTGTAGGATCACAGTTTCTGTGACTAGCCCTGCTCGAGGAGAACAATGTCAGGAGAAATGGTGACTTACATGACATGGGGAAACGGAGGTGTAACTTAAAGGCCAAACCTCAAAGTTGGCTAAAACGTATGAATTTTAGCACCTTTAGACGTGGTATATTTGAGAATGCAGAAGGGCTTATCACCTAAGGCAGGTTCATAAATACATCCACAGCTCTTTCTCTTTGAAAGCCCCGATCAGGGCAAAGGGGAAGAAAGGGAAGATTCTCCAAACCAGAAAAGATCCTTTGCCCTGTGCTCTTTACCTTTTCTGACAGTCTCCACTTATTTTTCTTGCTTTACTAGCTTTGTGTCCATCTTATAGAAGTTCCATGAAGGTGCATGACTCCAATAAGCCCAGCACCCAGTCCACTGCAGCTAGGTGTGGAATGAAGGGACCTGGGATTAGTGCCTCTCCTTTGTGCTCTCAGGAAAACTTGTGTGTAGCCCTATTTCAGCACATATTCTCTCCTGTGTGGTCAGCTCTCTCATCTTCCTCCTCTACTGATTGAGGATCTCTTTCCTCTCTGTATCCCACTGCCTGCCCCAGTGGCAAAGATGGAGGAGATTCTAAGAGTCCAACATTAGTTCTTAAAAACTAACTCTGTTTATATTAAGCAATATCCGTCAGTTTAACTCTCAGATGAAGTAGGCCAAATATAAATATCTAAACTTAAGCCTTTCCATTCCAAAAGTTGGTGCCATTTTCTTAATAGTATTGCACTTTGAAGTGTTGTCATGTCAGGGTATCAGAAGATTCATGTCATAGTTATTATGTTAATTGGAAGGCATGACCCTACTCTTGTGTTTGCTTATTTATTCAGCTGGGACTCATGAAAAGTGCATAAGCCACAGGAAGATCTTTTAGGATACCTACTCTGTGCCTTTCATCATCCATAGTCAGAAGAATAAACAGATGGTCTCTCCCAGGCAGTTAAATTTGGGAGACAGGACTGAGAATCCACAGTGAAACTCCAAAGCACATGAAACATCTGGACAATACATAAAGTCTAAATAGGAGGACACAACCATCATTTGAGTCATTAATGTGACTCTGTCATGACTCTGGGGAGACTGAAAAAAATCACCTCTCCTCCTCCACAGAGCTTCCTGACCATGGTTTTCAGCCAAGAGAAGCCAGTATTGCTGAGAAGCGGACACAAGGCATTTTCCTCTCCCCTACTGAACATCCTTGAATAGATCTGTCAGCCTCTTTGGCGTCTAAAGTTAGCTTTAAACAATATTTGAACAATATTTGGCTTTTTAAAAAAAATATATTTATTTTTTAGTTGTCGTTGAACAAAATACCTTTATTTATTTTTATGTGGTGCTGAGGATCGAACCCAGGGCCTTGCATGTGCTAGGTGAGCACAATACCACTAAGCCCCAATCCCAACACTTGGCTTTTAAAGTTAGCTGTTTAAAATATCTTTATTTTACTTATATATTTAAGTAAATACATAAGTAATACAGAGGATCCAACCCAGTGCCTCCCATGTGTGAGATAAGGGATCTACCACTGAGCTGCAACCCCAGCCCCAAAGAGTTTTTTTGTTTGTTTGTTTTTGAGCTGGGGATGTGGCTCAGTGGTTAAGTACACCTGCGTTCAATCCCTAGTGCCAAAGCATAAAATAAAAAAGTTAGCTTTTTGAAGAGCCTTTATTTTACCTGCTTCTATAGATAAACATATTTTTAAAAGACTGCTTTTAACAGTGTCAGTTGTTGGCATAAATGTAGAGCACCTAGAACTCACATTGCCGGAGGGGATACAAAATGGTACAATCACTTAGGAAAACATGCTCAATCTTAGAAAGTTAAATATACATTACTCAGAAATCCCATTCCTAATCTAAGAGAAAACCTAAGGACTTGTACATGAACATTCACACAAGCTTCACTCATAATTGCTGCACTAAAATAATCCAAATGTTCAGCTACAGATGAAGGATTAAATTGTGGTCTATGAATATCCATCCTGAAGAATACTACTCAGCAATAAAAAGGAACAAACCACTGAAACACAAAATTAATGAATTAAAAACCATGTGATGAGTAAAAGAAGCCAAACACAAATTAACCCAATGACCCTGTATATAAAACGCCAGGAAAGATAATCTATAGTGACAGAAAACAAATCTGCAATTGCCTGGGGCCAGGGCTGAGAGATCACTGGGAAGAGAAGGAAATGTTTATGCCTTAATGATTACATTATCATATACTTTTGTCAAAGCTCATTTAAATTAGATGAACTTTATATGAATTACGCCTCAATATGATGGATTTGGGAAGGGGTTGTTTCTAGCCTCATTTCAAAAAGGCCATTTAGCTCACCATTCACCTTAAAACCTGAGATAATTCTTTAACTGAATAATAAATAAAGGCTAGGAGTCACTATTTATTATAGAAAACTTGTCTTTTGGTGTTAATTTCCTACTCATCAGCTTCAAAAAAAAGCTTCTTTGGCCGACTAATATTGAATAATTTTATCACAGGTGTGACCCAAATGTTTCATAAAGACAGGAGGTTTCCATGTTATAGGAATATGAGTGAAGTCAGGTAATCATTAAAGCCCTCTTACTGCTTTCCTACATAACTGACAAGTGGATGTAGCCACGTGAGGGATTTTACTCAGGAATTCACTTCTCTAGGAAACCTCCTCGAGGAAGTCAGTGAGCTGCCTCATCAATATTTAATCAGAGTGAATTCTCCACCTGCTCATCAAGTCCACTTTAGGGAAATTCTATCTTCATGTTACAAAACACCCTGTTTCCAGAATGATGGATGAAATTCTGCATAGTGGTTTTTTTGTCCAGAGAGGCAGAAGAATATAGGCTCTGAAAATCTGGCTCCCTGGCCAAATCTGGGCTTTTCCTCTTACTTATGACATGACCAGCCACTCAAACTCTCTAAGCTTCTGTTTCCTCCTAAGTAAAATGTGTCTATTAATATATCCCTGCCTCTGAGGATATAAATGGTCTCAACAACATACTATCTGTCAGGCATCTGGCTGGGCAAACCTCACTACATCATCATCATCATCATCACTACTATTGCTATCATCTCAGTATTTCACTGAGATGAAGCATAGAAGCTTTAACAAAGAACAGGTGACTACTTAACTACAAAAGGAAATTAGAGAAACAAACATGTTATTTGACTTATGGCTCATATTAATGAATTAGATCTTAAATCTATGGACTTCTTAAAGAACAGGTCATTCAAATATTGAAATTTCCTGTTTAAAAAAAATTAATGAATATTGAATTAGTTTCATGCTCTCACACAAAGCTTAAAAAAAAAATCTAGGACAATACTTGAACTTTAAACCATGAGCCTTTTTTCAGAGCCTATATTCTTCTGCCTCTCTGGACAAAACAACTATTATGCAGAATTTCATCCACCATTCTGGAAACATAATATTTTATAATATGAAGATAGAATTTCCCTAAAGTGGACTTTATTAGCAGGTGAACTACTGCTTGGTGCTACTGTCTTCCCTCCAGAAATATTCCACTTTTTCCTGTAAAGTGAAAATGGCCCTTAAAACTTCTATTTGAATGTATCATTTTGTGATCAAGAATGTAAATCCCACTTAGAAAGGTAAGTGATTAACAATCTTCTAAATGCTGATAATTTTTAAATGTGAAGGCTGATAAAAATGACTTTCTACCTGCTATACTGAAGAACCAAATTATAGTGAAATTGTCTCCTGTGAACTCGGTTCATTTCCCAAGTCTGATATGCACCAGGACTCCAGTCTTTATAAACCACGCCAAAACAGGTGAGGGGGACATAATGTTGATCGAATAGGTTTCCTTTACCCCATTGTAAACAAACAATCCTGTTTGGTTCAAGGATTTCCCTGGAGAATGTGTTTGTCTGATCATTTTAAGAAAAGGAACACACACACACACACACATTTTGTTACTTTCCTATTAAAATAAGAAAACATGAAAATATTTTTAGGATCCTGTAATTTTTGCCTCTGGTTTTAGGATCTCTTGCAAACCCTCAGTCATAAAAAAAGACATTCTCTTAGCATGTTGATCAAAGTTTAAAATTATATAATTTCAACAACAAAAGAACTTCCTAAATTCAATGCAAGGTTTTCAAAAGGTACATTCAATTGGTGCCAGAAAACAAATAAGTTTCTTTTCTGAAAACTAGTTTTAATACTAGTTATGAAATATGGTCATTCCTCAGTATCCACAGAAAATTGGTTACAGGATCCCCCTAAGATACCCAATTCTAAGGATGTTCAAGTCCATTATATTAAAAATGGTGTAGCATATATATGCCCTCCCATATAATTTAAATCATCTCTAGATTGCTTATAATACCTAATGTGGTGTAAATCTATGTAAATCATAGTTTTACTAAATTCTCTAAGGAATAAGAAAAAAGTTTGCACATGTTCAGCACAAACAATTTTTTAAAAAAATATTTTCCATCGATGTTTGATTGAATCCTCAGATGCAGAGTTTAGAGTGTTCTATGTTCTTTTTTGGTTAAGCAATTTTCATTCTTACTGGAATTTAGTAAATTTTCCTACGTGAGAGTTTTCAATTTTAGTTCACTTAAGGAAATTATGTTCTTGAGACTCCTAAATGTGAGATGCTCTACCTTTTATGCTTCTCTGTGTTCTACTCTCTGGGCAAAATAAAGTTCTTTGGGTTGCTTCTTACAACCATACTTTGGCTGTACTGTTTCCTCTGCATGTATCTTCCCCCACTCACCTTCTATGGCCAATTCCAAGTCTTTCGGGAGGCTCTCCCACACACCCTCACCTCTTGCCTGTGTGGGATCATCTCTCTTGCACTTGCACCATCTCCCCCCAAAAGAGTTTACCCACCTCTGTGTTAGATTGTAAGCTCTCCAGAGGGTAAAATCTGTGCCTTTTTTGCCATTATTTCTCTGCCATCTGCACAGATGTTTCAGCAAGCAGTTGATAAAGTAGTTAATTAATGCCTCTCTCATTAACTTAAATTGTATTTGTCCTTTTGACAAAGCCCTTTAGCTCTAAACTCGTACTGCCCCCAGACTTCAAGTCTGCCATGCATACCCACCACCCCACCCACCACGGTTTTGTCAACTCCTACAGTCCGGCTTCTTAGTGCCCTGTACTTCATCCAACTGCACTCTTCTCCCCATCACCTGTACCCCTACTCAATTAAGCCTGTTCATTGGTTTATCTCATAGCCATCTCCAAATTAATTGTTCTTCCAAATTGTGGCTCTGTTTCTGGAGAGAGGAAAAAGAATCAAAAGTGGGTTTTGTAACTTGGAATGGACTGACTTTAGGTTAAACTATTAGGGTTCATCAAGGAGCTGCAGAACAAATAGATTTTAAAAACCAAGACAATTTTTAGTGGTACTAATATATGAAGCACATTGCTGAATTTTCAGGGCTTAGAACACAGTAGGCCCTTAACAAAAAGTTTCTGATTCAAAGAAAATAGGTGCTATTAAGTTGTACAAAGTCTGCTGGGTGGAGGAATAAAACCTATCTATACTTTCCTCATCCACTAGAGGTTAGAGAGGAGAGAAGCAATGTCCACATAAATGGAGAAAATTTTTCAAGAAAAGCCATCCCAAAGCATCCCATCCAAAGAATGTTCTACAATGCTAATGTGTTTGTCTCTTTCATTCTCCTTCTAGACCCTCTCTTGGAGGTCTTTTCCAAACTTCCTGGCCTCTTCTGTACTCTAACTCTACAGCTTCATCATGAGCCTCCATTCTGTTCCACCCAGATAGATGTCCCTAGATTCCAAATGGACCTCAGTACTTAGATAATTCATAACGATTTCAAATCCCATCTCCACTCTCCTATCCCTCTTCCAAAAAAGAATTCTCATTCCTCACCTTTCCTGAACTCCCTAGTGTGGGTAATAGTGTAACTGGCTTCTCTTTGCCATCTTTGAGCCCCACCTCTTCTCTTCATCTCATGTTCAATCTGATACTATCTTCTAATGATCGCACCTCCTGGAAATCTGTTATATGTCCAAATGGCTACCCTGTCAGGCACCCGGTCATGGAACAGCAGTTTCTTCCAAGGCCACATTCCTCTGATAGACTTAAGAGAAGGCATTTACTTCCACATTGCTTTTGAGTCAGTTCATCCTGCACCTGCTCCTCAGTTACTGTATGGCTCAGTGACTCATGGCTTAGCTCTTAGCCCCATTCAGGGCCTCTGCTCATTTTCTGCTGGTCACTCTTGAATTTCCAGAACCTGTGCCTTCCCTGGACATGATTCCTCTTGGCTAGCCCAGAGAAAGGGAGATGCCCAAAGCCTGGATATCACCTCCTCCCAATCCCAAGTATCCCAGGGTGGCACTCACACAGGCCCACAGGTAGCAGACTTTTAAAGAAGAATTTGGAAAATTGGAAGAAGACAACACTACTTGTAGCACAGATCAGCAAACAACTTAAAATTACATGCATCACCACTGACTGAGGCACTTACACTGCCTTAGGGAACTTCCCCTTCTTCCCAGTCAACCTGCAGCAGGCTTGGGGTCTATCCCCTTCTTTAGAAAGACCACAGCTCAGTTTTGCACTACTTCCCCAGGTCTCAGATTCCCACAAATTCATCTCACGTTGCCAGAAGAAAAGAAATAATTTCTGGGATTTTACTTTGTCAAATAAAATGATTTCAATTTGACTGCCAATTCATTAGCTATTATCTAGCATAGTACGCCCACTAGCCAGATTTTCTAGCTTATTATTTCCCCCAAGCCCTAGAAAAAAGATGCTACAGTTGCCATGTTTTCTTTGAAGTAAACACTGCTTTTCTTGCAATATCTTTCTTCTCTGCTCTGTCAGTTCTGCCTTGGGTTCAGACTCTCACTACCATCACTTTGAGGCTGGTTAGGGTTAGGGTTCAAGGGGGTCTGCTTGGAATACTTTGATCAAGTTACCCAAATTAGCAGAACATAGATGAGAACATTCTAGACGGCCTGTGTGCAAAGCAGCATTGTGAATACACATGCTTTATGAGCACGAAGAGACGCAGAATCCATTTTTCTCAAAAAATAGACATATTTGTAGCAGTGACTTACATAACCACCAAGCCCTCCTGCTGCCAGCACCAAGAATAACCTTGATGCTTTTGAATGTAAAAATCAATAGAGAAAGAGATTAACAACAGAAAGAGATAGGTTAAAAAAAAAAAAAACAACAACAACTCTGATTCTAAATGTGCATTCTGAACATTTTGCCCATATGCCATACCATCTGAGTGACAGAGGAAGGAGTGGTATGGACACGGGGGCTATTAGCACCTGACACTATTTGGAAGGCAGGAAGTTGGCTCCCAGGGACAAAACCGTGGAGCTGGTGGACAAGCTGGAGTAGCGATGGTAAGGAGGGAGGAATGCTCCTTTAGTGGCTTGAAGCTTTCCTGAATCAACAGATTTTCCTTTCTCTGGCATTTTCTGGCTTTGTTAAAATCCCCAATAGTGAGAACACTACATCACGCAGCAGAACAGACCCAGGCGGCACCCAGCCTGAGGACTGCTCAGTGAGTTTACAGCCCTAATGGCTGCCTTGCAACAAAACACACATTATCATGGAGCATATGAGTCATCACTGGCTAACAAAAGAACCACCCATCTGTGCACATTGAGGGAAAAGAGGCTCACTGAAGAGCGCTGAGGTGACTGATGCCTTGTCATGGGGCTTTCACTGCAAGTGGAACTGAAGCCCAGAGTCATCAACTCTACCTCGGGTTGCCAGTGCTGAGTTTATTCCACAATGTTCCAAAGCCAGGCGGTAGCAGTTGAGTGGTGCCAGTCTTTGAATTCAGTCTAAAGGCTGTCCAGCCAGGGCTCACATGCCAATGGTACCACCCTGCATGATAATCCTGTTGGCCAGGACCCCTCAACCTACTTCCAAATCAGGTATTAAAACATTTTGATGAGTACAGCATAATCTATCTACTCCATTACAGGAATTACAACAACGTCTACTCTTCATGTAGAGACTGCAGTGCTGTTTAAGTCAGCAGTATTACCTAACATTCATTGAACACTTACTTTCTGCCAGGAACTGAGCCAAGGGCTGCTTTTACACATTCAACCTCAATTCTCAGAGTAACTCTACAAAATGGCTCCTATTTTATTACTATCCCCATTTTACAGAATTAAAAAACAAGGGTTGAAAAGGTCACACATTAGCCCATACCTACCCTTACCAAAGGTCACCTCTTTTTCTCAAGGTCACATGGTTAGTAAAAGGAGGAGGAGGATTTGAATGCCAGAGCTCATTTAATCTGTATATCATTGATAATAGGAGAAGAAATCTGAGCTTTGAGCATTCATAGAATTTAATTTTCCACCAATGTGTTGAGATTGCATGGAGGCTGGGCACAGCTCCTGCCCACAGAAATCTTGCAATAGCAGGTTTGCCATAGCATGACATTCCTAAAAGCAAGGGGGCAGTAGCAAGTTGGTTTTGGAGTTCAATAATTTGGGTTTGTTGTTCAGCAATGAATGTAGTGACTTGAGCTTAAACAAAATGAAATTAACTCTAGCTCACTGCATTCTGGTCCCCATTAAAAGCAGTATTGCTTGCTAAGAAAAACATCCACGTGTTTCTGATTCATTTACACTCATCTCATCTCAGTCTTAATCTGAATATACTATCATCCAAATGACTTATAAAAGCTTTCCAAGTCTTTTAGCTTTGTATTTCTTAAAGTTATGCCAAGAGTAAATGGAAGTAGATCATCTTAAAATTTTAAACTTAGAAACCAAAATGTCTAAAGAGGCTGAAAGGATATTATCAGCTCTACAAGGGCCACATCCAAAGCCCTTACAAGCTCAATCCATGGATGAGTCCTTATTACAGTTCAAAATCAGAGAGGGCTTGTCTGTAACCCTCCCTTTAAAAATCAGCTTTGAGCTTTTCCCTCTAAGCAAGTATCATGACTACTTCAACAGCATATATGAGTAATGATTGATTGATGCTTAAATCAGGATTTTAATAATCAAATCCAAAGTATGTTAAATGTATTCATCATATTGAGAGAATCAAAGGAGGTGCATGTGACTACCATGGGAGCCTAGAACTAGGAAAGTCTTCCACATTTCCTCATGACAGACGCCTTAAAAACACCCCAAATACCTCAGGAACATCATTCAGTTCTAGTTGCTTTCTATGCTGCATTCGGTGACCTGAAGGCTGTATGAGGCATCTACTCAGGACACAAGCCCACTCTGGTTAACAGAAGAAACTGAGTAGCCTGAAAAAGCTTCCCTGACCCCAGAAGGCTAAAGCAACTTAAAACCTGTGAGCTCCATGCCTGCTGAAATCCTGTCAAGTTTCTCTCTGTGGATGGCTAAAGTTAAACAACTTTAACATGTCTTTCTGGGTAGGAGAAAAATCCAAGTATTTCCATCCCTAGAGCAAGGGACTCTCCACAGATGAAACACTTCCAAGAGAGCTGAATTGGAGCTGGATTTTTTTAATAAGAAAAAATAAGTTTGGTTAAGAGTTTTATATGCAGTCAACAGTGATATTTGTGGCAAGGGGCCTCTCAGTTTTGTTTTGTTAAATTAGAGCATTATAATTATACATAGTAGTTGGGTTCATTTTGACAGAATTATACATGAAAAGAATTTTATTTCAAACCTGATATTGCAACATTCCTGGGGGCAGGAGCTATGCCCCCCATTCATTCTCATCACATTTATTGGGAAATTAAATACTGTAAGTTCATTTGATTTGAATTTTATGCAAGGTAAAAGATAGGGATCTAATTTCATTCTTCTACATATGGATATCCAGTTTTCCCAGCATCATTTGCTAAAAAGGCTATATTTTCTTTGATTTTTTTCCCCCTTTGGTGCCTTTGTCAAATATCAGGTGGCTGTAAGTATGCAGGTTTGCCTCTGGGTTCTCTATTCTATTTCATTAGTCTTCATGGGTTCTGATTGTTTTATTGGCATATTATGTGCCTAGAAACTAAGTCAGCTACAGAGAGGGAAGGAACACCCAAACCATCAGCAGCAAAGCATCACCCAAACAATGTATTCATTGTTGATTTTCATGGTTATTTTATTTCCCCCAAAATTTAAAAAGACATTTAGTCTTCAAATTCTCCTAAAAAGTAAATTCCTTTAAAAATTTCTTTTCTAAAATAAATATTTTTTATTAGAAGGAAAGTCAAATTACTTTTCATTACAGTCTGACAAAAAGTCACCCATCACCTTCATCTTTCTTTCAACAGACAGGTATTTTAAAAACATAATTCCAGTATGCCACCCATACTGGAATCCAGCTGCCTCCTCCCTACCTATCCATCTAACTCTGGCACACCTGTGAAAATGAGACGGGTGTGGTTAAGACAGGCAAAGTGACTAAAATGCCTCAGGACTCAATCTAACCCTCATAGCTATGGTTATCCTCCCATAAGCTAACCTATTTATTGACTCCAACCTTTAAACAACATCCACTTTCTATTTTTTCAATTATCCTTTTTTACTTTTTTCTTTTGTAGTTGTAGACAGATGCCTTTTTAATTTATTTTTTAATGTGATGTTAAGGATCGAACCCAGTGCCTCACACACGCTAGGCAAGCGCTCTGCCATTGAGCTACAGCCTCAGCCCCACTATTTTTCAGTTCGGATCACAAGTTTATCAAAAACAACTAGAAATACATAACCAGCATGCCCAGCCCCTGTCTTCATCTTCAGTGTGCCTGGGGGTGTGGTTTAGCTTCCAGTGCAGCCTCTGCGTGGAAGGGAGCAGTGGTTTGCTGCTGGTGAGCCTCCTTTTAAAATAGTTCTTCCCATTGTACAAAAACACAAATCTTCAATCTGGCAGTGTTCACACAGACAACAAACATTATTTCCCTCAGCAGAGGAATTCTCATTAGATTACCAGGCAGAGTGTACTCCTCTAAGCATTTATGGGTTTAGAGATTAGATCAGTGACTTGAGGCAAAGAAGCAAAACTGAAAATTAAGCACTCACACAAGAGATGATTATATTCTAAAGAATATCTGAAGTTCTAACATAAATAAAGGGAGGCTTCTTTTGTACATGGATGGATATGGTAAATTTGTCCCATTTCATTTCCCTGTACAGAACATTAAATCCTGTAGAAAAACCAACCACGTTCCAGGCACTTTTGAAATCCTGGAACATTGCCCAATGCCACACACAAGGCAAGCCCTCCATATACGTTTGTTGAGTACCAAAGTATGCAATGTTTAATTGATTTGTTGTCAATCGAACTGACTGGCTGAGTGAAAGTTCAAAAGTACTGGGTTGAAAATATGATCACTGTTCTCAAAATGTAAACATACTTAATAGCTGATCAATAAAGAAGTTTTCAGTAGACAGTGTTGGGACAGTTGATCATCCACCCATATGCAAACAAATGAACCTCAAGCTATACCTCACACCTGGTACAAACATTCATTACAAATACAGATCTATAGCTATGAAACTTATTAGAAGAAAACACAGTTGAAAATCTTTGTCTTGGGGTTAGTTGAATTCTTAGATACAGCCACAAAAGCATGTCTGTAAAATAAAAATATGAGTAAATTGGACTTAAGAATTGTTGCTTACTAAAAAAAAAATCACTGTTAAAATGAAAAGATAAATGAAAAAACTGGGAGAAAATATTTACAAATCACATATCTGACAAAGAACTAGAGTTGAGAATATGTAAAGGACTCTCAAAACTTAACATTATGAAAACAAAATAAAAATTGGGCAGACACTTCACTGAAGAAGATGTAAGTATATGAAACAATGTTCACCATCATTAGCCATTAGGAAATGCAAATTAAAGCCATGATGAGATATTAACTCACATCTATTAAAATAGCTAAAATGAAAATTACTGACAATACCAAGTGCTAGTGAGGGTTACAGAGTAATCAGGACACTCATACATTACTGATGGGAATGCAAAGTGGTAGCACCACTCTTGAAAACAGGCAGAAAACTTTTCATAAATTTCTGGAAAACTTCTCATAAATTTAAATATACCCTTACCGTTTAATCCAGCAAGTCTGCTCCCAAGCATTTGCCTTAGAGAAATAAAATCTTATCATTATGAAAACCTATACAGAGATATTAAGAGCACATTATTTGTAACCACCAAAAACTAGGAACCACCAAAATATCCTTGAATGTTAAATCAACTGTGGCACATCCAGACAACGGGATGCTCCTTAGCAGTAAGAAGAAAAAAAATTAAAGCCCTCTGGATGCAAACAACTACTTGTAAGGACCTCAAAGTCATTATGTTGTGTGAAAGAATCCAGGATCAAAGGGTTACAGACGATATGAGTCCTTTATATGACACTGATAAAAAGAGACAGCCACAGTGACGGAGAACTCAGGAGGTACTAGAGGCTGTGGAGGATGAGGAGTGAGTACAGGCCAAGGGAGGGAGATTTTTTTGGTATGAGAGAACTGTCCTGTGATCAACTGTGGTAGTGTTAACAAAAGTCTATTCATGTGCCAAAAAAGGGTATCAATTTTACTGTATTATGATTTCAAAAAAATTAAATAGTAAAGAGTAGTAGACCTGGTTTTCCACAGATAAACTTTATGGTCTAATCTATCTTATGATAACTTTTGGTGTAAAATAAGAGGTTCAGGGTTTGTTTTTCTTAAAAAAAGCATGTGACTAACAGCTTCTAACATAACTTCTCCCAGATTCACTCTAACACACAGGAGGAAACAGACAAAAATGACACAACTCACTATAACCCTTAGGACGGGACATTCAGCTTCAGTATCAAAAAGTCTTTTCTACATCACAGCAGCATGTGGGGGAGACTGGGTTAAGAATGAAATTCAGTGGGGAGGCTGAGGCAGATGGATCATGAGTTCAAAGCCAGCCTCAGCAATAGCAAGGTGCTAAGCAACTCAGTGAACCAGTCTCTAAATAAAATACAAAATACAGCTTGGAGATGTGGCTCAGTGGTTGAGAGCACCTGAGTTAGATCCCCAGTACAAAAAAAAAAAATGAAATTCAGGGTCCATCTGTGTTAAGCACATCTTCAAAATAGATGAGAATTCTCTTACCCAATCTCATCGTCTCCTGGTCATGTCTTTGAAAACTAGAAAACTGAGCAGCAGTTTCTTTGCTGTGCTAGTGAACTACTTGACAACCAGAATACTGTTCCCATGTCCTCTTTGCCAGGCAGATCCTACTACTCTCAAAAAAAATACCTGCTTAGCAATAAAGAAGCCACCAGGACTGGTACATGTCATTGGGACAAAGCAACCTACAGACCCAGGCCCCAGGGGCAGGAGCAGAAAGAACCTGGTAGAAGTATAACCTGGGGATTTGGGTGTTCCTTTCTCTCTCAGAGTGTCAGGGAATCAGGAGGAGATGAGGAAGACAACCAATCTTATTTTAGGAGGGCCTATTTTAGATTAGCTAGTTGGTCTCTGAAAATTGCTCTGCAGAGTGTATCTTGAATCTCAGATCCAGGACAGGGGACCTAAGAAGTATCAGTGGCCTATACCCCAACCCCTGGTGGATAATGAGGCAAGGTCAAGGTTGACTGGTTTATGTCTGTGGCTCTACCACTTACTTACTAATGTGTGACCTGGAGGTAACTCATTTATGCTTTCTATGCCTTCATTTCCTCATATGTACAAAGGAAATGATAGAGCCTGTCTCGTAGTGAGTTCATATAGGAAATTCAATAGCAAATTTTTCTTTACTTTGTACTGTTTTCCCCCATACGATGTACTTCTTCCTGTCTACCCATCTTTTAATGAGAACAGATTAAAGAGGGCATGATAATAATTCCTAACAGATATGACACAGTGCTACACCAAGGCAGCTGATAATCAAATTACAGAATATAAGTGCTTTCTCTTTCCACACTTTTTATTGGTGCATTTTAGTCGTACATACTGATGGGGTTCATTGTTACATATCTGTACACACACACAATATATCAATAAAATTTGGCCAACATCACTCTCCAGCACTTCACCCTCCCTCCTGTTCTTCCACCCCATGGTCCCTTTCCTCTATTGATCTCCTTTGACTTTCATGAGATTTCCCCCCCACTACCCTTTAACTTTTTCCTCTCTCGCTTCTACATATGCAAGAAAACATATTACCCTTGACCTTCTGAGGTTGACCTATTTTACTTAACATAATGGTCTCTAGTTCCAGCCATTTTTCTACAAATAATTTAATTTTTATTTGTGGCTGAATAAAACTCCATTGCATATATACTACATTTTCTTTAACCATATACCTGTTGATTGACACCAAGACTGGTTCCATAGTTTGGCTATTGTAAATTATGTTGCTACAAATATGGATATGCATGCATCACTCTATTATGACGACTTCAGTTCTTTAAGATTAATACCAAAGAGTGGTATAGATGGTTTAGATACCAGCTATATGCATGCATACCCATTTTTTTTTTTGAGGAAACTCCACACTGATTTTCATTGTAGATGTACTAATACACAGTCCCACCAACAGTGGGAAAGTGTTCCTTTTTCTCCACATTCTTAAAGAGAAAAATATTAAAAGCAGCTTTAAAAAAAAATTATAGGAATAGGAACAAAAATAAGAGGAACAAAAATAAGAATTAAAGCATACTTCTTGGCAGAAGTTATATAAGCCAGCATAGAACAGAACAATATCTTTAAAGTGATGGGGGAAAAAAACTGTCGACCTTGAATTTTATAACTGCTAAGATATTCAAAAATTAACGTGAAATAAAGACTTTTTCAGATCAACAAAACTAGGAGGACTTATTGCCAAGAGGTCTGCAAGGTCCAAAGAACTTCCTTTAACAAGAAGTATCCTTCAGGCAGAAAAAAGTGACACCAGATAGCAATTTGGATTTACAAAGGATTTCAAAGTGCTAGAATAGGAAATATGTGGATGTATGTATAAGATACTGTTATCCTTTAGATATTAGATGTTCCCCAAAAGCACGTGTGTGAGACAATACAAGAGGCTGTAGAGGTGAAACGAAAAAATGTGTTAATCACCTGATAGGGATAAACTGAGTAGGGACAGTAGGCCGGTAGGATATGGCTGGGGGAAATGGGTCATTTTGAACAAGGCTTTGGGGTATATATTTTATCCTGGTGCCATGTCCCCAGCTGATTTCCTCTGTCACACCATTCCACCATGATGTTCTGCTTCACCTCAAGCCCCAAGGAATGGAATCAGCCATCTATGGACTAAGACTTCTGAAACCATGAGCCCCCTCCCAAAAAAATAAGATTTTTTGGCTGGGGATGTGGCTCAAGCGGTAGCACGCTCGCCTGGCATGCCTGTGGCCCAGGTTCGATCCTCAGCACCACTACAAACAAAGATGTTGTGTCTGCCGAAAACTAAAAAAAAATAAATATTAAAATTCTCCAAAAAAAAAAAAAAGATTTTCCTCCTCTTAATATTCTTGTTAGGTCTTTTGGTCACAGCAGAAAAACTGACTAAATTAGATATTTTTCTAATTTTTAATCTCTTTAAAAGCTAATTGACCACTTGAAACAAAAGTAACAACGTATTGTGGGGTTTAAGATATGTAGAGAATTAAAGAGTATGACAATAATAACACAAGGGACTGGAAAGGGGAAATAGAGAAAGAATACTGTTGTGAAAACCTTATGCTACATGTGAAATCGTATGGTCTTATTTGAAGATAGACCATGATAAATTGAAGATGTACATTATAACCCTAGAACAACTATCACAAAAATGCAAGTTTATAACCAGTAAGTCAATTATGAAGATAAAAATAATCCAAAAGTCAGAAAAAGAGGAAAAAGAAGAAAAGGTTAGGAAAAATAGAAAACAATTAGGAAATTGTAGCTTTGAACTCAACAATATCAATAATTAGGTGAAATGTAAATTACCTGTAACCATTTCAACTAATTAGTAGAGATTATATAAAAAGCAAAACCTAACTTTATACTCTCTAAAGAAACCAGTTTTAAATATAAAAATTAGATTAGTATTATGTATTTTCTTGTTTTTTAATCAAAGATAAGTTGTTAATATTAATGAAGTAACTTCAGAAGGCATATTAGCTGAGATAAAAAGGGGCATTTCATAATGGTGAAGGGATCAAGTTCACATAACAATTCTAAATGTACCTAATAACAGTATCAAATTCATGAAACAAAAAGGACTGAAATGGAAGAAAAAATAGACAAGTCCACAATTATAGCATATGGTTAGTACTCAGTACATGGTAGCTATTATTAACATTATCATCAACATCATCATTCATCTGTCATCCCCCAAATGACATTCAAGACAAAGATGCCTGTCATACCATTATTTAACAGTGTTCTGAGTAGTCTGTCCAAAACCTAGCAATAAAAAAAAGATGCCTTAAATATTGAAATGAAGGAGATAAAATTATTATTTCCAGTTGATGTCATTAAAGACTGAGAAACTAAACTAAAAACAAGTAAAACTGAATTATTACAGTAATAGGTTCAATGAGGGAGTCTATCTAAAAATAATTACATTTCAATAACTTTCATATGTTTTATAACTGACCGCTGATACTATATAAGTAAAAAAAAAAAATTCTATTCATAAGAACAACCAAAATGTTTTTCATTTCCAGGAATGCATGATGATGGTCATTTAAAGTGATGAATCTTCCTGTCTCCTTCCAAACTTGGTTCAAGTCTGGACCATGAATCCTTATAAAGCCATATGGAGTTCATCACCTCCTCATCTCCCTACAGGAAGTTTCTAGTATTTGAAGAAAGAGTCAGAAGAATTTGTTCATTAGAGCACCCAGAAAGTTCCTGACACATGTTGGAAGTCTTGGGCCCAGAGAAATTTCCTCAGAATTGACAAATTCAATATTTCACTTAATTCAAGGGCACTTCCAGGATCAATAGATAGAAATAGAGATAGGTAGATAGGCAAGAGATAGATTGGAGTAGGTAGAGCTTTTGACCCTCGTACAGAGATGTATGTATTATATTCAGACCTTATTTTCTGTGACTCTGAAAAGGAAAGTTCTGTTCTTTATCAGGAAATTCATGGATTTTCATTGCCATGGCCTGTCTTTAAGCCTTCACAATTTTCCAAGTTCAACTAAGGACATATTTTATTTTGGGCATGAAAGCAACAGGAACATAGGAATTATGCTCCTAAGCTATTCCTAAAATGTCTTGAAAAAGTCCTTTGATAGGGGCTGGGGCTGTAACTCAATGGTAGAGTACTTGCCTTATAAAGGTGAGGCACTGGGTTCAATCCTCAGCACCACATAAAAAAATAAAGTTATAAAAAATTTTTTAAAAAAGTCCTGTGGTAGACAGGAGGGTTCCAATAA
Source organism: Marmota marmota marmota (assembly GCF_001458135.2). Lineage (NCBI taxonomy): Eukaryota > Metazoa > Chordata > Mammalia > Rodentia > Sciuridae > Marmota > Marmota marmota. Next base: position 61,693,118 of record NW_026000037.1, read on the forward strand.
CTTCTACCAGTTATACAATGCCATAGTTTTTGAGGACCTATTTTATCAGATGCTGGAAATAAAGCAAAAAACTTCCCTACTTGGATTTTCCATTCAAGTATGGGAAATAATCAACTACCGAATAAATAAATGAGCCAAATATTTATAGATAGCAATAAGCATTGTGTTAGTCTCCTCTTAATGCAGGAGTATTCAGAGGTGAAATCATTGGATTGTGAGAGCTGTAACCTAATCAGTCCATCCTAGTTTTATGGGCTGACTGGGTGCTAAGTGTAGGCAGGTGGGGCAAGACTGGAGGAAGTGGTCACTAGATATACCCTTCCCTTTCTCTCTTTTGCTGCTTACTGACCCCATCATGAGCTAGGCAGTATTCCTCCACTGGGCTCCTCTACCATAGTGTTCTGTCTCACCTTGGGCCCAGAGCAATGAAGTCAGCCATCTATGAACTGAGACCTCCAAAACCATGATCCCCAAAAAAACTTTGCCTCCCTTAAGTCTTGTCAGGTATTTCACAGTGATGGAAAGACTGACTGAAACACACTGTATAAACTAACAAGGTAATGAACTCTTAACTAAAAATTTAATTTAGCAACATATTTTCCACCCTCAACGGAACTTCAAGTTTATGCCTAAAACTAGTGCTTCCTCTGACACCAATTGTCTTTCTTTTTTAATTTCTGGGTAGGTTACTAAAATGTTTTATGAAAGGACCCCCACATTTAAGTCCAATACAGACTAACATTTTTCTTCTTTGTGGGTATCATTCAGTGACTCTCAAAACATGTAAAGGCATCGTGGAGCAGCCTGCCCTTTTCTATTTCAACAAGATGATAATGGGCAGGTTCTTGATCTATAGGAGTTCATAGGCTTCAAAATTAGGAAACAGGAAGAAGAATGCTTCCAACTCTCCTGCAGGAGCATGGCTCTTCATTTAGCCTCAGTGCTTTGAGGGTGGATCAGCTGGAGAGGTAGGAACCAGCACTGTTCCTCTATCCAGAACACCTCACCAAGATTCCTAGCAACCTCCGACTCACATGGCAATACTGATTCTATGTAAAGGAAATTACTCTTAATAATTTTTTTTCCCAAACCACTTGGGAAGATGCTATCTTATTTAACCAAATGGCGTTGATTAACAGGTTGAAATGAATGCTAAGCAAGCTGCTTTGTTTACTAGTGGAAACAATTATTTCTTCAGCTTCCATCTCCATAAATTAATGCTCTTTTCCCTGTGCTTCATTGACGGCTGGTGAATTATGCAAATATTTTTTCTGTAAGAAATTAGATAATGGTCTCACCACATCTTATAACAAGAACTTATAAATAACAGCAAGTTACAGTTTAATTTAAAAGGGTGTCCTCAATCTGGGTCACCTAAGACCAAATGTTTTAACCTTTGAAATCAACTTTATGAAATCAAGTTATATTTGTAAGTACAAGTTTTTTTTTCTAGAAAAATTAAGCCAATTTGGTATACCTTGAAGAAGAAACTGATTTTAAACTGGGCATGGTGGTGCACACTGTAATCCTAGTTACTCTGGTAATGGAGGAAGAAGGATTGCAAATTCAAAGTCAGTCTGGACAATTTAGCAAGACCTTTATCAAAACAAAATGAAAAGGGATGTGGGAGTAGCGCAGTGGTAGAACACTTGCCTAACATGCGTAAGTCCCTGGGTTCCATCCCTAGTACCACAGGGGGAAAAAAGAAGGAAGAAAGTGATGTTAAGCTATTTCTAGAAATCCATCACTTCAATGGTCATCCTCCTTTCTTGGGCAGATACTACTGCCTTCAAGATAATTGTTTCATCCTGACATCATAAATAAAAATAAACAAATTTGATTTAATTTACATAGTTGGCCTATTTCACAATGGGGGTATGTGTATCTAAAGACAGTTAAAAGTCAGACTTCAGCACTATGCAGCTATTAAAAAGAAAAAAAAATCAACAAAAAACAAATGACTCAAAGTAGTTCACAATTAATCTGAAAACTTGCTTTTACTCTTTTTCACACAAAGGGGGCATTTTAAAATGTAAATTGTTAATACTCCCAGCTCCAAAAGCATTTCTGATTAGCAATCTTAATAACGTGTCTTTTTGTCCCAATTCCCAGAATTTTGTATTGTGTGCCAGTCTGCCTCAAGAGAAAGCCCAAACCCTGGTCCCACCAGACAAGTGCAACACAAGACTGTAAGAAAAAAAAAGAGAAAATAGTTCTCAGCTCTAGGCCATCCCAGCTCACTTGACCCCTCTCTACCCAGAGCCCAAAAGCAGCTTGGCTGGGCTCATCAGTGAGGGAATGAAGTGCATCGATTGCTCGTGATTATTAGCTGGAGTGGGATGAGCCGCCTCCTTATTATGCAGATTAGCGGAACTCTCAGTCCCAGCATATTGTGCAGATGCAGGCTAGCAGCTGCTCCTACAGATGGCAAATACACAACTCCATTAGGATGGATCTATTGTCTGCTTCTGGCTCATGTAGAGGCTGGGCAGACTCCGCAAAGAGAAATTGTTTCACAGTGAGATGTAAAGGCACACACACTCTTAAAAATCTGCACCCAGGAGACTCTTTACACAGCAGGGCCGACAGCACTCAAATTAGAAATCTACCCTAAATAAGGACTTTCGTATGTCACAATTAAGCTTGTGTATTTTTTAAAGCAGATTAACCATTAAAATTGAGTAGCATAATTCAAATTTTGCAACGCCATACTATTAAATATTCAGATTAAAAGCAAATCCTAAGAGACTTCACTCAGATTTGTACTATATTTAGCTCTTCTGGGACCTTGTGTTTTGTTAGCTCCCTTTTAAAGAGGACAAGTGTATTTTCCATAACATCAAAATGTGATAAGAACCGAGTTCCCCTTATTAAAATGTTTGCTTTAGGATGGTTTGTCCTTTTAAAGTTACTGTTTATTCTAAAGAGCACCAAAGCAGTTTGTTTAAGTTAGTCTGGAGTGAAAGCATGGATACAAAAATCCCTTCTAAATAACTAGTTCTTAAATCGTGAGCAATCTAGTAACATTGCTGTATAATTTTGGATATGGCATAAAATAATTTGATTGCTAACTAACTGAAGACAGTAAGCTGGGGATAGGATAGGTTTGGGTTTTAACCCGTTTGCATAGATCCTCTTCTCAAGTTTAACTATGGTAAAGATCCCCTCCAGAGAGTCTAAAGGACCAGGAACTTTCATAAGAATGGGAAGGAGCTGTCAACATGTTGCAAAGAGTATAATTTAAATTTATCAAAACAGACATACTCTGTTAAGTATGGCCAATAAAAGCTTAAAAGATACCAGTTTAGAAGTGACTACACAAAGGAAAGAAAAGTGGTGACCTACTCCCTTAATCAATATGGACAGCCAAAAAAAAAATAATTGAGAAGCATATCAAAAGATATGAATTATAGAATCAGAGATACCACACTATAAAATCAGGGAAATAAAGAAGGAAGGAGAAAAATATAAGTGGATTATTCTAGAATCATGTTTTTCAAACTTTTATCATTACCTATATAAATGGCAATGGCTGAAAGGAGCACCAGGATTGGATCCAACAGGTTTCAGCATGTCCTAGAACGCATGCTCAATGCCTGATTTAAAAAAAAAAAATCACCTAAAACAGATGCCCCCAAGGGAATAGTGTTAAATAACATTGTGGAAAAGATGCATGAGGTAATAGAGAGGTAGGAAGATGGAAGCCCTGATCCCACGGCTGAAAATACATTTCTAAAGAGGATCCAAACTTTTGCAGAAAGGCAGCCCAAATATAACCAGGATCTACAAAATCATGACACTTTTAGAAGTCCAACTACCACTACTGAAAGAGCATAGCAGACCGAAGCTCTGTGGCTATATTAGTCAGGAATTCAACAACACAGCAAAAGCACAGAATTACAAAACAGATTAAAACTATGATTCTGCAAAGTCTTGTCAATACATAAAAATGAAAGTTCAACTTGCCCTGTGAATCTCAGTCAGTTCAACACATCTTTCAGTGGAAGCCACATGAGTCCAGAAATTTACTCTACTGCAGCATCCAACGTAGATCTTATGGTGTCTTGCACAGAGCAGACACTGAATACAGAACTTATGGATGAATATGTCAGCACATAAAATAGTGCACATGGAATAACAGGCATGTAAATAAAGAATAACTTCACAGGATAATAATTCAAAAAATCAACTATGTATAGTACAGAGTTGGCAGAGAAAGAGTTACCAGGGAGTCGGGAGCCACTGAACATTTGAGATGGTTTTGAAGGATAAGCCACAAAAGGATTGACATTCCTGGGGAAAAGAATAGAATGTGCAAATGCACAGAGGTGTGAAACATCAACACCACCACAAATAATGCAGCTATGACCAGAAAAATATGTGTCTCATAGCTGGGGAAATTTGGGGTTGGAGGTAGCTGACAGACACCAGGCTAGAGAAGAAAACCAGGTACAGGTTATAGGCAGCCTTCACTATGTCATGCCAAAGAGAAACCTGAGCCTTAAGACACTAAGGAGTTCTGAGCAGAAGGAAGACAGATTTGATTCAAATTCTCAGAGGTACATAAAGCCCACTATTGTATTATCTACTGCAAACCCTTTCAATAGACTGGCTATCCTTTCCTGCCAATTGCCAACCCTAGTACAAATCTTCTGTCCCTTGTCTGACCTTTTGTAGGATATCAAAGCTAAAAGGACTTGATCCCTTTCTGGACAAGTCTGGCCATCCTTTCTGATCTTGAATCACAGAACCTGTATAGTATCCCTTTGGTTGCAAGAGACAACAGTCTTGACTGACTTCCCTTCCCTGTAAACCAAAGCTATTTGGATGTGGCTATAGACCAATCAAAATATTGTTCATTATGGCAGACTGCAGACTCTCCCCAGTTTCAGGAGTTCACAAGTGAATTTTCATGTTTTGGAACATCACTACTGATTTGTTCTACCCAGGAACTGTTACTGATGACTTCTCAAATATTCTTCTTGGTGCCTCTATTAACACTCTTTGTATCAGCCTTTCACCCAGTACCATTCCTATTCCCTATTTCCACTTGTTGAAATCCTTCCTTCCCTTCCTTTTGCATGACAATCACATTCATTCTTATTTTATACTTGGATGTGAGCATATCAGTCTCCCCATGGATTGAAATCCTTAAGGGCAGGAACCAAGAGTGATTTGTCTTTGCTCTACTCATATCAAACATAGTACATAATAAGTGAGAATAAATGAAATAGCATATGTGAAATCCATGTGTATAATGCAAATTACTGTGGAAGTGATCATTCTTCTTAGATGACTTCTCTCTCTCACACACACACTTTTTTTATTTTTCAGTGGGGTTGCTGTCTATAGCATTCACCCCACAAAAACACTAGGAACACACTAACACCTGTATGTCTCCCTCAATCACCCCTACTTCAGCCAAAAAAAAAAATCCTCTTGCTTCTTTCTTTAACCCCTCAGTCCTCATCCCAGGATCTTGGTTAACCATCTGCCCTGTTCAGAGCATAGCCTTGCACAATCCACACATGCGTATTTGGCCCAGGATTGCCTTTATGGTTATGTGTAATTTGAGTCGGCACATTAAATTTCAGAAGAAACAAACATCGATTTTGAGGCTTCTGTAGAAACAGGGTAACGATAAGGTGGGCTGAGTTATGTCTGTCCTGTTGATTGAAGCACACCCTCTCTAATTTGGCCATCCCTACTTTACTCTACTGTCTCCTCGGTACCCAACCAAGAGTTACTCATCATTTGTCAATACGCTTACACACTTGTTTTTGTTACTATCGAGATATATTCTTTGATTCCACGTATCTACCAAAAGTGGGAAAAAGGAAAAGACTAAGAAGACTATGTAATTTTTTTCTTACATCAGAACATTCATTTATGTTCCTTTATATGCACCAGAACATTTGGTGTTTGGACCCCTGAAATGGAGTATCTGTATCAGTGCCAGTTTGATCAAGGATGCAGGACCACTATGAACAAGATGGCATAAAGGACTTATGTAGTAGAGGGAGTTTGGGAAGAAGTGTACAGAAATCTGGTGGTATTCTCAAAGCCAAATGCTATGGGTGAGCAAAGTGGCAGTCAAGCAGAAAAGCTGGACACGAAGCAGGAAAGATAAAAGATAAATTAGATTGTGTGGAGACGAAATTGGAGCCTCCTTTTGTCTCTTTTTACCTCCAAATCTGACAATGCAAGAAGTTGGTGTCCTTCCCCAAGGTGCTGCATGTGGGCCTCATCCAGGCCTCAGAGAACCTGAAGGAAGATGTCTGGTAGCAGCTGCAGGAGCTGCAAGCTCAGCCTTTCACCAATCAGATGAACCAGCATGTAGACCAATGACAAAGTTAATGAGCAGCAAGGAAGCCTGGGGCCCTTTGCCACCTTTCAGAGCATAATGCTTTAGGTCTGCCTCCCAAATCTGGGGTAAATTTCTCCATTGGCCAACCCTAACCCTGAACCATACAGAAAAGAAGATTCTAGGATATGTAGTTCCACTTTAGCTAAGTGACGGTACAAACTACTACGACACACACTGGCACAGTTTGGATCATGCACAATGAGTACATTGTTACTGCATTTCACCTGAACAAATTAATCTAATTTAACAATAAGAAAGAGAAATATAACTTAGAGAATGTAAGGATATATTACAACTATTATGTCTCACCACTGTGACCTAGCATCCAGCACAGTACCTTTGCATGAGTAAATGTTTGACATATTTCACTGAATTAAATCAGCTAGTCCCGATTACTACTTAAAAAACAAATCTAAGATGATATTCTTAGTAAGAATAGAAATGTCATAAAAATATCTTTTGGTTCTATGAATATTATTTCATTCTTCAAAAATGAGGCTTTGCTTTTAGCTATTTTTGATCAAATGTATGTGTACACTTCACAAATGTTCCATTTTAAATGTAAAAATAATTTTCACTTCATATAGTATATCCTGGTCAAGACATAAATATTTAAGCAAATCGTCTGCATTAAAAATAGAAATATCAGGGCTGGAGTTATAGCTCAGTGGTAGAGCCCTTGCCTCACACATGTGAGGCACTACATAAAAATAAACTAAATATATTTTAAAAGAAGAGGAATATACACAAAAGGCCAATTAAATTAATCATGGAAATTAACCATTATTAAGATACTTCTGTTACCTCAACTATTGTGCAAATTTCTTGCAAATAGGTAAAAATAAATATTAAAATGAAAAAAAGATTAATTAAATTAACCAGAAAACTTAGACCTTCATCTATTTAAACAACCAAAACACTTCAAGGAGTCATATTTTTCTGGATGACCAATGTTGAAAATCAGATAACAAAAAAGTCAACAGGTTTACATAATGCCTTCTAAGAATTTACTCTTGTCAGAATAGACTTCTTCACCAGAATTCAGTTTCTAATTCTGAGAATAAATCCCTTACCCATATCACTAATAGCAGGTCTGCTTCTCTGATCAAAATCACTGATAACAGATACTTAGCACCAGGGATCTCAAATGCATCAGAGGGCAAACAAAAAGAATCCAGTTATTGTATTAATATAATTAATTATAAAGTCATCTTCAAACTATCCATTGATGGTTAAGAGCCATCAGAATAAACTTAGTTTTAGTCAGTGTTGTTGAATGACATTCTTCATTTAACCTGAGAACAGACTTTTTTTAAAGCAAAAGTTACTCACAAAATCTCTGATAAACATTCTGATGAACACTAGAAATTAAAATGGTGCATTGTATTAGCAAGTTATTTAGCTCAGAAACATTCAGGGTTTTTGAAGAATCACACCCTTTTATACATCTTTCTAGGATAAATATGTCCCTGGTCCTTGAGAACAATCAAGCCTGGAACACATCTCTTATTGAAACCAATTCTTGGTCCCCATTTCCTCAAAATGTGTAAACCTAAAACTTCCCAGAAAATCCCTCTATCCAGAAGCCACTGAGAAGCTTATTAATTCCCAGAACCTTAGAGATTCTACTGTCCTCTTTCAGTTGACATGTCAGCAAGTTTAATGCAGTCCAAGGCCAAACATCAGTATGGAGTTTAAAACATCCTTTAGTTAAATTCGAAGAAGACTGTAATCAGATTTAAATACCATATACTTTACATACCAAATTATTTATTTAATAAATGAACTTTTCCACTAAAACTATGTGCCTGTACATACATATTGAAAATCTACCTCAGATTGTTTGAAAACTCTGTTCTAGGTTCTTTATAAAGGATTCCTAAGCACCATTTATTATTCTGGCTTTCAAAACTCATTAATGAGAATTTACACTTTGAAACAGAGCCAATTTTAGAATAAGCCACAGCTGGAGAAGATCACAGAATAAACAGAAAACTCTGACTTCCCAAACTTCTGAAGCCCTGAATAAGAAATTGAAAGGAACCAAGTTGAGTTCTCCAGTGTGGGAAACCAGAGAATAAATCATGATGGAGCAGTCGGTGCCAACTGGTGACTATTTCATGTGTTGTTAAACCCACGTTGCTGATAGATTTATTTCAAATTCAGTGTCAGATTTAGGAAATAAATGAGATTAATACAAGTGTGTTTCTACGTGGAGAAACATGTTATCTGTTTACAAAATATAGACAAGAAGCAATCCTGTGACGGTTGTTATGTGGGCATTTTTAGTGCTCGCCCATGAACACTTCACCAACTGCTATGATTCCATATGCAGCAGAGACAAGTGACTGGGGTTCCAGATGTCAAATTCTTCCATATAGTTATTCAGCAATGACATCAAGTACATGAACTGAGTGTTAATGCAGAATTGTGTGTGCGCATGCATGTGCGCGTGAGAGAAAAAGAGAAATGAGATTAGAAATTCCATTAAGCTGGTCTTCCTCATGCTTATGTGTTCTCTCTCTCTCTCTCTCTCTCTCTCTCTCTCTCTCTTTCACTCTCTGACACACACACTCACCACATATGGACCTCAGGCAGCATGTCCTCTGATGGAGCACTAACATCAGGCATGACTTGGTGGCTGCTTTGGGAAGGAGGTGCTCAGCTTCCCCCATCTTTGCTCCGTGACAGTTTCTATGTCACATATACCATCACTCGCCTGACACACGTATGCCATCCCCCTTAATAACCCAGGGAGGTCTTGGGTCAGAGGTTCCTCTCCAAAGACTGACAGCCAGGGAGGCACCATACCTGCAATAGAACCGTCAGCTGAAGTGAGAAGACAGGGCCCCGTGGGGAATTCCTTTCTCTCCAAACAAGGAACCTTCACTCAGCATGACCTGCCTTGAAGAAGACTTCAGACAAGGTCTTTCTTTTCCACTTCAAATCCTGCCTTGAAACAAGCTCTCTCGGCCACCTGCAATTGCTGTAAATCAATTTCCAAAGAGAAATCACTATGCAAAATATGCATAAGGCAAGATGGGTAAGGAGATGACAAGCTGCCCTGCCCTGCCTCCTGTCATGTGGGGTCTCCTCTTTCTTCTCCCACAAAGACCCAAGAGGTTAAGAGAGGACTGAGGCTCACAGAATTATAACACTGGAGGTGACCTCAGGAGTTTCCAGGCCTGCTTTTTGGCATTACCTACAGCCTCAACTCTTCTAGCTCACTTAGTATATTGGGTTGTTATTGTTGTTTGGTTTTAATATAATCAAAATGCCAATATAATCACTTACAAAGAGAAATACAATTATCAAAAAAAAAAAAACAGATTTCAATTTCAATCACCAACAAGTTTCTCTGCATAAACACTCCTCAAATCTTAACTGTGTGTTCATTTTGATAGGAACAATGGATACCAAATCGCAACCTTTTTTTTTTAAGGAATCTTAATAGGTAGAGTTATAGACTTAGACCTGTGAATTATTTATTCCCTTTTTCCAGCCCCCTGCTTAGTTGATGCATCTAAATTCTTCATTTCCAAATAAAATTAAGTGGTGTGTGACTTGGCCTGGGTTACTGAATAGATCACGAGAGAGGCAGGGTTAATGCTCTGTCTTACATAAGCCATCTTGAATCTTGCCTTTCTAAAAGCATCAGCAATCTACTGCTGGAAGAAAAGGATCAATCTGCAGAAGCAGAAGCAAGTACCAGAAAGGGTCAAAGCTGAAGAACCCTGCTGTCACAAGTAGATTCTGCTGTGTTTGACGGTTTACAGATCCCAACCAAGGAATTTCAGGAAGATTCCATAGCAAAAAAACTAGATTTGTCATAATGAAGCTGATTGGCCACCATGGTGATGAGAGTCAATGGGCAGTAGGACTTGTTGATAATAAACTGAGAAATCTTTCCTTGCTATTTGCCTGGAACTGATAGAGCCAAGGGAAGAAATTCAAATACTTGTTATGCTAAGCAAAAGAAGCAAGACACATATTGTATATTCCATTTATATGGAATATTCAGAATAAGCAAAACCATATGGACAGCAGATTAGTGGCTACCAAGGGATGGAGGGGAGGAAAATGGGCATGACTATTATAGGTAAAGGGTTTCCTTTTGAGGTGATAAAAATGTTTTGAAACTAGACTGTGGAGATGGTTGCACAACATTGTGAATTTACTAAAATTTGTCACTAGTGGCAAATTTTATGTTTATGTATTTTACTACAATTTTTTAAAAGGATATGCCAGATTTTTTAAGAGGGAGAGTTCCCTCCAGTGTCTATGGTCCTCCCAGGCAGTCAGTGGGATATAGGAGCAGATAACAGTTTAGAAGGGAGAGGGAAGAAAGAAGAAGCCCCAAGTGTGGGCAGGAGAACAGGGTAGATTTTAGCTTCTTCCTTTTCCAGAATTGCCAGGCAGAAGGGCCTTCCTAGACCACTTTGCACTTATGTTACAAGCACTTGCTCATCAGGTTTGAAGAGCTAGACAAACATGAGCTAAATCTAGCTCCATTCCCTCTGTATAGTAATTCTTGACAAGTCACACCAATAACATTCCTGGAGTGCCTATGGTATGTGTGACTGTCAAGAGCCCTCCATACATCCTCTGCTTCAATCCCCACAATCCTGTAGGGCAGAAGCCATTCTTATGATTTCCAATTGAAGAGTCACAAATTTAAAAGGGCTCATTAAGTTATCCAAAATTTCATACACAGTAAGACTCTAGAGCTCTAGTTTCTGTTTCTAAAAAGGGGAGAAAAACAACTGCTTTGAAAGATGACAATTATATAATGTCACTAATACTGTTAAGAGCACTAAATGGTGGCTGAAATAAGTGATTAACCTCACAATACCCTCGTGAGGCAGCATCACAGAGCAAGAATTTGACTGAGAATGGAAGTTCCATGACCAGTTAGTGATAGAGCCCACAACTTGGGCTATGTTCAGAAGGACCCAGTTATGACAATGAATCAATGATCCATCAACACAAAACCAATCAGAATATCAGGAATGGATGCAGCATAGATCTGAAGTAGAAGACTGGAGTCCTACGAAAATAAAGACACCCTAACGAGAGGAGGAAATGGAGAAAGCAGCCGACTCTCTCCTGGTCAGTTAGAAATGCTTCCTGGTAGTGTTACCTACTTCTAGAGAAAACCTCTGGAGAAGCAATGGCCTCTGATTGCCCTGAGGCCCCCACAGTGGAACAGAATCTATTAATAGGAATACTAATAAGGACAATGAGTACCATCAATTGTATACTTGCTACAACCAGACACTAGACAAAATGTGTCACATACATTCTCTCAAATCCCTACAAAAAGTTATGGAGTAGGCATCATGTTCTCCATTTACTGGTGAGAAAGTCAGAGCCCAGGATCACACAGCAAATAAATGGCAGTTGTGGGAATCAAATGCAGGCCTGCACAAGTGCAAAACCTTAACTAATATGTTCTTAACTAATATGCTCTTAACTAATATGTTCCTTCCAGTGAGGGAGATTTCTAGTCCTCATTGTCATGGCTACTTCTGGCATGAATAGGAGTGGGCTCAATAAATGTCAATATCCATCCACAACTAATATTTGCCAGTGGGGAAAAAAACATAATAAAGTGGCATAGGACTACTCTTAAGCAAAATATCAAACAGAAATATCTTCTGGAATTTAGTGTGGATCCTACCCATTTCAGCCCATCCTCAAAAGCAGAGACTGGTCCTGATGCCTACACTGGACCCAAAATGCCAATCAAAATTAGGACCTTCTGCCTTGTAGACAGAGAGTCTGTCATCCCATAAGAGCAAGTCTTCAGCTTTCCAGATTTCTTAGGCATATTTTTCCAGGTGTTTCTGGCCCAACATGCTAGAGCGGGAACTTCTTCCATTCATAAGCCATGGTGATACTTCAATGTGACTAAAAGACTAAAGGCATAATTGTCCACATATAGGGTTTGGCTCTTAAAATCTGCATAGGTCTTTCTCTGTAACAAGCATATAAGTATATAAAATAAACTCCAAAGACTCTACTTTACTAGTTCATATCCAATGACGTATAGTAGAGAGACCATTCAAGCTTTCTCACCAGATTCCCTGTTTAGTCAACACATCACCAACAGCTTGTCTATGAACACTGCTATGAGAAAAATATTTGTGACCACATGTCATCTTAATAGGCTGGAATTAATTACTGGATTTGCTTACCCAAAAATTGTACAGCTCTACAGATATTTGGCCGAGTACAGATAACTGATGGGTGTACTAACACATTTCATGAATGCTAAAAATATATATTTTTTATATCTTAATATCTCTGAAATCCAGATGTGTTTTACTATTACCATCAGACAGCCTACACTCCTGCCAGAGCTGGCATTGTCTGCTCATGAGGGAACATCACAAGCACCAGCATCAAAACTTGCAGAATGGATGTCATTGACAAGAAAATCTCAGATAACAGGGGAACACTTCTTGGATGCTGTATTGCCAATGGGCTTGATGGTCCAGAAGAATATCAGGTAGAAAAACCATCATTGTAGACAGCTCTGAGCTGAATTGTAATTCTTAGGAGTTGGACTTCAAACAGGAAGTTTTAGGAATAACCCTAATCATCTCGTTGTACTTACATTGTTTTTTCTGTGTATATATGAGTGTCATGTCTACTTTTTAAAACCCTAAGTTTATTTAAGACTAGTTCTTTCAAAGACTATTATATAAAAACAATTTCTCACCTAAAATTAGAAAGCACTGTGCTGTAGTTAATTTGGAAGGCATTTTCTTCCTTGTGGTGAATAAAATAATGGTATATTATATTATCATTAAAATCTTATATTTAATGAAATGCAGCTTAAATAGCAAATATACCACAACTCAGCAAGTTTGAAGGAACAAAAATCAAAACCTTAATTTTTAAAAGACTATGATTTTCTTACTCTAGAAATAGCGAAGTTCAAAATTCACAGTAAGAATTTTGTGTATAATCCATGGTCTACCTGGAAAAGGTAACACACGTGAAAAAGGCAATATAGAGACTTATTTTGTTGCCTTCCAAACTTTATACTTTCAATAAAAGTGAGGATTTGGGGAAACTCGTAAAAATCCTCAAAAAAAATTATAAAAGTTTAAGCATTTAAACTTAATAGAAACTGTGCCTTGGTTTCTTGTTCTTAAAATAGGACTTTAAAGCAGCTACATCATTGAGTTGTTTTGAGAACTGAATAGCTGACACATACAAAATGCATAGTAAAAAAAAAAAAAAAAGCCACATGGCAGTAGCTAAATGCACTATCACTATCTTTATGACTTTTACTTTCTTGCCCAGTGCTCAACAAATGCTTGTCCAGTAAAAAGAAAAAAAATGAAAAATGAGAGACTAAAGTATCATATTTCCATCAGTTAAAAAATTTCAATCCCAGAAATGAATTATTTGAAAATGTTATGTTTACATATGCCTAACAGTTTCCTCACAGACTAAAAAGCAGATGATTGTCAAAGAATTTAAGCAGGGATGGAGATGAAAAAGTAATCCTGTTTTCTATGATACAGTACAGAAAGGCCTAACAGCTCAGTGCAGTGAACCAAAGATGCAGCCTGAGAAATTTTCTCAGTGTTGGGAGGATGAGGGTGTGAGAAGGAGGGAAAAGAAAAGGGGGAAACAGCAGTTAGCTATAATCCACAATTCAACTGTACTCTTTCAAGAAACTGCTTTTGTGCTCCTACCCCGCCACTACACACACACTTTTTTTTTTTTTTTAAGATCTTGAAAATGTTTAGTCAAATGGGTCTTAAATGTCAGTCCTCTGGTGGGGAAAGAAAAGGGCACCACACACAAATCCTTCCCGTGTTTGGTTCAAGCCAAATGTGTAAGAAAATAAGCTCAAAATAAAATAGAGGATACCATAATTATAAATCCCCTTCTCAAAAAAAAAAATTAAATCTTTGCTTCACATTAAAATGTGAAATATCTCAAGAAATGGTTGTAGATTTTAGAGTCAGGTTCTTAAATATCCTAAAAATAAAGTATGTTTAGAACATGTTATTTCATAAATGTCATACTTTTATATGGTGGGAGCACTTTTTGCAAATATTCTGCGTTTACATTTCAAACGTGCCTTTTGGAAATATCTACCAGACACTAAATCACAGATAGAAACCCATAGCTTCTTAAGCAAGGTCAAGTGAAGGGCACTGGACAGGAAGTCTGGAAAGCTGCACCTCCTTCCAGCTTTGCCCAGAGCCAGTTGGGTGGCCCTGAACATGTCTTTTGGCACATCTGGCTCTCAGTTTCTTCATTTGGACTCGGAGATCTTTAAGTCCCTTCCAACTCTAACATTCTTGGGCTCTAATGTGGATTTTGCCCAAGGTGACCTTACGTTGATAAAAAGTAAAATAGTATTTATGATTCATCTCATTTCACTACCTTCACTGCTACTCCACCATACCTATTTTTACAGTTTAAATCATATGCCAGCCTTTTATCAACATGCCAGTGTGCACATGCACACACTTAAATGAACAACAAAGAATCATGCTGTGAGAATTCTGTGTAGCATTATGTGTGATACATTGGGCATAGCCATGTTTTGGTGCTAATTATGAAACAGCAATTGTAGAAAACTTGTCTCTCTGTGTGTCTGCTGGGCCCATGTTACATTATCAAGGTCAGAATGGTTTCCATGCAAAACCCTTCTCTCCACCCTCTGCTGACCAGAGGACAGTGACCCTGTTAAGCTCCTCCACTGCACAACCCCAAAGAAAAGGTACAATTTAATTCTTACCCTGAAACACAGCCCATTTGGAAGGACACCGGTCACTAGGGTATTGTTAGTGCCTTGAAATGGCCAAGAGGGATTGCTGACTCTGCGAATATCACTGGAAAGGCAGGAATTCTATTTGAATTACTAACATAACAGATGTTTGCTAGGATCCACCATGCAGTCTGCATACAGTTATGCTAATTTGGCAGCGCTTCTCTTCCAGTTAGCTCTGAGCCATTAGAGCACACAGCTAGTAGGTCCTTCTGTCTAACTAATAATTGCCTATTATTGATATTAATTAACATTTTTCGCACCTTTCCTCGGTTTTGACCTAGTATCTGTTGGTAGTCTAATCACTGTGGCCTATTAAAAGTCAAAATACAGAGGCCTATAGTAGTCACGAGCCATTTATCAAAAAGCAAACAAGGCCAATTAAACAGGCAGCCAGACAGTTGTCTTGATTTGCCGCTGACTGTTTCTTGATCACCATTATAAATTGCTAATAGGGCAGAAAGCGCTAAGCGGGGAGCATCTGTGGGGGGCTGGTTATTGCTCACTCCCCGCCTGGTGACAGGTGAGAGAGAGGCTAGTGATGGTCTTATTGATGTGAACTGCCCATCAGTTGGTAGTTATTGTTAAAGTTCATGATGCTACAGCTGATCCCGTCCTGCTGAGAGTCAATCAAATTAATTAGAGCTAGAAATTCTTCTTTATTATTTTAGAGCATGGGTACAGAAAGAAGTCCTGTGATTTGGATCTAAAGGCAATGAAGAAAAAAAATCTTCATGTAGTACAGTGTGGAAAAAAAATCAGATATTGCTTCTTCCATTATTTATAATAAGGGCTGCGGCTAAAGGTTTTTATAGGCACAGATCAAGAGATCATAATAGAAGCATATTGACAGATTTTTTTCTGCAATACTCCAAGGAACTGGCTGTAGCAGGAAAATATATCAAAACCTTATCATCAGAGCTGAGATCTTCTGTGAAAAATCAATAAAGAGTTATACATGGTTTGAGTTTAAACAGTTCTCTGTAGTCATTTAAACATAGTGCATCTGTACAGCTTTTTACCTCTGGAGACGAGGTAACCTAGCAACTGCAGGGCTTAAACCGATTAACTACAAATGAAGTACTGTACGCCTATCAAAGCAATTGTTCATCGTTGCCTTTGTTGCAGAGACTAAGCTAATTGAACATGATACAGTATGAAGATAATTAACACCCATGAGTTTGTTAATTGCCAGTTAGCATTACAACACAGTCTCTTGGTTTCTTTTTAACTGTCTCCTTTGTAGCCTCTTACTTCCCTTAAAATGGTGCAGGACCTGTTTAACTGGCAATGATATCTTGGAGTTTATTAACCCTTTTTAAATTGGCTTTTTAAAAAAAAAAGTCTTAATGAAGCATATTGCCTGTGCTTGTTAAATGCAAGCTCCTAGTTTGTCTATTTTCTCAAGATTAGGAATTTGTTTTACAGATACTGTACAAACTATGTTTATTTTTTGTGCTAATTTATTTCAAGCAATTTAGCCATTATAAATGTTCTAGAGGAAGAAAAAAAACGGCATTAGTGGTTCCCTTTATTACTCAGCTGCTCTGCTTTCGAGAGTGAGCGATAAATGTCTTTGAGGGTTGGAATATTAATTGAAGGCAGCATCTGGTCAGCAGCTGACCGGCTCCGGTTGTCCTGCTCCAACCGGGCAGGCGAGAAAGAAGCATTGCGCCTTCTATTTGCCAGGCTCACATTTTCCCTCAGAGCTGTGGACTAAATGACCCCCATTTTATCTCTGCTGGATCACTGCATGGACGCCAGAAAAATCAATTGGGCAGGAAAATCTGTTAATCGAAAGTGAATTCAATCTAAAGAATCATTTAAAATAAAAATTTCAATCATTACCTTTTCGGAAAAGCACTTTTTTTTTTCTCTCAAATCTGTGTGCATGTGTCATGACAATAGCTTGAAAGGACCTATCACAAGAGTAATTCAAAGTCAATAGAATTGTCTAGCAAAGACCAATTTGCTTTGGGGGTGGGGGGGGGGTGCGGGGGTGGGGAATAGGGTGGCTGATTACAAGCTTTAGAGGAAATGGAAAATCCCAACGCTGTGCCACCAGAATCAATTAACACACTCAGGCCCAGGACACAGGTCGAACACTGAAGATGGACTTTTCTCCTGTTGAGAAGGAACACCTTGGCTGTGTCACAATTGTTTAACTCGGATTTTCCTGGATGATCCTCTGTGTTTGTCATTATTGTGTTGCGGTTAATACTAGCTGGGAAGCCAGTCCCAGGAGGGCCACTGCTAGTGCCCAATTACAAGTTCCATCATCAATCATAAGTATTATTTATTCAACAAAATGAATTGCTAATTAATAACTGATGAGCATTATGGCCTTGAACACTATAACACTATTAATTATGGTTGGCATGAAAGGGTCTACCTGGCACATTTTCACCACAATTAGCCTCGGAAGCTTTTATGCAATCTACTAAGATAACCAAAGAAAAGACTACTTCCTCACTGTACTAATAAAGACTGGCAAACAGAACTGTCTGGTCAGGACTCCACCTAACCAAATCCGGTGTCTTAATAATGGTTTTCCTGGGCGCCATGACTTACTTTATGAGTAAGTCATGAGAAGGACTACCCACAGAGGCCTGCAGGTACGAAACAGGGCCCCACACTCCCAGCCCTGCTCCTGCTGAAATGCTGGAGGGGGGCACTCAGCCACAGCATGGCAGTTGGAATGTGGCTTCTGGCTTATTTTTAGACTGGGTTGTTGGCCAGTTCCTGTTCTGAGATCCGGGTACAGGCGCCTGGCGGGCAGCTAAATCACTTGAGCTGAGGCAGCTGGTAGACCAGGACCATTCACCTTCACTAGCAGTCAGCTGGGAGTGTTTTCACGTGGAGGAACTTCTGATGAGAGATTTACAGGGAAGAAGGCAAGAAAGGCCCTCTTGCCCACTGCTGGGGCAAGAAAGAACAATAGTTTTGAAAGCTATCCATACAAAAAGTATACTAATATGATGCTCTTTGAAAGCAGAACATATTTACTGCCTCTGTGCTTTGTGTATCTAGTTTCCACACCTGTCCCTATAAGTGATGGATAAATATTAATGGATAACAAAGATTATTTAAAGTTTTGAGTAATAGGAGGAAAAACTCTCTTCTTTCTGTGCATATGGGCTCAAGAATATGAAGAGCTTGTTAAATAGTAATCTGGATAATACTGTAGACAGTCATGTCACACTTAGTGTTAGGTGGATTTTGGAGAATAAGCTATTTGCATGGATCGGATTAACCATAGAATTGCAAAAGCTTCCTCTTTGTGCTGGGTAAGCAGAACAGCCACTCTCTCATTTTGGTTAAGAATGTTTGAGGGTTCAGATTATGCCAACATCTTTCCTGACAATTCTGACTAACTGCAGGGAGCCTACCCCTTTCTGTGATGTGTACGTATGTTGGGGGGTGGGGAAAGAGCGCCTCACCCCTACTTTTAGCTTTACAAAAATCAAGAGTAAGAAAGTTGGTCAAGTGACAGAAATGTTCACAAAACAGCTCAATTAGGCAAAACATTCCCTCATGTTTTCCCCACATGTCTCTTTCTGTAAAGATGCTGACAAGCACACGTGGTTGCTGAGGGTTTGCCAGCACATGCGTTAAAGTGGCAAATTATATAAAGAGCTGTATGGTGGCAAATGTACCTGTGTCTAATGATCAGAACAGCTCAAACAGGCAGCTTGGTTGACACAATAGTGGAAAGAGCAATTAAAAAATATAAGGAAAAGAAATAAAGAGGAAGGAAGAGAGTTCAATGGAGGTGGGAGAAGGAGGACAGAGTGCACAGGCAAGAAACCCTGTGTTCCAATGCTGGCTCTATCACATCACAAGCTTGAACAAATCAGTTCATCTATCTGAGCCTTGGTTTCCCCTTGTGTAAAATGGAAGTATTAATGCTCACTATGGTAATAATTATTCTGGATTGGTAGAGCCCATGAATGATGTGTTTGTGGCTTTAGTTTTTAAAGTGACACTTCTATAGAAATGTAAGATTTTTAATAATTTTGCTTGTTTGCTCCTAGCTATGTTCCAATGCAGTTATTTCATGCATGCTCCAAGGCTGTCAAAGGGAGTATGTTCACTAGACCTTAAATTTGACAACTACAGAGTAGGTGAGCTCTTGAGAGAGAGCACTGAAGTTTGCATGAGTGAGAATTGTGTTTTCTTACACTAAATCAAACAAAGAGGCTGGGGTTAGCTCAGTGTTAGAGCACTTTCCCAGTATGTGCAAAGTCCTATGTTTAGATTCAAGTACTAAAAAGTTTAAAAATAAGTCAAGCAAAGGTAACTAGCCACAAATAACTACTTCTGTTGGTCACAACTGAAGCTGAGCCTATAGAAAACTCAGACCTTGACATGCCCAATGATTACAAGGAAATGAGATATGTGGTTATCCTGGGTAGATCTGTGTGAGGCCTGGAAATTTGCATTTTAGCCAGCAGTGCTGGTTCCTCTGTGGCAAGGAGTCTGCAGCAACCAAATGAGAATCCCAGTTTCAACCCCAGGAGCAGAGTGCACCCCCAGCTCCTCAGAGTGGTGGTCAACAAACTTGAACTAGGCATCTTCCCAAGGATGGGGAACAGAAAGTATAATGTAGCTTTAGTCTTAGTTTGCAGTAGGCCCAGGTTTGATTCAAAAAGGTACTTGCTCCTATGGCATGGGAAACAGCACTCTAAAATGTCCTTCTTGGCACTGATCAAGGAAATAGAAGCATTGCTTCTAAATCCTCTTGGGAAAAGGAATTAAAGAAACTAAACCAACTTTACAAATGTGTAGATGTACACATTTCTCTTCCTCTAGTAGGAAAATCGTCCTCTTTATTCTCAAAATTAAGACTAATCTCAATCCCTCCCTTTAAAAGACTAATTCTCATTTCTCTTGAATAATGGACAACAGCTGTAGGCTGTGTGAGGACATAGGAAAGGTTCTTCTTTGAGATAGGACCATTTTAAGTCTCAACCTCCAGGTAAATCTTAATACAGTAGAGATGCTCCACCCCACTAGGGCCCAGGGAGAAAATACTCCCTATTGAGAGAAGCCCCCCCCCCAAGTCAAACTCTGGTGTACATTAAGACTCTTCCTTCAGCAGCAACTACTATAAACTTCTTAAAAATATGAGCTTCTTAAGAACTAGTCCTTGAATCCAAATGATACCACTTTGACGAAGAAAGAAGCACTGAATCCTTCACCCAGAAAGACAACAGTATCTGTGGCAGATTCATCATGGAAGTCTCCATCTACTCACTGGATACTTCTCTGTGCATCCCCACCACAAGGGAAGTGAAAACACCATCCCAAGAGCAGGTTTGAATTTTAACAGTCTGGAAGAATGTGTTTATGAGCAACTCTTTTCTCTAAATCTGTCCTCTTTTTGTGTTTTTGCTTAACCCATAAGTTTCAGGTTTTCAAATCTGTAAATAGTTCAATGAAATTGAAATGCGTGCATTAAACTAGGTTGGAAATCATAGTCTAGAGCTTATTATATAATTTCTTATCAGTAACAAGATTAAAGATAACATAGTACTAATGAGTATTATCACTAATCATACACATAACTTTTCTCAAAAGAATAGAACTCTGAAAAACATATCTATTTTAAAGTTACAATAAGTGGTATATTTGTTGCTTAATTTAAATTTTTTAGGTGTTCCATAGATGGGACAATGGAACATAATGGGTTAATATAAAATACTAGAGAATGTGTGGGGAAAATACTTCTTTCAGTCTAAATTTTTATTCAGTGCTTAACACATCAGTATTCCCCCAAATGTGGACGGTGGGTGAGCTGTTAAGAGATTAACAACTAGTCATATGCAGCACATGAATGGAGAGAATACTGTAGGATTTCTCAGAGCTTTCTTGATACCAATGAGTTTTGTAACGCTCCAGAAGAGTCTGTCATAACCAGCACTTCCCAACACTTCCCAAATCTTTTTGATCATAGAATATTTTAAAGGAGCCTGAACAAGGAAGGTATCCAGTTCAGTGAAACAACCAAGGAAATTCTGCCTTCTAGGAAATTTACATGAATGTCTCATTTAATTCTTTCAATAATCCTAGCAGAAGAGATTAATAACATTACCACTTTACAGAAGAACAGAGGTTCCAAAGACTTCCATATCCAACAATCTGATGGAACAGCTTTCCTGATCAACTTTTCTACAGAACCAGGTAAAAGCACTAGTTATAATGTAAAACATATTGTTCAAATGCAACAATAGATTGGCAAGTGAGTAAGAAATATTCAGAGGCCAAAAACTAAGTAAAACCAAGAAATCAGAGAGGTAAAGAGAAGCTGACCTTATACGCCAAATTTCAACATATTTTCGAGTGTGTTGAGGGCCACAGCCGAGTAGGGATGAAGCATGGAATTTCTGCCAGAAGTAGTGGTTGAGAGGAGACACCAGGGAGCAATTAAGATGATGACTTTTGAGTTCTCGCGGAGTTCCCCGTTGAGCTCTAGCGGGATTCCTGAAGAGTTCGCATTGGTTGGTGAAGTTCCGGTGGAGGGAGTTCCGGTTGGTGTGTGGTGTTCCTGGAGGAGCCGCGTGGGTGGCGTTCGGGAGAGTTCCCTGGGAGTGTGCAGGTGGAGTTTGGAAATAAAGTTTGTTCCCGCTTGAGTGGCTCGTGATTTGTGCCCAGCCAGACTGTGGCACAAGTGTTTGCCAAAACTGGTGAATTTGAGTTTTAGTTTTCATATTCCAAAATGATTAGAGCAGAGTGAAGTGGTAATTAAGTAAAAGCCTGGAGTATATTGTCTTGAAATTTGGCCCAAAAACATTTCACACACTGACTTGGTCTCAAGGACCCCTAAGCTGTTAGCAACCCAGTCACTGGCACAAATTCTTTGTAGAGGAACATAATCTTACATATTCTTACACTAGTCTCAAACAATTCCCATTGATAAAATTCCAAGAACTATGTGTTCACCATTTAAAAAAAAAATGTTAAGCACACACAATAAAATCCAATTGGCTCCCAAAAGCAAGAGCCAGCAGAATCAGAGCTAGAGCAACTTCAGATATTGAAATTGACAAAATATAAAATAAATATGTTTAATATGTGAAAGAAAATTTGAAAGTCTTGAAAAATCAATAAGAGACTACAAAAGTTAATTTTGGTGGCTGGGATTGTGGCTCAGAGGTAGAGTGCCCTCCTAGCATGCGTGAGGCACTGGGTTCGATCCTCAGCACCACACAAATATAAAGACATTGTGTCCACCTATAACTAAAATATTTTTTTAAAAGTTAATTGGATTTGGAGAAAAAAAACTAAGAAATAAAAAATACAATAATGGAAATTAAAAACTCAATAGGCAGGCTTAATAGAAAGAGCTGAATAGGGCATTAGTCAGCTGGAAAGACACTTGAAGAAACTATTCTGTGTGTATCACAAAGAGAATGAGACAGAAAATATGATAGATTCAGAAAAGACTAGGATAGCATAGCCAGGCATAGTGGTACATGCCTATAATCCCAGCTACTTAGGAAGCTGAGGCAGGAGGATCACAAATTCAAGGCCAGCCTTGGCAACTTAGTGAGAGCCTTTCTCCAAAAATAAAATAAAAAGAGATGGGCATGTAGCTCAGTGGTAGAATGCCCTAAGGTTCAATTCCCAGTACTGTGGGGAGGGGGGAGAAAAAGAAAACAAAAGACTAGGATAGAATAAAGTTTACATATATCTGATCAGAGTTCTATAAGGAAAAATAGGAAAGATAATACTTAAAGAGGCAATGATTGGGATTTTTTTTAAATGATGAAAGATACCAATCCACAAATTCAGAAAGCTCAATCAATCTCAAATAACCCAAATAAAAATAAATTCTCCCTTAGCTCAAAATTAAAAGGATGGGGGAAAGATATGCAAGTCTATCTAAATCAACCAACAACAAAAAGCTTACGTATGTCTGTTAGTATCAGACAAAATG
This sequence comes from Marmota marmota marmota, assembly GCF_001458135.2. NCBI lineage: Eukaryota > Metazoa > Chordata > Mammalia > Rodentia > Sciuridae > Marmota > Marmota marmota. Next base: position 61,716,224 of record NW_026000037.1, read on the forward strand.
GGTTTTAAGGCAAATGGAATTTGTCTAGGAATTAAGGAGTCACTATGAATAATAAGTGTAGTTCCCCAGAAGGATATAACAACTCTGAACTTGGACATTCATAATAGCCTCAAAATATGAGGCAAAAATTTTCAGAACTACCAAGTAAAACTAATGATAACCAAAAGATCAATAAATACTAAAGATGTGAAACTAAGGCTCATGGTTGTAACTTGTAACTGAGGTGGGAGAGAAGACCAGGGCGTCTTCCTCTACTCCAGAGCAACTTCTACTGTCCATTGCTGATGAGGACTGAAGGAGTTTTGTGATAGGAAGAAATGTAACATGGCTACCACACTCTAATTGGAAAAAAACATCTTTTTGGTGTAAAGGACATTTTCCTATTTCTCTCATTAAAACCTAATATTAAGAGTGCTCAAAATTAGGCTGATATCTATAAAAGCAAAACTGTATAGTTTTTCAGATTACAATAAGGTGACTCTAATCCATGATTCATTGTTCTTTGGTGTCAGGTATAGATGCTAGAGAAAAATATGTATATTTCTTTGCTTCTCAGGACCAATGACAATATTGATCTTCACAGGGAGAAACTCTGCTTAGACTTTAGTCTAAGTTGTCTGAAAAAAGTAACTTATCATAATTCAAAATCTTATCTCAAAATAAGAGTGATGCTGCATGCCCGAACCCTAGCATTTCTTCTGCTATTTCAAGCTAGTTTTATCCTATAGATAAGATAGATCGGTTATGAAGTTATATAAGCTATAATCAATGTCACCTGAAAATTGCAAAATCGTTTGCCCAGAATATAAGGATTTTGCCTCTCTTTTTCTTCAAAAGAAGTCATGGATAATGGTACTTTGAGAAAAATGTTCCAGCATGGTGACCATTTTTCTGTTTTAACAGGCTTCATCTTCTCATAAATATACACCGAGCCAAGCCTGGCAAAGGAAATGCTTACTGCTGATGAGTCCTCCCAGCCAAAGTTCCCATGAGGACAGACAGCGGAGGAACGTGCTTCCTGGGAGATCCAGCTAGAGATCACAGGCATTCTACCCTGAGAGCACACATTGCCCTTAGCCTGTGGCAGGACAGCTGCCCAGAAGCTCAGCGCTCCTTGGTTGGCCAGTGTCTAGGTGTGGCCTCTAACTCTCTGGCATTTTTACCTATTTTAAGTCATTGATTTCTCTGATAAAGGAGCCAATACTATGTTCTCTCACTCTTCAAAAAGCAAGCATCTACTCAGACACACCTACTTTTGTTCACCAATACAGAACTGCTGTGAGTTAAAAGCTGGGACTTCTACCATGGCTCTTCCCAGGACTTTTCCTAAGTACCTGGGTCACTCTCTAGGGGGAGGTAAGTGCTTGGAAGCATGAGTTCTGGGCTCAGGCCCTTAGTCTGAACTCTGGCCTCACCATTCATAGTGGCCTTACTGCTGACCATAGGCAAGAACCCTAACCCATCTGTGCCTGTTTCTCATCTGTAAAATAGATGAGCACCTGCTTCATGAGGATGTTAGTAGGGTTGAATAGGTTTAATCATGAAGTTTTAAATGAGGACCTGACACATAGTAATGAGCCAGTATCCATAATGGTCATTGTTTCTTAGCTAGTCTTTTGAGATGGTTTCTTGATATCTTTTCTTGACTGAACTGGCTTCTTACCACAGGCTGAAGTCTCTCTTCATCTCTCCTCATCTCATCTTCCTTTCCTTGCCTGACCTTTTTGCTTGTGCAGCAACTTATTTTGGCAGGCCCAGAGTTAGTAAATGCCTCATTCTTATCAAATTTAGGGAAATGATCAAAGTCACCTTCAACTAAATCTTTGTCTGGGTCTTAGGGTTAAAATGCAAATTTCAAATAGTAACCCGATTTCCCCCAAACTTGAGAACTGTGGGAGTTACAGTGTCACCTGGTTCCCTTACCCCCATCCTGTCTGGTTGCTTATACCTGTCTCACCAGAGTTCATCAGCTTGAATTGCCCTTTCCCACCCAAAACCCCACCTACATCAGCAGACAGATTCCAATATGCACCAGGAGTCCAGAGTGGTGGGTCTCCAAGACCCAGAAAACCAAATGTGTCAGTTCAGTCCCTCATCTACTGACAAAGGCCCACTGCAGCCGAGATGGGCAGGAATTAATTTTTATTTTAGAGTTGCTTCCGTCTCCCTTTCCTTCATCCCAGGCCTTCATTGCCGCAGTCCGGCTGCAGCAAACTAACCGGGGGGTGACGAGCAACTTGTGTAGATTGATACAGCAGGAGTGGGAGCCGTTTATTGTAGGACCGGAGGGGTATATATACATTCCACACAGCTTATCTTAATTAACATAAACTAGATACAGCAGTCAACCAATAAGGAATCTCCACACTTAATGGCTCGCTGGCGTTACTTCACAAACCACTCCCTCTGGCAAAATGCCAGGCGCCATCCAGACTTGTTTACAGACCCTAACATTTCATCTAAACCTAGCTTGGGTCTCTCTATTATCGCCCCTTGCAGGAAACAAATTCACAAAAACTGACAAGTTCTCTCTTGATGGCTCCAAATTTTAGTGAAATTTTTGAAGAGAGGCAGGGCACAGCTGAACAACACCTTAGACACACAGTTTTTGTCTGATAGTGGAAGAGGTGACTTGCTTTAGTGCATTTCATCTTTCTTACAATTCTATAAGGCTTTTACTATTATTGTCCCCAATTTACAGCAGAGAAAGAGCTTCTAGGAGCATGGATAACTTGGATAAAAATGAAGTAAAAATGCAATTGCTTTTAGACTCCTGTTTAGCTTCAAACCTTTGTCTTTATAAAATTTTTTAGTTGACACATATGGCAAGAGAACCTTTCCTAAAGTGAATGTTGAAGACCCATAGCCATCCCCTCAGCGCACTCTTCCAGCCCTCAGCCCCAAAATGTAAAGCTCTGGCTTCAGATCCAGACATACCTGCCTCCTATCCCCAAACCCACTGCCCACAAGTGGCAAGGACTCAGCAAGGCTCAACTTTGTTTGCCCATCTGTTCAGGACAGAATGGAATGGTTCTGATGACTGCCAGGTGCAAGGTGGGCCTGAAGTTTGGTATGCAGAGACAGTGCTAAGCAAATTATGGCCACATGACTGCTTGCATGTGCACACCAGCAAGTGATAGTCCAGCCCCCAGGCCACTGCGCTACTCCAGGCTCCTAATTAGAACCTAGGGAAAGGGCACAGGACCCAAGGGCAAGCCCACTGAGGAGCAAACATGGAGTACCAACAAGAAAGAAAGAATATTAGCAAAACAATGTTTACAGAGGGAAGCACTGGTCTCCTACTCACAGAGACCACTGGATTCCCCAGCATCCATCACAACCACCTATGGTGGGATCAATTAAGTGTAGGAGAGGCTGGTGGCCATGCCAATGTGGGGCACTGGAAAGCACATGTGATCAGTGGAGCACGATGTAACTTGTCCTAAAACAATGCATTAAGAATCCAGGAGGTCTGAAATTTCTTTTGCCCTGTTTTGTTTCTTTTCTAATCAGTTTGCAAATGTGATATGGATTTAAATATTTTGTAACAAATGTTAAACAATTTAAAGAAAAATACATTAGGAGTATTGAAATCAGTTCAGTCATTTTTCTATCAAAGCCTCACTATCAACTCTCTCTAAACATAATTCTAAAAATAAGAAAGTTATACCCCTCCACCCACTGCAGCAACTGATCCTTCACGTTCAGCCACCCAGGGCAGAGCTAGGGTGTCCTTTATCAGGTCTCACCCACCAGAGCAAGCAGCTACTATCCTTTCTACAACAGCCTCCACCACTGCCCACAGCTCAGTGGGACCCCAAATGCCCTGACCGTTGCCATTGCCAAAGCTGGCAGAACAGCTGTGCTGGCTCAGCTGGCATGGCCTCAGGAAGCCAGTGCTGACTCAGTAGTGACACAAGGCTCCCCAACTTGAGCTGAGTGACAAGGAAGGTGAAGAGGAGGCACATCTTCAAATAATTACTCTGAACTGCAAATTTAAAGAGAATGGCAGAAAGAGAAACTGATATAGGCCAGTTCCTAAGCACAGTGTCCTGTGTCCAGCAGCAAGCTCTCTTCTGAAGGTGGTTCAAGACTTAACTACCTTTAAACCCGTATTATTTCTTCAGGTACAATTTCATACAGCTTCATTATAGAAACTAACACTGCCCTAATTTGTAATTTTCTTTATTAAGACCTGTCAAGTGGTAATTCATTTCTTCACTTGATAGGGCCATTAATGAGGTTTCACAGGTATAACACAAAACCCAGATTAACGTTTAGGAAGGAAAATGATTTCGACTAGAGTTGTTCTACTGCATAAAGTATATTCAAGTAAACTGAGATTGGGGTTCCATTTTCTTCCCTCTGAAATACCCTTTGCTTGACTACGGGAAATAGCACAGAGCCCCCCCCCCCAAGATGTCTACATCCTAATCCCCAGAATTTGAGATGATCTTTATATGTTAAAAGTGACCTTTCAGGTGCAATTAAGTAAGGAATTTTAGAATGAAGAAATTATCCTGGAGTATTCAGGTGGGCCTATACAATCACAAAGGTCTTTATATGTGAGAAAAGGAGGCAGACTCAGAGTCAGAAATGTGATGACGGAAGCAGAGGTAGGATAGTGAAATTTCCGACATTGAAGATGGTGGGAGGAACCCCAAGCAAAGGAATGCCCAGGGCCTCCCGGAGCAGGAAAAGGCAAAGAAACAGATTCCTCCCTCAAGGACTGCAGAAGGGCACAGTCCTGCCCACACTTTGATTTTAGCCAAATGAGAGACATTTCAGACTTCTTTTCCTCCAGAACTGTCAGATAAATTTATGTTCCTTTTGCCCATTAACTTTACGGTAATTTGTTACAGCAGCAATAGTAAACTAATACATTCATGTTCCTCTTCCTTCCCACTTGTTTTAGTTCGTTATTTTCCACCACTATGGAGCCTTACCAGAACAACTGGAAAGGAGGAAAAGTTTATTTAGGGGCTCACGGTTTTAGAGGTCTCAATCCATAGACAACAGACTCCGTTCCTCAGGGCTCAAGATGTGGCTGAACATCATGGAGAAAGAATGTGGCAGAGGAAAGTAGCTCACATGATGATCAGAAAGCAGAGAGAGAGAGAGACTCCAAGCTCCAGATACAAAATATATACCCTATAGCTACCTCAATGAGCTACTTCCTCCAGCCACATGCTACCTCCCTCCAGTTACCACTTTGTTAATCCTATCAGGGATTGATTCACTGATTGGGTTTTAAGAGTCTTAACCCAATCATTTCTCCTCTGAACCTTCTTGCATTGTCTCACATGTGAGCTTTTGGGGGACACCACAGATACAACATAACACTACTGCACTGTCCATGTTCTTCCCCATACCCAGCGTAGCCCACCCTAGTAGAAGCAGGAGATCTTCTATTCCGTCTCCTACTCTACACCCACAAGAGAGATGGGATGCACCTCTCAGTTCTGACTTCTCTGAGGGCTTTAATCACACAATATCATGATTACCTGGTGATTAATCATCTCTACCACCAGACTGTGAACTTGTGGAGGGCAAGAACTTTATCTTGAAATCTTTAGATCTCCTGCTGTCAGTACATGCATGGTGTCTTACAGACCCCCCAAAATACTTCTTAAATGAGCAACTGCCATTTTCAAAAATTTTAAGCATTTATCATTTCACCTGAGATTGTGAACATGTAGTAAATTAAGACACAAATTTAAAAATGCCAAGAAATCACAACACATTCAGGCATAAATCACATCTGAGAGCCCACTGGCTGTTTAGGCTCCCTGTATTTCTCTGAGGCCAGAACATCAGCTTCCCTCTCAGCCATCCTCCCTAGAGGAATCTCAACCACTAGTCCCAGGTTTAATACAGATTTGCCAAATGTTAACTTTGCTCAAACAACTTTGGTTTAGGATTTTTTGTATATTGCAGCAGTGCCAGAAGAGGTGACCTGTATCATATTTAAAACTTGAAATTTTTATCTATCTTAATAAAATAAAAAAGTTACCAAAGCAATACAGCTATTTTTTCTGAAGGAAGGGGAAAATGCCTCATTGAGGGAGATAAAATTCTGAAGGGAACAGAAGCAAGATTTTACAAGACTATTTGAGATAATGTCAAGTACAAGAACAAAAGAACATAAACTAAGGCTCAGAAAGGGTCAGACCCTCAAGGAATTTAGGCAGAATTTCTTTAGACATAGAGAAGCAAGTTTATGGACTAAAAATCAGAGGGTTGAAATAGGGAATGGCTGCTGTGAATATATGTGAAGCTGTTAGACCAAAATTGTCTCCTGAGTTATGCTCAAACCATAGATCATGCCTCCTCACTCTTAGAACACAGCAACTTGAGTTGAGTAATGGGCTCTGTTTTTGTGGTGTCATTTTTATCTTCTCTTTAACTTCCTTCAAATTAGTTCTTTAATTGAGCCTTAGGGTATATAATCCAGGCCAACCCTCTCTCCAAGGTTACCAGATGGCATTGCTCTCAAAGAAAACAGAGGCATCCAGATTAAATTGTTTGCCACAGGATAGATGGTAAGTCCTTCCCCAACTGGGAAAATCTGAATTCAGGGCTATTGTATGTCAGGGAGCTGCTCATTGATTTGGACCTTGGCTTTGTGGTAGTTCTTTTTCCATTTCAGAAATGAGGCTGGGGTGGTGCAATTCCCATTGACTACAGAGACTGCTGTTGTTATTTGTCTACTACATGCACAGATTCTTTATCACAAAAGGTACCAATTATTGTCCGTTCCATTTACTTGGCACTTAATCTTGTTAAACAAGTAATTTGGTCATTGTGTGTAAGGTATTCAGTGGGAAAAGAAATCATTCCTAGAAGGAAGTAGGACTTGACCTAGCAGTTACAGAGTAGTGGAAGTTGATCATGAGAAGAGAAAGTGAGAGAGACTCAGAAGATGACCGTGTGCCAGGTCAGGCAGGGATGGGGTGGTGGGGGGGGGTGACATGTCTTTAGCAGAGGGTTTGTGTAAAGTAGATGGGAACAACTTCCTCAGTATATGTATGTATAATATATCAGCATTAGAAGCAGGCTCACAGGACAGTCCATGTTGAACCAGAACAGGTCAAAGTGACATCATTAGCGGGGATAGTCAAGGTCAAACAAATCCCGCTAAGGGCAATGGCTAGTACAGAAAGTCAGGACATCAGAGTCACATGGGTTGGAGTGCCTGTAGTCAGGACAAGGATCAGAGGGCTCATCTACCTTTCCCTGTCCTTCTATTCTCTACAATGAGGAGATAGGCACTAGTATTTTTTTTAAATGTACATTAAAACTAAAAATGAAAATTTGTTCTATCAGATTGGTACAAATAGTCTAATAGGGCCACTAAAAAACAAAATACCATATTCCACATAGCTTGTAAACAACAGTAAGTTATTTCTCCCAGTTCTGAAGTATGAGAAGTCTCCAAGATCAAGGAACTGGTAAATTTGGTGTCTGTCCCTTTGTTCTTAAGTGGCGTCTTCTTGCTGCAACTTCATTCAGTGTAAGGAGATGATTAGTTCTCTTGGGGTCTCTTGATAAGAGCATTAATCCCAATGGTGATTAGAGTCCTCATGATTTAATTCCACCCCCCACAAGGCCCCACAAGGCCCCACTTCTCATTACTGTCACCCCATAGCCAATATTTAATGCTGATAAGGGTGCTGTAAGACATTCCTGTATTCACTGGTTGGGATATAAATTGGAACAAACTTTCTGTAAATAGACAAAATTTGTTGAGCATTGCTATTTACTAGGCATGAGCCTTTAAAAACATCTTGCCTTTTGCTCTCTCTCTTTCCCTAGGGTTCTCTCTGTCCTCTGCCCCACCCCCGGCATCCACCACTGTTGCCCCACTGAACATTTCTGTCTCCTCCAAAACGTATATGTTGGAATCCTAAGCCAAGAGGGACTGCTATTAGATGGTGGGGCCTCCTGGAGGTGATTGGGTCACAAGGGCAGACCATCAAGAAGGGGATTGATGCCCTTATGAAAGAAACTGTGGAAAGCTAGCTAGCAACTTCCACCATGTGAAGACAGGGCACCACCAGACACCCCACCTGCCAGTGCCCTGAACCCAGAATACCCACCTCCAGTATTGTTTATATGCCATCCAGTCTACAGTATTTTTTTTTAATTTTTTATTGTTGGTTGTTCAAAACATTACATAGTTCTTGATATATCATATTTCACACTTTGATTCAAGTGGGTTATGAACTCCCATTTTTACCCCGTATACAAATTGCAGAATCACATCAGTTACACATCCATTGATTTACATATTGCCATACTAGTGTCTGTTGTATTCTGCTGCCTTTCCTATCCTCTACTATCCCCCCTCCCCTCCCCTGCCCTCTTCTCTCTCTACCCCCTCTACTGTCATTCATTTCTCCCCCTTGTATTATTTTCCCCTTTCCCCTCACTTCCTCTTGTATGAAATTTTGTATAACCCTGAGGGTCTCCTTCCATTTCCATGCAATTTCCCTTCTCTCTCCCTTTCCCTCCCACCTCTCATCCCAGTTTAATGTTAATCTTGTTCTCATGCTCTTCGTCCCTACTCTGTTCTTAGTTACTCTCCTTATATCAAAGAAGACATTTGGTATTTGTTTTTTAGG
>NW_026000037.1:61725277-61740277 GCF_001458135.2 Marmota marmota marmota
GTGGTTGGCAGCTCTGCCCCTCCGCGGGCCACTGGGCCTTTTCCGTCGGTGGTCACAGTTCCGCCTACCTTGCAGGCGCGGAGCAAGGGGGCGGCTCTGCCCTTCAGCAGGCACTGCGCCTGTTGTGCCAGTGGTCGCAGTTCCGCCTACCTTGCAGGCACGGGGCGGTGGGGGGCGGCTCTGCCCTTCAGCAGGCCACTGGGCCTGTTCTGTGGGTGGTCACAGTTCCGTCTACCTTGCAGGCGCAGGGGAGAGGGGGCGGCTCTGCCTCTCAGCAGGCCGCTGCGCCTGTTCTGTGGGTGGTCACAGTTCCATCTACCTTGCAGGTGTGGGGGGAGGGGGCGGCTCTGCCTCTCAGCAGGCCGCTGCGCCTGTTCTGCCGGTGGGTCGCAGGCCCGCCTACCTTGCAGGCGTAGTTGGCAGCTCTGCCCCTCCGCGGGCCACTGGGCCTTTTCAGTCGGTGGTCACAGTTCCGCCTACCTTCAGGTGCCAGTCTACAGTATTTTGTTGTTGTTGTTGTTGTTGTTGTTGTTGCAGCCCAAGCCAAGACTCCCCAGACCCACCCTCTCTAGACCAAGATCTGAGATACCATTGTAGACCTATCCCTCTACCTTGCTTCTCTCCCCAAATATAATCTGCTCAGTCTCCTATTCCACTACAGCCCTGGGTCGGATATCCAAATGCACTAAATAACAGTGAGTGACTCAAACACAAATTTAAGTTGAATAAATTCAACTCCTCACTTTTAGAGTGAAAATATTATTTCATATAACATGAACCATAAACACAAGTCAAATGCTTCATCTGGTACTAACCCCAAAACAGCACTCTACTCCAACGCTGAGGAAAAATGACTGGGCATTACATACACTCAAAATCAGGTGCAGCAGAATGGGCTGGCAATTTGAGGGTAATCTTGACTATGCTGAATAGTCAGTCCCCTTACTCACTGATCTTAGGATCTGACCTTGTCCACAAGATGTTCTTCTAACTCAGGCTCAAACCAAGTGATGCTGAAGAGCCCGTGGCTAATAACGTGTTTCTTACACAGAGATCGTTGCATTGTAAAAGAGGACATGTGGAGAAGCAATGCTTTTTCCAGAATCATTAACACTGTTGTGTTGTAGGTATGATATTTTTTGGGGTGGCAGCCTCCTCTTGTACAGTAGGCCTTAGATTCTGTCCTCTTTCTTAAAAGAACAGACTGGTACAAAAGCATGGTTCACAATGCCTTGGATGCCCTTTTAGATACTACATATGCTTTTGGAATAATGTCATTCAAGGGTGGTTCAGTGAATAAAATCAACACTTACAAAGCATGGAACAGGAACCTGACTGCAGAAGCACTTTCCCTACGCATTATTCTCTAATTAATTCTGCACAATCGCTCTATGAGGTAGCTATTGTTGTAGATGAGGAAACCAAGGCTCAAAAAACATTGAGTTGAAACATTCATAAAGCAAAGGTTTACACTCAAGCCTGACGGACCACCAAGGTCTACTGCAGTATGACAGTGCTCCTGAAGATCTGGCTGTGGACATTTTGTACTACATAACAGCCTTTTAGACTAGAAAGTTTCCATGTTCCTTTGTTGTGCTTATCGCATAGATTAATATCTCTTCACATCTATCACTTATCAATTTTAAAAGAGCTTTTAGATATATTTTCTCATTTCATTGCCAAAAATTCATGCAGCAACAGGGAAAATGTCACCCTCAGTTTTATAAATAAAGAAACTGATGACCAGAGAGGTTAGGACTAAGGTCACATGGTTGTGAAAAGATGAGGGTGATGCCACATGTGCTTTGGCACACCCACAACACCACAGAGACCAACCTTAGGATTTTCATCAACACAAAGTAGCATGCCTGTAGGAGAGCCATCCAAAATGGGTCTACCTAGGCTCCGAAAATGGAGGCCCAGGTCAGTTTTGAGGATCCTACATCTTTCCCCTTAGGAAACTATTTCTGGCTCAGGGTTGCCGCAGTCCAGCTGCAGCAAAATAACCAGGGGGTGATGAATAACTTGTGTACGTTGATACAGCAGGAGTAGGAGCCGTTTATTGCAGGACAGGAGCAGTATTTATACATTCCACACAGCTTATCTAATTAGCATAAACTAGATACATCAGTCAACCAATCAGGAATCTCCACACTTAATGGCTCGCTTTTGTTACTTCTCAAACCACTCCCTCTGGCATTTTGCCAGGCACCATCCAGACTTGTTTACGAACTCTAACATTCCCCTGGCAAAATGCCAGGTGTTATTTTGACTTGTTTACAGACTCTAACACAGGGTGAACAGATTAGAACATTCCAAATGCATACCAAGATTTGGGTCAGAATCCCAAATATTTCTTTTCAATTTCCATAATGTTTTTCTCCTTTCTCAAATTGCACACTTAATTAAAGCCCTACCTCATCCTTTCTCAGTTACTTTCCAAAGTACAAAAAATTACAACAGGAAAAAATTTATGTTCTTGTTCTCTAAACTGAAACATGCTTGCATCCCTTCCCAATTTTAAGATTTTTCTGGTCTGTGTTTTCAAAAGCTTTATTCACAGTTAAGGAGAAATTACATGGCATTTGGCTAGAGATCCAAGAATATACAAATTCCATCCTTACCACAGGGGCCCCAAGACAGAAAATGCACATGGAGAGATAGAGAGAATGAAACAAAATACCACTTTCTTATTAGCCAGATGTGAATATCTCAGATGAATCCTATTTCCCATACACTACTGTGGACCACAGGGAAATCCCTCTAGCCATTATCCTATATTTATGTTCTAGGAGTAATAGTGACAACCTTGGATCTCATTCCTGGAAATTTTCCCTCTGTCAACCTGCCAACACATACCAAATCATATCTTCAGAGACCACGGAAACTGAAGTTCAATGTGTAATGGGAGTGAGCTGCAGTTACCACAGAGCTAACATTGTCCTTCCAGGCCACTCTGTCCCGCCAGCAGCTTCAAACAACTACAAAGTTTCAACAAAGTCAGCTAAGAGCAGTGGGAACTTTGACCACAAGATAGAATGGGCTGAGGCAGGAAGATCATGAGTTCAAAGCCAGGCTAAGCAAGAGTGAGGCGCTAAGCAACTCAGTGAGACCCTGTCTCTAAATAAAATAGAAAAAAGGGCTGGGGAATGTGGCTCAGTGGTCCAGTGCCCCCGAGTTCAATCCCCAGTACCAAATAAATAAATAAATAAATAAATGGGCATACAGAATAGCAGATCCTCTCTAACAAAATGGAAGTTCTCAGGGGTTAAATGCAAAAGTCCAGTGTTCGAGTGAGACCTGAAAACCCTCCAGCACCTCTGGGTTGAATACACCAGTCTTAAGATTTAAACAGATGGAAAGAACTTCTTCTGTCCTTGGGAGGACCCATAAACATAATAAAAAGGAATGTGATGCCTGTTTTTTAAATTTCTCTTTTCAGTCGCTTCTTGGCCATCTATTTCCTAAGTGTTACAGTAACTTAATGCTACAATAATTCAATATGCAGGAAGATGTAATCAGGCCTGAACACTCAAGATCTAATAATTAAAGCTTATACTGCCGAGGTTTTGAGTTATTGGTTTGAATGTTCTTTTGTGGCTACTCTTTTCAGAGTTTGAAAATTTTCCAACCCCTATTTTATTAATTCTGTGCATTAAAAGCTGAAATGCACCCAAATTTCCACTTCCAAAGAAACGTGTTACACCAAGGATGATTATTATGTTAAAATTTGGATGCCACATAAGCTGGAACCTGAGATATTTAAATTATCCTATTAAAATTTTTTTACAATAATATTTCCCTTTTGTTCTTATATTCCATGGAATCACAATACTAGAAAGCAAATCCAGAACATTTGGGTATATTTCTTAAACAACTTTGAACAGGACTCAGTTTAAATGACTCCTAATAGAATCTTAGAAAATGTACCCTGAGGTCAAACTGGTTGCAACTGGCATGTTTTGTTTGCCTGACATAAGGCTTTTAAATCTTAAAAATCACGTTGCCAACATTTGAAACTCACGAAAAACCCCAGAAAAAAAAAAAAACATGGAATTCCTGGCTTCTCGTTTTAAAGCCAAGATCTCTGGCCATGCTTTGCAGAATTCTCCCATGGCTAATATCAGGTGGAGAGAAAGAGGAGCTGGGCCCCACAGACAGGCAGAGGACTCCAGGCCCCACTGCCCCCACAACCTCACCCATTCCCTCCCAGTCTTTGGAGACACTTGATTTTGTGAGCCCTGCTCCAAAGCAATGGCTCACAACTAAGGGTTTTATCAGAATCACCAGGAGAGGCTTCACCACACTAACCACAGCTTCACCCCAAATGCCTAAGAAAAATCAACTCCTGTAATGGTGATCTCCAGTCCATCAGTGAAATAGAAAAAGTGTGTGTCTTTTTCTGAAGATGTTAGTTTATGTTCTACTCCTATCACAAAGCAATAATAGATTCTACTGTAGAAGCATTTCTGATAAGCAAATTGATGGAAAGTTTTGATTATTAATATAAAGAAGAAAAAAAGGCTATTAAGCCAATTCATTTATGCTGATAAGACTATTAAATCTTAGCCAAAGCAATTGCTATTATCTGGAATAAAACTTGACTTTTGGAGTTTTAAACCATGCTTTACATCCTTGCTGGGCAGGAGGATCTTAAGAAGTAGAGGATTCCCAGCTAAAGTAATTAGTTCTATGAGTCCATCTATATGAGAACAGAGACCCAAATGTCTTAAGACAACTACCTTTGCAATGAATTCAAAACCAACCCAAATCCCTAGGACTACTATAGAACAGTGCTACCTAAAGTGTTAGTCACATCTGCAACACCTGAGTCTTGTTAGAGATGCAGGTTCACAGACCCTGTTTGTTTTTAAATTTTGTTATGTACTAACCTTTGAGAATCATGACTAAAGGCTTCAGAATCTATTAGAGAGTTTTAAAAGTCCATATTCCTAGGTCCCAATCCTATGTGTCTTTCTAACAAATTCCAAGGTGGTGCTGTCCTGCAGGTCACAGAACCCCACTTTCAGTAGCCCAGTTCTAACTAGTGATCCTCAACTCTTGACTGCTCACTAAAATCACCTGAAAAACAAGGCAAGAAATAATCCATTGACCAGGACCCACCCCAAACCACCCAATTCAGGAATCTCTAGGGATAGAGCCAAGACCCTTGGCCTTAAAAAGCCCCTTAACATACAGTCAGGTGGAAAACCACTGCTTTCAGCACAACTAATTTCTACAGTGGATTTTATCTTCTAAGACCCACCGATGTACTCGTTCATCTCCTCTAGAAATGTTCTGAGGCCATTTCTGCTGTGAGAGACAGTGTGGCCAATGATCTCAGCTGTTTCTGTCACCTTTCACAGAGCAGCCTCTCATCAGTTTGGTGAGAGTTATCCCCAACAGGCATTTTCTGACCCTTCTTAGATTCATATTTGAAGAATATGGGGATATTATTTGGGGATAACTGCTAAGGGATAGTGTCAGCAAATGTTTCTGCCAATAGGTAGAACCCATAGCTGTAAAAGTCAGACATCTTCCAAATAACACATTCCATGGCAAAAACTAAATGTTTTGGCTGAGGAAAAGACACACAGATGTTCTAATATTCTCAGCACCAGTGCAGGTTTATTCCAAGTAACTTCAACAACCCCAAAAGAGATTTGCTTAACCCATTAACTGAAGTCAGCGAAGGTGGCAATATGGTGGCAGGGGTCAGGGAGAATACACACAACCTTAGTATGATAGGTAAGGTTGGCATTGCCTGAGAAGATGCTCTCTCACTGTATAAAACCATTTGGGGGGCTTCAGAGAAGTTTTAATGAAGTGTGGGTAGATGCCAACATTTACCCCAAACATTTCCAAAATGATTTCCACAGTAATATTCCGTAGACCCAATGGATCAAAACACCTTAAGATTTGAGATTTTCCCTGAAAAAGCGTGTCCTAGTGACAGTTCATCAAAAAGGGGGAAGGAGTCCGATGAAAACAAAATGCATATTCATGTATAATAACAGAGTAAAAAGACACTGTAGGAGAAAATATTGGTAAATGTATTTTCCTAGAGAAAGTGGTATGTATATTTTAGCTTCATAAAAATACACTTGAAGAGGGAAAAAAAAACTTTTTTTTTCCTATTTTGGCTTTATTAGAACAACAAGAGACTTTGTGTCTCCCATCGAAGCACACCCAGGCCCTTTTGTCATGTCTGAGAAACTATTGATTCCTCTATTAAATTGTGCTATATGGAAAAATCTTGACAAGAGCAATATCATTTATTAGACTAACAAATATGTTAGTTGAACCAGCTTTGGAGACTTCTAAAATCCATTACACCACCGCAGCTCCTTTTCAGAGACCAGGATGTATTACAGAGACCAATTCTCAGGACACTGTATGACTAATTTACTTGCACATTCCAAGAGACCATTATTTCTTAGGAAGGATAGAAAAATTATAACCTTCAACTTTGGGGGAAATCAACAGCTGATGTGTCTGTACTGAATAGCTCAACAAGCTGGATCTAAATTCCCTAACATTTCCACCCTCAGCATTTTCTGACACAAAATGTTTACAAAGGGGGAAACAAAACCAAGAGGAGGGACTACAACAAACAAAACTGACCAGAGAATCTCAACGATTTTTGAGGAAAAATAACACTATTAATACAGATGGGGTCATCACACCCTCATCCGGTTAGAACCTGCTCATGCCTCATTTTTCCACAAACACCAGAGCCCACTTCTCATCCTATTTTGTTCCTTCTTTTCTGTGGACAATGAGACTACAGAGCCCTTTTGAGTCCCCAAGGGGTACATCCTACTCCTGGGCAAACACACCATCCTTCACAGCCAGCAAAGCACGCAAAACCCAGAGCATTGTGGCTTTACAAGCCACCTCAGAACACACTTTGTCCAAACACCTCCCTTTGCAGGGGCAGGAGTTGAAGCCCGAGGAGAAAAAGAGACTAGATGAGGAGAAGATAGAGAAGAAGAAATTATAGAGAACAAGAAAGAAGAGAAGTAAAGGGAACAGAGAGTGTGGGGGAGTAAATGAGAGAGGACCAGGGAGAGATGAATGTAATGTGATCCTCAGAGAAATCACCTGATCCTTGTTCAAGCAACTCTGGGAGCACAGGACACATGTGCTCAGTGACAATTGCAAGGCAGAAGTCAGTGCATCTAGTGACTGGTTTAGCACTGTGACACACTTGTCTTCGTTTCCCTGCTGAGTCAAATTTTAGGCAAGGCACATACATTCCTTTACTAAATATTTACTGAACACCTATTAGATGCCAGATATTGTAGGGATACAGAAGAGACTGCCATAGGTACCGTCCTGTGCCTTATGAACTTATATTATTATCAAGTTTTATTATTATTAACTATTATTTCTTTTCCTTTAAATTGCAAGTAATCTCTTCCAATATTCCACCTGGCAGAAAAATGAGAATGACTGCAAACTTCAGCTACCACCCAATGATGAGTTTGAGGGTAGGGCTCTGGAGGCTGCCTCATCTGGTTCTGCCAGAACCAGCTGTAGGAATGTACAAACTCTGGGGTTTGGTTTCCTCATCTCTGACACAATAGAGTTAGGCCCCAAAACCTCCACACCACTTTCATTACCACTACTACTAATAATAATAATAGCATCAATTGTAGCCACTAACATTGACTGGCCATGTATTACATGGCTGCACAGAGCTCAAACAATTACATTGAATCCTCACATTAACCCTGCAAGGTAGGCATTATCATTCCTATTTTGCACACAAGGAAACTGAGGCTCACAGAGGAGAAGAGACATGCCCCAAATCACAGACCTAATAACTGGTGTAGCCGTGATCTGGAGGGAGAGCTGACCAAGTCCTGAGCCCACACCTTTAGTCATTCTACCAATTGCTGTCACTATAAAATATGTCATTTACTGCGACCAAAGAAAAATTAAGCATGGGAGATAAAGCAAAGGTGTTTTTTAAGATTATATTGGAGATACTAATACTCCGTCCTCTCCAACCCCCAAAAAGAGAACTGAAATAGAGAAAGTGCATACTAGAAACAAAGTAGAGACATTATTTTCCACTCTTCTAAGAAATGAAGCACTTTAGGCTGTGTATCTTTCCTGCTCTGTGTGAATCTAGTGGCTTCATTCCTTCCACCGAGAGGACAATGTGAGTCTTCCCTTTAGGCCTTACCCCATCTCTCTCAGCTCCCGTGACTGTTCTGACTCTGTCCACCTCAGACCACTTAGGTTACTGGCAATTTGCACCCTCAAGTTCCTGCCATCTTCCAGGCCAAAGAGAGTTCACCCAACATGTCTCCACCCATCACTCTTTATTCCAGCCAGTGTTGGTTACTTGTGTTCCTGTCTATCCTTAGAACTAAATAAAAGAGTAAAGCAAACAGGTACAGACATTTTTCTCTAGGCTTGTAATGGAATTTCAGGCTAACCAGAAATTCAGTGAATCTCGGAGATCTAACTTTTTAATTAAAAAGTTGTTTCAAAAGAACACTTGAATAGAAATTCTAAGCAACTGCCTGCCAACTCCAACTACCATACCTAGGAACCCAGCAACAAGGAGACTTGAAGGCAAAGGACACAAGATTGTGACTGTCTCTTAGAAAAAGATACAAGATACAGCCTGGAAGGTGGGGTGCATTATGATATAGTGCATTTGAGAAATTTGATTCCTACCCTTCCAGAGAGTACCATACATAGCCTCATGCCCAATCTGTTTACAAAGTGTGTCCGGTGCAGCGGCTTTAAATATGTCTTAATATGCTGTCAATATTTTTTAAATAGAAGATCCTGCATAGAATCGAAATTTGAGACTTGTTGAAGTCAGAAGATCTAGCAAAACACTGAGCATATATCTCTCCTCGCCCCCAAATTTTTACAGGCAAGTGGGATTAGCAGCTGCCCTTTTTGGATTGGGGCCTGAGTGATCTGTTCTCTACAGTCTCTACCAGCCCCACAAGTCTTACACTCCAGCTTGTTTTTTATTTGTTACCTCCCTGGATACTGCAAGCCCTTTAGTCAGTCTGTTTATTGTTGCTTGATAACTGAAGAGAGCAAAGAGATTATAGACAGGTTGTATGTCAGTATACATATGTCAAAAGTATTTTTGAGGCTCCTGACCTGGTGGCTGTCCTCTGCTTGTGATTAACTCTCCATCTGCCCACTGTATTGGACCCAGGAAAATCAGGCTCCTCAAGACATGAGTTTGACCAGTGTCACACTCTTAGATGATATTACTGGTTATCTACATGAGACCCTCACTCTGGGTTCCATGTGCTGAAGACCACGATTACAGTAGATGTTGGGTCAGTCACATAGAGCTCCCTACCCACCCTGTGCCTCATGCACTCATTGCACACATCTAGATGGTTACTCTGGCCTTGCACTGCTTTAGAAAGCAAACCTGTCCTTGTGGAGTTCACATTCTATGGAGGAAAGACAAACAGTATGTAATACATCAGATGCTGGTAAGTGCTATGGAAAAATAATGAAGTGGAGAAAAGGGGTTAGAAGGTGACAGGGGTCCTATTTTAGATGCAACGATCAAAGAAATTCTAATGGACATTTGAGCAAAGACTTAGAAGAAATGAAGGCATGAACCACATTCATATTTGTGGGAAGAGTGTTTCAGAGAGACGAGTAACGAGCCCTTAGGCACAGTGTGCTGAGTGTGGCAAGAACAGCAGGGGCCTTGTAGCTGAATCAGTGTGCAAGAGGGAAAGTGGTGAGCAGTAGGGGCACAGAAGCAATTGGTTGAATAAGAAGTGAGGACAAAGAGATGATTGGTTGGGTGAGAAGTGAAAAGGCTTAATATTGCAGAGGTGTTAATAATTTCAAATTAAAAATCCCAAGTAGAATCCTAAATATAAAATAAAAATGTAAAAAGTAGACAACCGTCTGATATTGGGTTGCTACCACCCCCTATTACCCCCAGATATCATAAAACCATAGAATCTTAGACATGTAAAGGATCTTGAAATGTAAGACTGAGTTATACAGATGAGGCACAGAGCCAAAAAGGCAAATCAACTTGTATCTGAGAGTATAATTTCTTCAGGAATACTTTATGAAAATCTGGATGGTTACTCTGGCCCTGCACTGCTTTATTTTATTTCATGGAAAATAATAAATAAACTTTGAGCACTCCAAAACATATCCCAAGAGAAACTATTGCTACCCCCCCCCAAAACTTTCCCCATTGAAGTTTATAGAAAAGAAAAAAAAATGAAATAACTCTATGAAAGCAGTTTAGTCATTGCATTAATCAGCTTTCTGACACTGTGACAAAATACCTGAGAAAAAATAAACTTAAAGGAAAAAAGGTTTATTTTGGCTTATGGTCTCACAGCTTTCAGTCCATGGTCCCTTGGCCTTGTGGCTTTAGGCCTCTGGCAAGGCCCAAACATCATAGCAGGGATCACATGGCAGAGCAAATTTGCACACCTCATGGCAGACAGGAAGAAAAATAAAAAGAGAGAGAGAGGAAGGTGCTGGGGCCCTAATATCCTCTTCAAAGCACACCCCTCATGACCTGACTTCCTTCCACTAGGCCCCATCTCCCATAGGTATCAGTACTTCCCAATAGTCCCACAGGCTGGCAACAAAGGCTTTGACATGCGACCTTTGGGCGACATTTAAGATGGAAACCATAACAGCTATATAAGTCCAAATGTGAAACTGGTATATCTCTGAACCCACTAATTCTTACTTCTAGAAATTTATGTAAAGGATATATTTCAAAAAGTCAATAATATTGTTTCTCATATTCTTATTCAATTACCACTCATCATATAAAATAATAGGGTATTACTAATAAAATAAATTGAAAGTAAATGAAGTATCTATAAATAAGTTGTTTTAAATAATTTTATATCATACCATGAAAATACTGTGCAATCAGAAAATAATCTTGTGGTTCATATTCTATTAATATGAAAAGAAAATTAAGGCACATCGAATGTAAAAGAAAACAGATTTAAAAACAAATGATTGAAGTTTCTAGATTTTAAGATAACATTTCTAAAGACCATAGCACCTAGCATCACCCTATGTGAGATAAAGAAAGGCACCAGGGGTGTTCGTGGGTGAAGAGGGAGTAGGGGTGGGGATAAAAATTATCAAGAAAGGGTATCAAAAGGTTAACTATGGTTATCAATGAACAAAAAGAAGTTTAAAGCTGGTTTCATTTTGAAATTTATAATTAACAAATCAAGCCTATCTTCTTCCCCAACTACTTTCAATGAGGTGGGAATAACTGGGAGTGGGGTTCTGGTACCCCTAGGGGAGCCCTTTCTGGGAAGCAGGCACCTACTGGGTTTGCTAAGAGATGAGAACAAGGTGGGGAGGGGCAGGCTGGAGGTAGAGCAGAACGTCTACAGTTCTCATTGGTATGGGAGGGACCTGGCCCAGGAGACTGAAACAATCACATTCTCATGCCAGAAGACAAGACTGGAATGGAAAGTTGGTGGAGGAGGGTGGGGAGGAAAGTGGTAGATGGCAGTGAAGACTCCAAGAAGCAGGGCTGGCTGGGGACAGTGGGTAAGGGGAGGTGCTGAGGTCACGGCCAGCCTCCAACTCCACTCACAGGACTGCTCCAATTCATTACCAATGAACTTACATGTGGAAACTAACAAGTTGATCTCACAGATGCACAATAGAATAGCAGTTACCAGAGCCTGAGAGGACTGCGGGGGCGAGAGAAATGGAGAAAGGACAGTTAACAGCAACAGAGGTACAGCTGAACAGGAGGAACAACTTCTAAAGCTACATCAGGGTAACTATGGTTGGTGGTGTATTTCCAAATAATTAGTAGAATTTTGAATATTCCCAACAGGAAAAAATGACAAATGTTTGAGGTGATGGATATTCCTATGACTCCCACCTGATCATTGTATATTGTACACATGCATTGAAATGTCACACTGTACCCCACAAGTGTGTACAGTTGCTATGTGTCGATTGAAAAAAATAAATGGGGGGGGGGCGGACCTGGAATTAGAGACAGGATCTTGAAAAGTTGCTTAGGGCTTCACTAAGTTGCTGAGGGTGGCTTTGAACTCACAATCCTCCTCCTCCTCAGCTGAAAATATATTTTAAAAAATAATTATCAGTGAATCCTCAGCAGCAGCTACTGCTATACCTCAGCCAGAGCAAACAAAGCTCAACTCCCACAAGAGTGTGCACTTCATCATGTGCACATGAACGCGCCTTTTTCACTGGTCAGCTGATTTAGGTCTTGCTTGTTGCTGATGTAATATGGAAACATTCATAACTAACAAGCAGCCCTTGAACCCCTCTTCCTGAATCCCAACCTCCAGGCCAACACAGAGAGCATCCAGCATTTCTTCCAATCAGGGACTCTGCAAATTCCCTATTTTTTTTTTTTTTTGTTGTTGTTGTTGTTGTTTCAAATCCCCTATTTTGAAATTTTGACACATCAATTAGATGGCTTACCTGTGATCACCTGTGTTGCAAAACTGGCATGCCCCACCTGGGCTATTCAGGCCCTTCAGTGGCCTCTGAAAAAGTCACATGCTCCTTTCTTCCACAATCCCATTTGTCTCTTCTTCTACCCTGTCCCGTGAGAAAACAAGTGCAGTTGTGCTTGGGTATCCACAGGAGATGGTTTCAGGAACCTCCATGGATACTGAAATCTTCAATACTCAACTTCTTTATATAAAACAGCTTAGTGTATGCATATAACCTACCCACATCCTCCTGTGTACTTAAGATCATCCCTATTTATAATACCTAATACAACATAAATGATAGATAGCTGTTGTACTACCTTGTTCAGGGAACAATGACATGAAAACTAATCTGTACATGTTCAGTACAGATGCAATTTTATTTCTTAATATTTTCAAGATGCAGTTGATTGAATTTAAGATGCAAGACTCATGGCTACGGAAGGCCAAATGCATTTTCTTTTTTATTACACTGACAACATTCATGCTTTGTGGAGTAAGTCTGATCACCTGTCCTCACCAAAGTAGGGAAGAACGCTGTGGCTTTTGTAATTGAAGAAGAAGTCTTTTGGAGTCAGTGAGGTGCCCTCCCAGAAAATTTCACAGTGAGCGAAGAAAGTGTAGGTAGGCCAGCCCAGAAGGGAGACATTGCCAAGTCAAACATTTGCACAATTAAAATGGTGTTGTTTGCAGGTCCCACATCCCCAGGTATAGGGCAAAGGAAATGTGGGGCCAGCTTCTCGAGTCCTTTGTGTTGCTGAGGCTTGAGAAGGAAAGAGCTTGGTACAGAGGATGAAGCTCAGACCCAGGTAAGCTTCTCGACACTTCCTTTTGAGTGAGTTTGCATCCACAGTTCTGCAGGAGCCTTGTGCCTGGGCTGCTGATTTCTGATAAAGTGAGAGCTGTAACTATGCCTGAAAACCATCTCAAACTGTGTTACAAGCCAGTCCTGCCAGAAAGAGAGCCCCTACTCTGCTCTCTACATGGATCTGAAGTCTCTTCAAAGCATTCAATTAAAAAATGTTGCATCTATAAAACTCAGGGCAGACCGTTAATGGAGCAAACAGCTGCCATGTGATTAGAAACACAGGAAGTGTTCCGAAGAAGGGGTGCTTGGTGCTGTTTATTTCTTCCTTTGTGTTCTAAGCATTTTTCCCAAAAAGTGGGGCAATGGGATCCTTCATGGTGTTGATTTTATTTTCAAAAATAAAATAGGTGAGTATTCACTGGAGAAATTTTTGAATATTCAGAAAATTATAGAGAAAAATCAGACTTATTCATAATCTTAACATTCAGACATAACTCTTTTGGTGTCCTATGGTAGGTTTGGTAACATGGTTTCTACTATTTTGTAAAGACACAATTGAGATCGAATTGTACATAAAATTTTGAAATCTGCTTTTTTTTGCTTCACATTGGTTCACAAACATCTCAGATGATTTTTAAAGAAGTCTTATAAGTATGATTTTAGTAGCTATGTGATATTCAATCATATGAATGTGATATCATTAGCTAATAACTTTCCAGTAAATAACTCTGTGAAAGCATGTTTGAGTCTCATGAATTTTATATCACCTCTTGAAGACAGCTTTCTAGCAATCACAAGTGTAAATTCTGTGTTTGGTTAGTTAAAGGACACATAATAGTTATTCTAACTTAAATTTATGATGTGTCCTATTATTGTAACTAACCTTGATATATATTATCAAATATTAATATACTACCAAGGAAGTGATTTTCTTACAGCGTTTACCTCCAATGAGACCTTTCTGAGTTGTGAAATTGATATTTTAAAAGAATCTTAATCCTAGAAAAAAAAATTTAAACATTGTGTTTAAACATTTTGGCTGCCTTCAGGAAATAGAATTTGAATTTGCTTTTTTTCCCTACTTTTCATTTTACTGCATTTGCCAGATATTCTATAGCATTCATAATACTACTTTTACAATGTTTCATAAAATAATATGAAAGTTTTTGAAAGAATACATACTCTTCTCTTTTATGTTTCTAGAACAAGCCACTACCGATTATAAGCACTATTGATTATTCAAGTCCACAATTAAGAAAGAAAGCTGAATTCCAGATTTTTATTTTTCAAGAAAATGCTTTGTAAACAATTTAAATAGATTCACACAAGGGAAACTAAAGTTATTTATAAAAAAAATGGAATCATTTTCTTTAGTTTCCTTTGTATCAAACTAGTAAACAGGGTAGTAAACAACAAAGCAAACCATTCCCCAAGATACGCCTAGGTACACACACAGTTACTTAACACTCAGCCTATTTGGAAACACTTCCTGATTTGAAAAACATAAAATTAAACAATGCTTGGAGAATGTATTAATATGTTCATTATTATCATCATTGCTTTTAATGAATGATAAACAATGAAGCCTTGCTGGATTTTATAAAGTCTCATGCATATCAAGTTGGGGAATAGTAGTTGACTCTGGCAAGAAACTTCTCTTGACAAAAGAAAGAAAACTAGAAGACACTATGAAAATTCTGCAAAAGA
>NW_026000037.1:61745277-61807209 GCF_001458135.2 Marmota marmota marmota
AAAGTTGCAGATGGAGGAGGGATTGTCAACAACTTAATAGAATAGGACAGTAGTGAAAGTTCATTGCCCAGGCATTGGATGACCAAGAGTAATTGCATGTAGAGACAGAAGACAGATTCTGGAGTTAAAGTAGAGGAAGCAAGAGTGGACTTTTTTTTTTTTTTAAACACTTGCCTGGGAGGAAGAGGGAGTGAGGTAGTGAAAAAGAAACAGAGAAGATGAAAGATTCTCTGGGGAGATTGAAAGCGTGAGCCCATAGGCTGATGGGCAATGCTAGTGAACAGGGGAAGGTGGAAGGGAAGAGAGAGTGGGGAAGGAACTGGGAAGAGAGAGTGGGGAAAGAATTGGGAAGAGAAAAATATATAATATTAAGTCTTGGGATGGGAGCTAGGAGATGCAATCAGATAACTCTAGATATCCATCATTGGGTAAGTAAATTATTTGATATTGAAAATACCAAAAAAGAAACATAGCATGCCTGCTTCCTCCCGCCCCCCAGTACCATGGATTGAACCCAGGGACGCTTAACCACTGAGCCCATCCCCAGCTATTTTTATTTTTTATTTTGAGACAGAGTCTCACTAAGTAACTTAGGGCCTCACTAAATTGCAGAGATTGCCTTGGAACTTGCAATCCTCCTTCCTTAGCCTCCCAAGCTGCTGGGACTACAGACATGCACCACTGCACCTGACTTAGCATGCCTGCTTTTTAAAATGCAGACATTCTGTTGGATTTCTGAAGACCTAGCCATGATGGCCTATTAAGAAATCAGCCAACAGAAATAAACAGTGTTCTAAAATAGTTGGTTATGTTTTTGAGTAGATCATCCTGGAAAACTTCAGCATTGCTTAGACGAGATCTGCCCTCCTACCTTTCTTAATTTAAAAGTTTTGATATAACCATTGAATTACTAAAAATACATTGTTTTAAAATACTTAGATAAAATATGCAACAAATGAATGTCTACTACTTGTGGAATGGGAAAACAACTAAACAGAAAATGTGGTGTTTTTGAAGGACACTATGTCTCTAAGCATGCCCTCCCAGTTCTCCATGCCTTTGGGTCCTCACCAAGACCAGGAGTATTTTCCTTTGTCTTTGTAGAAAAGGGGCTCGAGAGATGGAACTAGAACCAATTCCAACTTTTTTCCAACTCTATCAAATATGATGCCTCCTATTGGAAAAATGACCAACTGAACCATCAAAAATGCAGATTAAAAAGAATGTTTGATACTGAAAATTCTATCCATAACACTTCACAATTAAGGGCACCTGAGATATTGGCTAACCTATAACCAGTTACAATTCACATTTCCGAAATTGGCAGCTGGCTTTTTCCATAAACTGCTCACTATCTTTTAATCTGATCCCTGACACCTACCAGGAGGTAGTACAAATCGAATTTATTTCTTCTGTATGGCAAATTTTCTTTGGGCTCCTTAATATTATTTGGCTTCTCTGTGCTTAACTATTTGAATTAAATTAAAATCTAATACATTCAGAAATCAAAATTTCCAATTTCTCTTATAATAATTCCAATATTTTGATCAAGAGTACAAGAGTACAACAAGTTTTAAAATTAAGTATTAGAATGTAAGAAATAAAAGAACTCTGCTGTCTGTTAAGGCACAGAACTATTTAAAAATACATTAAGCTGATAATTTTAAAGCTAGTGTCAGTTACATATATTCTACCTCTATGTAAGCAAAGATATACATTAATCTGATTAAATGAGGTTTCTTGATGCAACTAGAAGGACAATACCTCCATTTTTAGGTAAAACAATATCCACAATATGTAAGAGTGTCATACAACTTGAGAACAACTTGCAGTGCTAAGACTGCAAACCTGGTTGAGCATTCAGGGAATGTGCAATCAAAAATAAAGCCTCTGGGCTGGGCTTTGAAGGGTTGTTAAGATTCAGTGAAATGAGGATAAAAGAAAGAATCCCAGGAAGAATGGCAGAAGCAATTCCAAGAAGACAAAATTGAAATGTCCATATTATTAATCATCCCATCAAAAATTGATCTACTCTTATCTGCTAAAATGTGCAGTATAAAAGCTGGTCCTCACCCTACTAATACCCTCAGCATGTGGGGTAAATGGCATCAAAAACCTAACAAATATCATGTCAGGGTTTTCTGCCATTAGGATGATTTGAACATCCGGGGAACAAAACTGGGTCTAGAGTAGTTAGAGCTTTGCACATGGGTAGATTTGGAGAAAGGCCAGCCCCACCACGGATCAACATGAGCAAAGACACATACTTTTTCTAAAGAGTGTTTTTTTCCTATATAATTATGAGAATAATAATAGCAGCTAGCCTTTGTTAACCTCTTAAGTTTTGCCAGGTACAAGTATTGGATCCTGAATGAATCCTCAGATATTTCTGTGGTGGTACTGTCTCCATCTAACATATGAAGAAAAGGAGGAACAAGGGGTTAAGCAACTTACCCAAGGTCATGCAATCAGAGGGTAAATTCCAACTCAGAAAGCCTAACTCTACAGCCCTTATCATTAACTGCAATTTCATCACAGATAGTTCTTCAATCAGATGAGATTGAAGAAATGTGAGAGATTTGTTCCCATTAATTTTATAGTTTGGAGAACAGTTTCCAACCCTAAAGTTATCTGGAAGGCATTGAGCATTTGAACATCGTACCTGACACACTGACCTATTCCTGGGACATTTACTCTTTTGGTTGGAAATTGTGGTAAACTGCTATTATTTTTTTCTGGCCCAAATCTTTTTTTTTCCTTGAGAACTTCTCTCAGAAACCCTCTTCCTTGTCAACCATGTGATCCCAGTAGGGATTGCCATGTTCATGTCCTCCTTGGCCACAGTTTATTGATCTAGAGCTGTGCCTGTCTGGGCCTTACTGAACTAGAACTGGGGGAGAAGGGTAATGAATGGTGAATCCAGTGGCAGGTGGTGTGACCTAGGCTTGGCATTGTTGGCTGTGTGTCCCCCACACAGAGGACATTGTTCTCCAGCGAGTGGGGGTAAAACCAATAGGCAGAGAGAAATATCATTGAAAGTTGGAGAGAATAGTGCTTGGATACCTAGATCCTGTTGTCCCTAAGGTATAGTCTCATACCTCCTTTGCCTGGATTTATGTCACATCAGATAAACCTGTCTGTTTCTAGGATATTTTCCTCTTGCTTAAGCCAGTTGGAATTTTGCCTCTTAGAGTCAGACAGGTTCTAGCACATACATAAAAGATTCACATATGTAAAATATGTAAACAAGGGCTGCTATATCACTATTTAGAGAAGTATAAATTCTCTCTAATATATATAACACATAAATTAGATCAGGAAACCCTTCCCTGAAGGTGACAACTCAATTAATGTTGACGTGTGGTTTAGTTTCATCCACAGTTCAGGGACTGTCTTTCTTCCCTGAACACAGAACTTTTAGGGTGAGGTGATTCTATGTGTTATAAACCATGACAGCTCCCCAATAGTTTCCTGAATTCTTACAGAATCTGAAAGAGATGAATTCCAAGTCAAAATGGTACCCAAACTATGACTCCACAGTAATGCAACTGATTTTTAAATAAATAGAGTCTAAAACCCAAAATGTGATTTTTGCCTTCAACATCATTGGTAAAGGACAGTGCTCTCGGTCTCCTGAGGCTGCCATTTCTCAGAGCAACACTGGAACTCTATTTGGGCATGGGATCCACAACTTACCACCTATTCCTCTGAATATTCTTGATATTACCAAATTTTTATCATTAAAGACAAGTCTAGACTTTTGGAATGAGCCAAAATATTTGAAGCCAAAGTTGTTAAGGTGAGTAATTAAGCTTAGAAAACCATTTGGTAGCAAAAATAATATTTTAATATAAATATGAAGATAGATTTTTCTTTCATTATTTACAAACTGCCTTTGACAGGTGGTTTTGCTCAGTTATATACCATTATAATTTTATGACATAGTTTACCTGCATGGTAAAATTCTAAAATCTTATTTGTATGGTTTATCTGACAGATTCATAAATGAGGACAAGGAAAATCTCTTCTCCTTAAGTCCAAGTTCTTAACAATAAGAACAAACATTTACTGCCAAAAGTGTTTGGATGTATTTTGTCAACTTGAAAAAAAAATCAGGTTTTGATTTTATGGAATCTTCACTTTTAACCACAATAATGCTCAATTATGTGGAGTACCAACTAGCCCAATGGGTTCATTTATTACCCAAGAAATGAGAGGTGACAAGATGCAGGGATTCTTTACTTGAAATGTGATTGTTTTCTCTTTGAAAAATGTAACAGTTAAAACATAAACAATGATTTTCACTTTTTGCCTTTCAAAAAGTTTTCTTCCTCTCCACAATATTCTTTCACTCATTCTATGAGCCTAAAGAACCCACTGAGGACCCCTCTAAGTATTCAGGAAATAAAAACATTGGTGGATATTCCTAATATTTTCCAAAATGTTTCCACTATGGAGCCCTTCCCAAACCTCCTCTTTACATATTTCCTGCGAAGTTCTACAACAGAAAGGCTTCCGAGCAATCTCCTAAGTTTCCCAGAAAATAAATACATCTGATTTGAAAAATCTTACATCAGCAAGATTGTGCAAATATTATTTTTACCAGTTATGCCTTAAATAAATAAATAAAACCCCAGAAAATCTTTTTAAAACATCATTTCAAACACTACAAATAGAAATGTCAGATGCACGGCTCGACTGGCTCTTTCACGTGCACTGTTTCACTGTTTCATATTCCAGGCAAACAGAGAGGCGACTTTCCCCACAGGGTTCAGGAGGGCAGACGATTTCATTTCTTCAGAAAATTGTTTCTCAGGATTTCAATCTTCTTAGCTGGAGATGACAAAACATTATATCAGAAACACTTATGCTTTTTATCTGATATATTTTCAAAGCATAAATAAAAGCTCAGTATACATTTAAGACAGGTGGATTCAAACTTAGGGATAAATCATACACATATTGCAAAATAGTTTTCTAATGTAAGAACATTTAAGTCCTTTAAGAAGATCCATGCAAAAACTAAACCGTTAAAAATATTTTGCATCGTCACTCCTATTTTACTCAAGTAGCATTTGATTCTCTAAATCTTGGGGTTAATGAGACAAGTGATAAAAAAATTAAATTGGATTTTTAGAAAAAGGGCATCATTCAGCCAAAGCTTCTTTTTTTTCAATTTTTATGCATAATAGTGAGCACTATTTTGGTTTTCAGCCTCATTAGGCTTCTATTCATAAAGCATGGTATAAAAACTTTCAACCTCAAATGTTTTCAGAATAAAACAAATCATGCATCTATGAAAAGATGAGCATAATGGCTACTTTGTAGCAGGCCTAGTGCACTTTGCAACTGGTCTGGTGCAGCATTAGCTGAGCAATTCCCATTAGCATTAATATGCTCTTACGTTTCTACTGTCCTATCATTTAAGCAATAATTTGGGGATCAATTCAATTTCATGGGAATTTCACTATTCCAGACTGGCTTTGCAGCTTTGTGACATAGAAAAATATATGTTATATGAGTTCACTTAAGATTTCATGGTCTTGTGTGGAGTAATTGTACACACATATACTTACCACCTACCTGTCTTTAAATCTGTCGTCATGGATAAAACAAATTATAAAACAAGAGAGTTTCAGAAGAATGGACACCCACCAGTCTCCACCTTTATAGTCTTGGCCCCCAGCTTATTTGCAGACATCATACAAAACAGGCCATCTAGTAAACCATCAGGATTGGTCCCTTACTTAGGGGACACTATGGGAATACTTGAGTCCTTATTCCATTCTAGTTGCCATCTTGGGTTAAGATATTACCTCTGGAAGGTCTCTAGAAATACATGAACATATGACATGGGGAGTTAATTGATAGAAAAGACATTGCCCAAACATAGATATGGTATTAAAAAAAACAGATAATATCTAAGTGTCCTATCATATTTCTCCTTTAACAATCTAAAGGCAGAATCCTGAACCAATAAAACCTCCAACATCTATCTAGCTCTTCCATTTTAGGAATACTAATCCTGGAGCCTCCAAAGCAATTTTTAGAAATGGTAAGTAGAGCAGGGCGCATTGGTGCATGCCTGTAATCCCAGCAGCTTGGGAGGCTGAGGCAGGAGGATCGCAAGCAACGGCTAGGTTCTTAGCAACTCAGTGAGACCCTGTCTCTAATAAAATACAAAATAGGGCTGGGGATGTGGCTCATGATTGAGTGTCCCTGAGTTCTGTCCCTAGTACCAAAAAAAAAAAAAAATGGTAAGTAGATGGCAATAACAGTATCTGTGATTGAAGTAGAGAACAATAAATAAAAGTACTACCTGGTGGGAAACTATTGCCTATTGCCTCAAATAGAAGAAAAATTCTTCCATAGAGAGGGTAATGATTTTGAAACTCCAGCATAAGAAGGAGGCTCAGTCAAACAAGACAGGGGTTAATCAAGTCTCCCATCAGGGGACACCCATAACTTTGAATAATATATACCCCAGGTCTATAGGGATTTATAGATCCAGGAGAGGCCCTTTTCATTTACAGCCCTCTAAAGATACATTCACGGTAGTCAATATTTTTCACCATTTTGGGATTGTTCAATTAGTACATGGCCAACAGGCTACATTCTATTCTATTGCAAAAGAATTAATTTCTCTTTCGTACTCTTTCTTTCTTAGGCTCTTTTTTATTTTAAACAACTAGTCCTTACAATCTCTTTTATTCAGCACAAAATATGAAACACAAAATAAAAGCAGTGGATGACTTCCAAAACTGCCTTTTGTTCTACATTGTTGGCCCCTTTTTGCCCTATTTGAATGGTACTGTATCTACTTCACATTCCATTCTTAATGAGGTTATTTACCTTGCATACCCAATGAGATTATATCTTATGTAATAAATTCTCTGCTCTGAGATATGTCTGAGAGGGCAGCCTATTCAGCTATTAAAAGGTATAACCTTTTAACTGATAGTGGTCTTAAGACTGGACACAACTTTTGCACTGAGCTTTCAATTACTTAAAGATGTCACCATAGGATACAGAGGTGTTTACATTTACATATACTAGTAGATCAACCTTACAAACACCCACTCACTAACTTTACAAAATGGCTAATAAAGCAAGTTCATTTGCTACTACATGTATCTTGCTCTTGCTTATGTATGTTAATGAAATACATGTGTGCTAATGATGCAAACTGGGCATTAAATAATAATCATTTTAATGCACTAAGCATTGTTATCAATTATGTTTACTGTTACTATCCATTTGGGCTCTCTTTTTTCAGCCAATAAAATGGTTTATGTCTTTCCACTCAATCTATTACTAATAGTCATAATGTTGACAACCTTAATTTCAACTTATTATATGGTTACCCCAGTGGGAAACAATAACAAACAGAGAAATGTCCCAAAGTCTAGAAGCAGAAAAGGGATGAGAAAGAAATCAATAGCTTAGATTTGGACATCATTTGGACAATAAGTTTGGCTTTATTTATTGATGGTATGGTGGTAGATGATAGATGGTTAGCAATTGGAGGCAAGGGAAAATAAGGAATTTTTTTCCAGTTACTTATTTAGGTTTATATAAGTCATTCCATTTAAAGGTAATAATAAAAAAAAATTTTATAAATTTTTTGTTCCCTAAATTCCAGTTGATTTTTGTACATTTTACTCTCAGATTCTCATAATCAATCACTTAGTCTGCTTGATTAAATGTTGTGCTGACCCAAAAAAGGATCTGTTTATAGTAATATCCAAGGTCCTGGGAGAGCAGCTCTCTTAAGTTAAAATAGTTTGGTTACAATTCTGAAGAAAAAAAAAAAGAGTAATTGGAAAAAAAAAACTCTGTCTCCCCACCTGAACATAAACCATCTTGTTCATCTCTCCTGCAGAAGTCTCAGGAAAATCTAGGCTACCTAAGCTCAGGAACTCATGGATTATTTCTAGGAAGTTCAAATATTTATTGATAATCTACTACCTCCCTGGTACTGGGACTGTATCAGGGAGTAAAACATCCAGAAATATCTGGCAACATGAATTTTAATTACTACTGACAGAAGGAGAGGAAACAATGATAAAAACAAGTAAAATATGCAGGATATTAGATATCAATAATGCTGCTACTGCAAGCTGATAATAATTGAAAAGTTAGACAGTGAAATGTTCAGTAGTATTAAAGAAGGAGAAAAGATTAGAGTTATATTTTAAAGAGGGTACAATCAGGTCAGAGAAGGCAAGTTGATATCTGAGTTAGACCTGGGGGTAAGGGGGTCATGCCAAGCAGATATGCTTAAGACAGAAAAGCCATCGAGAGAAACAGGTCTGAGGCAGTTGTGTGCCTGGCCTGTTGAAGGAATAGCAAGGGGGCTAGTGAGGCCAAAAGAGATTAGATAATGAGAACAGGAGCAGTAAGCAGGGGTGAGGATGAGACCTTGTAGGGACCTTGTAGGCCACTGCAATGACAGACTTTTATTCTAAATAAGATGGGAACAATGGGAGAGATTTTGAGTAGAAGGAGGACATGCTCAGATCCTGTGAGCAGGATTACTCTGGCTGCTTTGAGAATGTACTATGAGGAAAGCAGACAAGTGCCTGCAGCTATAATCCAGATGACAGAGAGGGGCTGGAATCTGAAAGAAAAACTGAGCCCATGTCTGGACAAAATAGAGTGAGAATAGAGCTTGCCGATAGAGATAGCAAACACTAGGAGGCAAAGAAATTTATTTTGCACACTTGAATTCATAACAATGTGTATTGTGATATGTATCCATCAGTGAGAATGCAAACTAGTGGCCTTCAGGTGTTCAGATTTGTTATAAAATGTATTTGTGTGTGCATCATTTAGGGTTATGCATATCCACCTAGAAATTGAGTCCAATGTTTGAGAAATAACATGCCCATGAAAACTAGAGTTCCTAACCTACTAGGAAAGATGCCAAACCCTGCAAAGACTGACAAAGATGGCCCCAGATAGCTTCTGAGAGGTGTCAGCAGAGGTGGGGCTGTTGAAGTGGCTGCAGTTGCCCAGCCCACATCCTCATCCCTCTCCTCTGGATGTTCCTGTCAGGGCCTGATTCCCACAGTGCTGAATTCTTTCCTTATCTATCTTATCTAACATCTGGCAATACTGTTGGATAGTGAGATGTGCTTACAGAAGTTTGTAGAAAGCGTGTTCTTTGTGAATAAAACCATCCATCGCAAAGCAGGTTTACATATAATGAGCAGGAATCATGAAAACCCTAAGGAAAAGCCCAAAAGAACTAAGGGGGATATTGATAGTCACCCCAAGTTCAACAGAAGGACATGTAAGGTACTAAGATTCCAAGTGAGTACAAAATGATGGTTCAGGAACAGTATGTGAGGAAGGATTGGGAAAGGGGCCAGAAAAGGACACTTTTATGGGTCTTTTGTGGGACCTAAAGATTAAGTGAAGAAAGGTAGCTGTCATCAGTGTCTGTACCTCTAGGTCAAACTCAAGAGGATGGGAACCGTGGGTAACAGCAGTTTCTACCCTTCCCTCCCTAGCTTCCACTGTGCCCTAATAAAGATCTAGAATCCCAAGAAAATCCAAAATTAAGATTTATTCATTTCAGTCAAGAACCTCAAATCTCACAGGAGGTAAACATCTGATATCAGGACACAGTGTCCTGTTAAAAAACAATTCAATTCAACAAACATGCTTGGCTGTTTGCCAGGCACTCTTCATCTTTTTTTTAAATTGGTGCATATTAATTGTATAGAATGGTGAGTTTCATTGTGGCATCTTGGTACATGCATATAATATTGCCAAGCACTATCCTAAGGTGAAGGCACCTAAGAAATAATTAGTCCCTCAGTGAACATCCCATCAAGGAAGATGTCTGCATCCTTTGTATAAACCAAACCAGCCTTTAATGTGAACTCAGGTAGGCACAGTGGCACACACCTATAATTCCAGCCACTCAGGAGACTGAGGCAGGAGGATTGGAAGTTCAAGGCCAGCCTGGGTAACTTATGGAGGCTCTGTCCCAAAATAAACAAACACACACACACACACACACACACACACACACAAAGTCAAGGGATGTAACTCAGTGTTAGAGCACCCCTAGGTTTAATCCTCAGTACCCCCTGCCAAATAGGCACTAAGAACAAACATTTAGATAAAAAAATAAACATTCGATGTTTTTAAGGGATTTTAGGGAACATCTTATTGGAAAGACAATTTTTTTACATGACACAGAATCAAAAACTTAGATATAGGTTTTAGAAATTCACTTGGTACCAAGAATAGATATGTAACTTATTCACAGAGCAACTTATAATCATCTTTTCCACTGCTCTTACATATAACTCCAGTCTGCATGATTATCACAAGAAAATCACAGTCAATGGTAAAAGTAGAAAAATGCACAGCACCCCTAAATGAATGGGAAGCTAGCAAGCAGTCTGATATTCTTAAATAATAGTAATATCTCCAATGGTGCTTCACAAAATCAGGTCAACCTAAGAGATAATTGTCTTACTAAAGGGATTGATTCTTCAGGATATGCTTTGCTGTTTCAAAATACTGAACAAAAATATTACTATAAATCATTATTACAGGGCATTTTGATCACTTTAAAGTACATAAGGTAAAGGAAGTGTCACTTGGTAAAAGCTAACTTTAACGAATGAATACGAATGGAAAGTGTGTGATATAGTGAAACATTTATGGACTTGATAATCAGATCTACCTAAATTCAAATCCTGCCTTTGCCACTTAGGGAGTAAACTTAGATGAGCTACTGAACTTTGAACTTCAGTTTTCTTAACAACAAGATGGAGATGAAAATTATGCATTTCACAGAATCCTTCTACAATCAGATGACACTGTGCATATAAAAGGTCATATGTCCAGCTGGGTATTTATTAAGTGTTCAGTCAATTATGGTTCCCCCCACAGGAAACCAGCATAACAGAGTGTACACTGCTACATGTAATTAGACATTTAAAGTATCTACCTCTTAAGTAAATATTTCTATAAAATCTTACATATTCTAAAAATCTACCTGAATTTTCATCTTCCTAACATGTAATAGAGAATGAAATTCATTCTCTACTACAAATTATCACAAATTTTGTTTATAAAGTTTGAATCAGACTTTGCTGTAATTGCTGTTTATTACAATTCTAGGCCAAACTGTATTTACATACATGATGCATTCTGTATTGTGATCCTTTCTAAATTTGTATCAGAAACTAAGATCAGGAAATTATTTGAACATCCCTAAGAAGCCATCTCAATATGAACTCAGCAGTGAAATTTTCAAAGAAATATATTAAGGGAAGATCAAAGATTATGGTGCCATATTGAGTATAACAAAGCAAGTACTTATTAGATGACATGAGCTTTGATTCATTTCTCTTAATTAAAGGAATTAATGACCTGTGCATGTCTATATATGTGCATATAAAGGGAGGTGGAGAAAATATGTAAATGTGTTGGGGAGGTTTCATCCTACTCTACAAGCTGAGTGCTTTATTTGAACTGTTAGAAGAAAAAAATGATCTGAGCTTCTCAGATTCTTTCTTAATTTTTAAGTGCATATCATTCATAAAGCATTCACTCCTCTTTATTTCCAAGGTAACCATGGTCTCTATGTTTTTACTACTCAGAAAAACTCTTTTTTTTTTTCCTTCTCAGACTCATTCTCTCTCCTTCCACTCACCCCTTTGCTACTAGGAATTAAACCCAGGGTCACTTAAAGACTGAGCCACATCCCCAGCCTTTCTCATTTTTTATTTTGAGGCAGGGTCTTGCTAAGCTTCTTAGGACCTCACTAAGTTGATGAGGCTGGCTTTGAACTTGTGATCCTCCTGCCTCAGCCTCCCAAGCTGCTGGGATTACAGGCATGCGCCACCATGCTCAGCATCATTCTCTATCCTTTTTAAAGCTAAACTTAAATCATCTCTTTTGCAAATGACTTTACACACATGCAGATGTTCTAAATTTAGAACTAACTGAACTATTAACTGGACTTTATAAATCTTTCTGTAACAGTGATTTGTTATAGATTATTATTCTAGTTTTAAATTTTTATTTTAAAATAATAAATTTAGAGTCAATTCAAAATAAATTGATAAATAATAAATAGTAAATTCTGATAGTCAATTAGAAAACACAAGAGAAAAAGGTAAGAATAAAAGTCATACATATCTACAACAGAAATATAAGAAATTAAAACACTGTATTTCTTTCTAGTTCATTACATGTATGTACAAATATACACACACATATGCACACACTGTATTCTCACATATAAAACTAGACTGATGGGCTGTGTAACCTTGTATGCACTTTTCTCTTAATCATAAGTGTTCTTACATTATTTTTTAAAACTTCAAAAATATTTTAAATCCATTAAACACCCTCCCCATCCATTTCTGAACATTTTGATCACCTACTTTTTTCACTATAACTCTATGAACTTCATTTTACAAGGCAATGGGCTTCGACCTACAATGCAAACATACAAACTCTATCTCAAATATATTCTGAGGAAGAAATTAATGATATTAGGTAAAGGAGTGAGACTAGGTATCCAAGCCCTCAGCCTGAGTCTGAGGAGAAAGCTCATTACCAGTTGAGAGCTACTCAGTGCCTGTAAAAAGTAAGTTAAAGGGTCTAATCTCTTTCCAATGGCAGATGTCAACATGGCTTCAAATGATACCAAGTATCTGTGACTGGCTCTCAAGTTTGGTAACATGCGAGAGGAGTCGCTGGAAGCAAGTATGATTCCACATAGAGTGCCTCACTCACATAGTTTGGGTTGAAGAAGAAACCATATGCATACAATCCAGCAGTTTGGGAGGCTGAGACAGGAGGAACGCAAATTCAAAGCCAGCCTAAGCAACTCAGTGAGACCCTATCTCTAAAAAAAGTACAAAAATAGGGCTGGGAATGTGGCTCAGTGGTTGAGTGCCCCTGAGTTCAATCCCTGGTACCAAAAAAAAAAAAAAACATAAAGACTAAAAGGAAAAAATGTGTTTCAATGATAGAATAAAGTCAAATAAATTTAACTTGTCATTGTACTTTAGATTTCTACTATTAAAAACCAGGGCAAAGAATAACTGACAGATACTGATGAGAAAAACAAATTTTATGACATCATTGCATAAGTAGGAACTTCCTGGGAGAAGTAGACTTGGCTACAATTAAAGAACAAGTTGGAGGTGGAAATATAATATTTATAATATCAGATCCAGTATGATACTTTTTGATTCCTTCCACATCCTCTCATATTTTCAAAATTCACTTTCACAAATGACAGGTTTTGACCTATTCTCACATCTGAAAGTGATCATTGGCAAAGCTATCAAAAGTCTAAAAGCACTGAAGACCCACACTGAACACATTTTTATGCTAGTTTTACCACTAGTGTGGCATTGCTTCTTTTGTACCTGGCACTATGGCTTCTGCCTATACTTCAAAGGATTCTTAAAGCCTAAAAACAGGATTCTTGAGATTCAATTAATGTTTTTTTACATCATCAACCCAAACATTATAGTAATGCTAAGTAATCTTTCATGGTTAGCTATTCTCCTGGAAGAATGCTAAAATATTCCTCCTCTACTGACTCATGGGCCTCATGGAAAATTAGATGAGAGCAATATATTTTCTTCCTGGAGAAGTGTACATTCACACACAAAATTCTGCAGAAAATTTCCAGAGACCCCTAGGCTCCTTGAATCCCTTTAACAACCTCTATACCAGAAAAAGAGGAAATTACAGAGAAAAGAGTAAACTGGCAAACTGAGTTGCAGAGAGATAAAACAAGGACGGGAAGCCAAAAAGGAACTTTATCATTCTGGGCCACATTTGGTCTAGATGCTCCCTCTTACTTTGCAAAGCAGTTCTGTGCACTACATATTTTTTTAAAGTCAGGAAAAAGAACCATCAGTGAGGCTGTCTAACTTCCTCACAAGGTCATACTGCTGGAAAGTACAGAGCCAAAATGCAAATCTGTCTTCTGGGTTTTAAGTTCAAAGCACATTCCACTTAGCACTTACTAAGTGGAGTTACTGCATTTTCATCTTGAGACTTTACAAGATTGAACTGACCCATTAGACTAAGTATGTCACTATGAACTCCCTGAGAGTGGGCTCCATGTCTCCTTTATGTTGTGTGTAACTTCAGCACCTGCATGTGAAAGGCACTCATGGAAGGAGACATGATAGCTAAAGGAACACACCAGGACAACAGTCCTATAGACCATGGCAGAAGCTATATGCAGTTGTGTGTTGCCACAACATAAAGGTCCTTATAATCACTAGTAGTCCTCTAGATGACACTACGCACAGATGTTAATAGATTTTTAAATGATAAAACTCTTTCATACTGAAACAATGTTTAATCCTCTTTAAAAGTAACCTATTCATAAAACCCCACATAGCTTTACATCAATCTGCCTATTGTTATCATAGCAACAATGAACATTATTTGTTAGTGAACAACTGAATCTTCTTTAAACCAAACTTGTGTTGAAAATAAAAGTATAAACTAGGGCTATTTCCAGATATTATTACCATTACACATTTCATAACTAGAACTTAAATGCATCTTTTTTTCACTTTTGGTTTTGCATTAATTGTATTGAAGATGAAAACTAAAGCTCCATTTCAACGTAGTAAAGGTAATTGCTGCATTTACTGCTCATGTCATGTTGATGTATGACTATGCATCAAAGGTCATCCTTCTGTACTCATACATTATCAAATTTGAAAGCACAATATTTGATTCCGACCAACCTTTAAACTGCCCACAATGTGTGTGAAAAATAGATGGAGTTTTACCTTGGGTTTAAAAAAAAAAAATGAACCCGTGTTTCGGAAGCAGAAGGGTCAAGAAGCCAGTGGCAAGGTTAGATGTCAGCACTATGAATCTCGTACTGTCCTAGCTTATCAATGAAGTCTAGTACAATGATTACAAGCGAAAATTGCTGTACTAATGAAGACAAAGGTCTAAAAAATTAAATAGCGCAGGCCCTCTGACAGAGGGCAGTACCTGGTGGACAATAATGCAGAAATAAGGGCATAAATCACTCCTTAAAGACAATAAAACCTATAATGCACAAATTGAATTGTTTACGTGTCCATTGAATGAACTCTTAAAAACAGAAGTGTCAGCCGCCATACCTCCTGCTACTCATCTGGAATGAGTGACTTGAAATTCAGCTTCTTCATTAGAAGGCAAGTCATCTTCTTTCTACTCTCCTCTTCCCACTCCAAATACACAGCACTACTGTGCTGACACACAATCTGGTAGTCTTGTGTCCCATCCTGGCCTAAAAGGAGTGCTGGGCAGTCATGCTAGATTCAAACTAATGCTTACAATTTTTTGCTAGGGGATAAATTGGTCTTATCAGAATCCACTAAAACTGAACAGCTGCTGCTCTCTCCTTGGATGCTTATGGGGGAGGGGAGGAGGATGGGAAGACAGTAGGAAAAAGAAATTTTCCATTCTTTTTCAGTAGAATTATAGTTGGGTTTTGCTGTTTGTTTTTAAATTTTAGATTGAGACCATCTGGCTGAATTGCACAAATTGGCCTTAAACTTGCAATCCCTCTACTTCCTGGCCTTAAACTAGCTGGGATTATAGGTGTGCAACTACCACACCAGTGTGGTGCACCTCTGTAATCAACTATGGTTGATTTTGAAGTAAATATGACTTAACTTCATCAAGCCAAACTACAGGATATTGCCTTGTTGAAGAGAAGAAAGGACATACAAACATGAAAAAAAAAAATCAGGTCTACAAAACACAAAAGAAAAAGATGTACAGAAAGGAACAGGTGAACCCGTAACTCACACAAAACAGGTCTCAAGCATATCAATTTTATTTCAGTCTTTATTGTTTACTTTATAAAATCCATAACATCTAGTTCAGAAGACTCATGTATTATTTAGCAGCATGAACATATAATTGAGAATATTAGTTCATTCCAAATATACTTGATTCTTTTTTGATTCTAGGGAAAAGATTTTTTACAAAACATTGTAACTTTTTTCAAATGTGTCAACTTCTGGTAGGTAGGCAAAGCCTTTAGAATTTTTGTTATAGACCATCAGACATAAGTAGTCAGTTTCATTTAGGAAAAAAAATAAATAACTTATAGTTCATAAAATATACCACATTAGTGTAAGTTTTAATTATATTTGTCATATACAGTATACATTTCCTTTTGTCTTTCTGAGGCAAGTTAACCAACTTTAAAATCTGAAAAACAAAAGATTCATAAATTTCATGCTTTTGTATATGTGTATGCAAGCCCCAGTAGATCCAGATGTGAAAAAGGTAGCATCTTAATCCAGAAAATTCCAGTTAATGTTGGTCATAACATCATATGGGTTAGAAATAATGAATAAAATTAGTATAAAAATATATTTTTAAACACTCATATCATGGTAACCAAAATATGGAAGCAGCAAAAGGGCTTGTAGGAATCTTCAAAAAAGAGAGTTTGGTAAGTCAAATTATTTTATGTGCAATTTAGAAACCATACTCAAGTAATGGTCTTATGTGAAGATGGGGCAAGCTCTTGAACTGAAATCCCACCCAAGCACATGTGCTTAGGTCATCGCCAGCTCAGTTTATTCATGTGATTGAGCATCTATCAGGCATTCGGAACACATGAATCCTCCACAATGTGCTCATATTTCCACATTCTTGTATTTTGAGCTATTTTTCTTCTCCCTTACTAATCCCAATTCCATTTAGTTGTAGGAGTCTCAGAAGTAGCGCACCACTAGTATTGACAAAGTCAAGTCCATCATTTGTTTATATATGATATTGTAGCAGGCACCATACCAGGCTTTTATTTAGTTTGGCTTGTGTTGTTTTGTTTGAAGAGATCAAGAGAAAGAAAATATAAATTGAGAAAGATGGCCTATCTTCAATCTCACAGTGAAATTACAGAGACAGACACAAGTAACAGGAGGTTGGGAGACTGTGAGTTACATGTAAAGTATTTTTAATGGAACAAAAAAGCAAGTCACTGATTAGGAAGGCTGAGGAAATTGCCACTTACAAGGTACAGAGTTGAGTCTTAAAGAAATGAGAGCGTAACCAGAATAGCATAACAAAAAACAGCGGATGACATCTCTCAGAAGTATGAAATACTTGTCTGTGGCCAGAGCTCAAGGGAGAATAGTGGAAAACAGGCTGGAAAAGTGATTAAAATTCTGAAAGACATTCTTCCAAACCACATAAGGAGACTACTATACACAAATCAATATTTTTAAAGATTTGTGCTTTAGAGAAGCTCCAACATCAATGTGGTTGGTCAATGAATCCCCAAAGAAGAGAAATTGAAATTTGCCTAAATGGTGTGGAACAGGTTATTTGGGACTTTCCCTACTCAATATTTTTTTTAAATTAGATTTTCAAAATTCTTCACACTATAAAATCTGCACTTACATTAATATTTCCTGTTCTGTGTGGTATGGGTATGTACATGCTACCTATTCAGCAGATAGTATCTTTTATATACCTGCATCAACAGATACAGCCCTGCCTCCAAAAAATTCAGTCCGGTTTAGGAGATAAGAGTACCAGGGAATTTCAAGATGAGGGTGTGAGAATGGAATGTCTGACAAGTCTGAGATTAAGAAAGACTCCCCCAAAGAAATAATATTTGAGTTATCACAGAAATCAGAGAAACTAAAAAGAGCATTATTATCTATTTCTTTCAGTTACCAAAGAAGAAACTGCTCACTGGTAGTGAAAAGAGCAAAAACTTAAAAGATTCTAGGCTCTAATTCTATTTTCAACATCCACAAGCCAGTTTTGGGAAATGAAGTTAACCTCTGTTTGATCAAATTCTCTCTCACAGAGTCATTGGGAAAACTGTAAGAGAATGTATAATAGTACCTAGAGCACAGTACCTGACCAAGAATTGATATTCAAAAAATTTCCATTTCCCACTTTCTTTACCCTTCAAAATCAGATTAAGATAGAAATATTTTCATGAAAATAAATGATTTTTCCCAGTTTTCCTAAATCAAGTGCCAGGGATCTGGTAAAAGTCTTTGGCAGCTGAAATTCTGGCCTATTCTCACAGAATCCTGGTCTAAGAATTTAAAATTCATGAGGGAGATCTTTGAAAATGCTTTTTAATCTTCCCAGAGTACTTCCAACTTCTATCAATTTTGATGCCAAAGAAAAAAAGGAAGGTATGAATACTTTTAAAATGCATAAAGCAGAAAATTTGCTTTAAAAAGCATCAAATAATACAGAACTATATAAGTAGATAGTATTAAAGTTAGGCATTCGTATAGGTTAAATCATATATAACAGGAACACTGGAAGGGAAAGAACGGAAAATGAAATGGAATCAAAATTTCACACAAAGGCAAACTGACAGAGCAATTGAGGGGGAACACCTTTTATCCAATCAAGTCAGTAATTTAAAAAACTATCTTTAAATAGTATTAAAGAAAATGTACATTAATTTCTGAAGAGGAAAGAAATTAGACTGAGACAAACTAATAATTTATGGATTGACACAATTTAAGTTTTAATTCTGTATTCACTTTAATTTTTGTTTTCTAACAAATATACTTTTCTATATTTTTGTCTGTCTAAATTCAGAGCCTGAATATATTTTCTTAATAACCAGTAAAATTCATGTATTTTAGGATTTAATAAATTTGAAACAATGCAAATTACAAAACTGTTAATTATTTTTATTATCTTAGAAATTTATAAAGTAGATCTCATCAAATTTTTACAATGAATTAGTTATGCCAGATGGTAACTATTCTATTTTCTCCCAATTTTCAAAAGCAGCTCTATTCGTGAACATTTCAAAATCACTATCCATAATTCATGAATTATCCCCATTCTTTGACCCTTCAACTGATCTTCACATAAATCCAATTGATAATGTAATACTGTAAATTACCATTATAAGAAAAAAGTTTTAACTTAGTTAAGCAGTTACCATCAGCTGGAAATAGAAGTAAACTGGTTATATATTAAAGCAATTTTAAATTCTAACACTGGTATTGAAAGACAGTATAAAATTAGTGTTTCAAGTTGGGTGTGATGGTGCACAACTATAATCCCAGCTACTTTGGAGAGTGTTAGGCAGGAGAATCTCAAGTTTGAGGCCAGCCTGGGCAATTTAGTGAGACCCTCTCTCAATATAAAATAAAAAGGGGTGAAGGCATAGCTCAGTGCTAGAGCTCTTGCCTAGCAATGTATGAGGCCCTGGATCCAAACCCCAGTACAACAAAAAATAAAATAGTGAATCAATATAAAACATCCTGCATTGAGATCTGAGTTCTGGCTTGGTTGAGGTGGCCACTGTATACGTCATTTAGCATTTATAAAACAATATTTTATAAAAACCATAATTCTCTCACACACGTGCACCGGCTGAAAGTTGCCCATGCTGATTCAATTACGTTCTCCATAATAATATCAAATATGTCTAATGCATATAATAAATGCGTGATGAGAAATAACAATTTCAAGAATAAAAAGCATAGCTTAAGCAGTCACAAAATTTCCAAACTTGATTTCTTTTTAATATATATTTTTAAGTTGTAGATAGGCACAATACCTCTATTTTTTTTTTCCTTTTATGTGGTACTGAGGATCAAACCCAGTGTCTCATATGTACCAGGCAATTGCTCTACCACTGAACCACAACCCCAGCACCATCCAAATTTGATTTCTAACTGGAGCTATTCAAAGTCAACAACTGTTTATTGAATGCTGCCAGTATCTACATGGGTAGGAATATGTATCTCAGACCAAGAAAGGGATGTATGGAGGCTACAAGATAGGAAAACGTTGCAAAACCAAAGCACAAAAAACATT
Organism: Marmota marmota marmota; assembly: GCF_001458135.2. NCBI lineage: Eukaryota > Metazoa > Chordata > Mammalia > Rodentia > Sciuridae > Marmota > Marmota marmota. Next base: position 61,765,114 of record NW_026000037.1, read on the forward strand.
ATTATAGTTAAATACAAAGTGTATGTGTGTGGTGGAGGGGAGGTAATGATGGCAGTGGTTGTAGAGGTAACTAGGAGCAAAATTACCCAGGGCTTTGTAGGCTATATTAGTAAGTTTGGACTTCATCCCAAGAACATGAGGAATCAAAGTGTCTAGGCAATGGTGTAGCATAATTCATTTCCATTTTTGAAAACTCATTCAGCTGGGCCAGGTGGCGTATGCCTGTAATCCCAGCCCCTCGGGAGGCTAAGGCAGGAGAATTGCAAGTTCAAAGCAAGCCTTAGCAAAAGCAAGATGCTAAGCAACTCAGTGAGACCCTGTCTCTAAATAAAATACAAAACAGGGCTGGGAATGTGGCTCAGTGGTTGAGTGCCCCTGAGTTCAATTCCCAGTACCAAAACCAAAAACAAAACACTTTAGGCTACCGTGCAGAGAACAAATAGCAAGTGGGCAAGATTGAAGTTAGGGAAACCATTAAGAGGCAGCTTTGGTAACCTGAGATGAGGAGGGGCATGAATTAGAAGGCAGTACAATGGACATTAAGAGTAAGGCCTCCAAGGGCTAGGAGGTGGTTCAGTGGCAGAGCATGTGCTTGGCCTGTGAAACACCCTGGGTTTGGTTCCCAATATCAAATAAAAAATAAAGTACCTCTGAGGTCATTTGCCTACATTGAAATCCTGGATTGTCCACTTACCAGGTGTATAATTTTGAGCAAGTTGCTTACTCTCTCTACACCCATTTTCTATAATCCAGAGATAAAAATCTTCACAGGATAGTTGCCAAAGAATAAAATAATACAAAGTAGTATCATGTTGTCAGGCTGAATGAGAATGCAAATGTTTATTATAATTATTAATGTAATTATATGAATGGTATGGAGAATGTGAATGGTATGGAGAAATGATGTTTATGGTATAGATGTCTGATGTTCAGGCAACAAGAACAGTTTGAACATAGGAAAAAGGGATGAGTGTACCTACCTACTCTAGTTTCTGGCTAAGATAATGGTGTTGATGAGAGAAACACAGAAGTCTTGAAGAAGACAGTGTTCATTTTTTTAATAAATTGTTAGAGGCATGCCAATAGGTGAGTGAATACATACTATGAAGTGAAGAAAATAGACCAGGCTAAAGATCTGACATTCAAAGAGACAGACGGTAATGGGCACTGATGAAAGCTCCTACAGAAAGAATATGCAGTGAAGAAATGACGAAAGGTAGATCCTAGGGAACAGCAAGGAGACATTGAGAGCTAGAGGTCAAAGAGTAAAACAGTAGTAGGATACGTCAAAAGCCAAAGGGGGGGAAAAAGTGTTTCAAAAAAGAGGAAGTGCTCTACAATATATCTGCCCAACAGTGAAATTAGTTAAGAACTGAAAGTTCTCATTGGATTTAACAGCAAAGTTATTCATTTCATATAATAAATGTGTCAAGCATTATGCCAGGCTCTGAAGATACAGATATGAGTAAGAAAAGAACCCTGCATATACTGACTTTATGATGTAAAGATGAGAGTAAATGATCAGCAAATAAAATAGTTAGAAATTGTGACAGGGACAGTGGGTAAAGACAGAATAACATGATATGTCAGTAAAGGGAGTTTTCAGATAAGAAGTTTAGGAGGCTTTCTGAGGAGGGAAAATTAAGCTGAGACTTAGAGCAGGGACGGTTTTAGCATGGCCAGAAAATTCAAAGGAGGTGGCAATGTGGCTATAGTGCACGAATGGGGGTAGAAAGAAGAAAAAAGCCAGACCTTGTTTGTAGATCACACTAAGGACATGGTGAGAAGAGTTTAGATAATGACCTATTGAACGTTTATAAATAAGATTAAGATCATTCTGGCTGACAGAACTTAATGGTTTGGTTTTCCTCTATATGTATACAGTCTTAACAATCAGAAATGAGATGTTATACTCTTTCAAACATTGTCTGTTGCAATATCAGAGTAAACTTTTCTATTTTAAAAGATACTACACAATCATATGCTGCATGTTTTTCTAATGTCCTTTTTAATCTTCCATATTTCTTTTTAAAAATATTTCTCATACTATCTGCTTGATTCTATCATTACCTACATTTCTCTGCGTTACTCATTTTCAAGCAATGTACATCACAATTTGAATATTTTATAACAAGACTCTGCAAGGTGCTAATAAAATGCACATGAGCCAATAGCACACCAAAAAACCGGTGAAATTCATTGTTAAAAGATTATATTCCATAGTTTGGGTTTCCTATTTCTTGAATCTGTATTTATACACATATACACACACAATGAAGAAAAGTTAATGCAGAAACTCTGGCTTCATCCTGAGCTATTAAGTTGTTTGCATATTACTTTCTAATTTCCTTATCTGCCAGAGAAAGAATTTATGGCCCTTCCTTTCATATTTCATGAGGATATCAATAATAATGAATACTACCATTTACTTAATATCTGTTAATTAGCTGGGGAAGGTAGTGCTCATCTGTAATCTCAGTTACTCAGTAGGCCAAGGCAAGAGGATTACAAATTCAAGGCCAGCCTTGGCGACTTAGCAAGACCCTTTCTCAAAATAAAAATTAAAAAAAAAAAAAAAAAGGGTGGAGTGGGGATATAGTTCAGTGGTAGAGTACCTGGGTTCTTTCAATCCCCAGTATCACAGAGGAAGAAATACCTATTAGTTATCAGACAGTGAGTTAACCATATTATATAAATTATTTTTATCAACCCAATATCTCTGAAAAATAGGCATTATTCTTCCCATTTTAAAGGTGAGAAAACAGTTGCACAGAGTTTAGATGACTTGCCCAAGATTACAGAGCTGGAATTTAAGTCCAGTTCCATGTGTATGAAAACTGTGTCCACTACACTAAAATGCCTCAGACCATTAACAGATTTGGTTCATTAGAAATACCTGTCAGATATGAGATATTAAATCATAAAAATAAATTTTAAATAATACAAAAAGTTTTATTCAATTTTAATACCATGTACAACCAAAACATTAGCCATACACACATATTCTTATATTCCTCCCTTTGGCATAATAATTTGATTTCAATTTTTTTTTGTATACTGGAGAAGAAAGGTTAAAAGGAAGCTGTAACAGATAATCACACTGTATTTAAGGCCCAAGTATTTTCATTCTGGGTCAAAGTTTTTTCCTACTTGATGCTTAGTGCACATATTTAATTGAATGAATTATCAGCAATTAGTTAATCGCTATTCACGCAAAACATTCTTGTCTCTCAAAGTTAAAACCTACGAATGGCCTAATGTGTTCCTGAATCAGAAAAACCTAACCTCTGATTAGAAACTATAAATGTCATTATTTCTCTGAACCTGAAAGGCAACAAGTCTGAAGAAATGCTTAATAATTTGTTCTAAGCAGAATATATACATCATACTGTGAACTCTTCCATCTAGGATTTTTCAGATAGCCAAGTCATCCACCAAAATACTATTTGAAGTCCAGATATTTAACAAAAACAAACTGCTGCCAGATCATCTTTATTTTCCTTAAATACACACAAGAGCACAAAATTCACTTATATATCATCATTATTTTACAAGTATAAATAATACTAAGAATTCAAGTACAGTCAAGTGCAGATGTATTTCCTATATGTTAATATGTAAACATAAACTAATTATATACATCATGTGCCTTTGGCCCAGCTGCAAAATAAAAGACATCAAAAGAAACACTGTACTTGACTGTTCAATTGCATTCTTGAGAATTCGTACCAATGCCTATGTAGTTACAGTTGTAACTTTCGTATCACTTAATGTAAACACCCAAATAGACATTTCCTCCCCACTGGCAAATATCTCAAAAGTTAAAATTATTTCCGTTCTTAATGATAAAGTACTCAAAATCTTGTGTTTAATTCCTTAAAACAAACACTATTAGAGAACTTATTCCTAATCAAAGTTCTTCCTATGTCAAAATAGATATTATTTATAGGTTACACATATAGAAAACAAGAATGCTTTTTTTTAAAACTTTTAGAATAGACAAAAAAAAAATATCTAAAAGCTGTCTAAAGACTGTGGATCTTTATGTATTCAAAAGGTTCTTAATTAACTGATACCAGTTGCTCTTAATACCCAGTAGATATAACTCTTACACACTGAAATTGCTAGGCAATCTGAATTCAAATGATATCAAGCATATACTTAAAGGGGCAAAACAATTTTTAAGAAGTACCACAAAAAAGCAATAAATGACATCAATAAGACTACAAACATCCAGTTGAAGGCACATGGAAGCATTTACTACTTTGTCATCAAAGATTCTCCACTTAGTTCAAGATCAGAAATAGAATCAGCTCTGGGAACTGTTGATTTGGCTTCATTTATTGAGGTTTCTTCATTCTCAGTCTCTTCTTTCTCCTCTGGTTCCTCTAAGCCAGATGCATTTTCAATCACTTGGTCCGTCTGCTCTATAGCTGATATTTTGTCATCTGTTTGCTCTGTATTATTATCTAGAATATCTTGTTCTTCTAAAGGTTCTGAAAAGATAAAGATTCAAGACTTCAGAATACCTAAATGTTAAAACCTCTAATTAACTAAAAGGTACACATACACATGGAAAACAGTAGAATGGCCTAATATTACTCTTACAATCTTTTAAAAGAGGTACTTAAATCTCTATAGGATACCATATGAGTTAGTATGACTGAAGAATAGCCCCTAATCACACGTCACATATTTTTATACAAAATAAACTCCTGAAGATACATTTTTAAGTTAAATGTCCAAAACTCAAAGTTCCAACAGAATTATGTAGTATAGGACAAGTGTCCAACAAGCAAATGTATGCGTTCTCAGGTTGTGGGTTATGTTTTCTGAAGAAACTGTTTCCCCTGTACCCAAGAAACTCTGTAAGCAATGTTCAAATAAGTACTTCTGTATTTGTATTGTGCATACATATGTATGTATGACAATGTTTTTCTCCAAAAGCATGCCAAGTCTCCCCTTCTCCTCAGCAAGGTAAGTCTTTAGTATTGAAATTTCTCTCTAGCATGCTAGAGAGAGAAAACAGATGTTTTTCTTTTTTCAATCTTGTCTTAAAAACTGTCTTGGTCTCTACCTAAAAAATGTATTCCCTTTAAATTTTCTTTTTGAGTTTTATTAAATTTAAACCTCTTAATAATAATTTAATAATAACAATTTTATTAATTAAACTGTCTAATTCTTTAAAGTTTAAAAAACAGGATGGAGGAAAGGAATAACAGGAGCAGACAAGCTTTGGGCTACCCAGTTTCCAAGTCAAAGAGAAAAATCTAGTTTTGAGGTATTTCTTTTTGTTTTTGAAATAAACAGTAATTAATATTCTTGCTAAGAGAAATACACTTAAAACCACATAAGCTAAGCAAAAAAGCAAATTTTCTACTTCATTGAAGATTCCTTATGATATATTGTAAATAATACTGATTCAAAAAAATCTGGAGGGAAGGCCAGTCTATTGGCAAAAAGTTCTAGTTAAATTCCTTGCATGGTATAAACCAAAGTTTGCAAACTAAATAAATAGAATAGTTCTACAAAGAATTATGTTATATACACTCACTTTAACATGGAAGTCTTAGAAATTCATGGTTTTACCATAACAGTTTCAATAAAGACCAATTATTCCTTTCTCACATGCTCTATGCCAAGACTTTAAAAATATTTTTAAAGTATTATTTTCTTAAACATATGGACCCTGGACTCTGGTTTACAGAATTAATAACTAACTTCTTCCTCTTTATATATGGAATAAAAGGCCTAAATTCCAGAGATAGTGACATTCAACTTAATGAGATCTTACTGTACAATAATTTCATGTGATCACAAAAAGTAGTGGGGCATATTCATAAATCATACTTGTGACAAATATCATAAAAATTCTACTTGTATCTTAATACAAAACTTAAAATAGTATCACTGCACCACTGGGAATCTTAACAAAACTCCAATGTAGAAAAGCAGCAAGTTATTCAAATTTTGTTTTTTGAGTGCTCTAAGGACACACAAGAAACAGGGAGAAACAGCAAATGAAACTCTATAGACATGTACAAATTATTTTTGCTACAAAGACAAGCAAGTTCTTCTGCAGAAAACCTTAGGAACTGCCAACTATCTACCCTCACAAAAATAATCCAGTGTAGAATTTTAAGAGTCATAGTTTTCCACAACTCTCTGGCCGTAGAGCAATACCTACTTGGCAAGAACTTTCCAGTGTATTTAGTAAATGTTTAGTAAGCCTTCTGAAATAAACTAATAAAATCACTCAAAGTGAAACAAGGAAAAGACAGAATCTAGGATGCAATAGTAAATAAGTAAATATAGGACACACAAAATCATATTCTGACAGACTGCCTCAATATTGTACTAAAATGGGAGAGGTATCAAAGTTCATGGTTTATTATATTAAAGTGTTGATATTATTTTTTTCAAAAACATGCTCTACTAGTCAAAGCCAATTTAAAAATTCTAGGTTCATAAAAAAAACAGTTAATACCAAAAGGAGAATTATAATACTGAAATTGTTAAGTGTCTATAATACATGAATTCAAAGAAATACAATGAGCTGGCACAATTAGAAAACATGACACACAAAATTTCCAGGCAATAGTGTATTTCAGAGAACATATAGAACACTAAAAAATTGGTGAAATAATGAGAGGGATTTGAGAATGATCCAAGAGCCCATTAATAATTACTTTTGTTCCCTGGGGTTGTATTATAGTTTGGAACTGAAATGTCCCCCAAAAGCTCATATGTTGAAATCATGGTCTCCAATGAAGCAAGGTTCAGAGCTAGGCTTTTAGGAAGTGACTGGATCATGAAGACTGATAGCTGAATGGACTACTAGGAAGTGGGAAGAAAATGGGTCACTGGGTGCATGTCTTGAAGTATTTATCTTCTCCCAGACCCTTCTTCCTTATCTGTCTGCTTCCCAGCTGCCATGAGCTGAGCAGCTTTCCTTTGCCATGCCCTTCCACCATGATGTTCTGCTTCACCTAAGAAATATAGCTGGCTGACTATGGATTCAACTCTCTGAAATAGTGAGCCAAAATAAATCTTTCCTCCTCTAAGTTGTTTTGGTCACAGCAACAAAAAATTAATAGAGGTTGATTTGCAGGAAAACAGTATTAAAACAGTAAAGTTACAAAAAGTTGGTATGTGACATGCCTTATAATGCAGACTTCAGTTACTCTAAATGAGATAGGTATTTGATGTTTAGAAGCCAATTCCATTTTGTAAGAAATCATACAAACAATATCTAAATGCATTAGATATAAAATATTAACAAAAAATTTCATATTAATTTAATAATTAATCTCAGACATAATAGTAGGACTATTTTATGTCTCAAACTACTTATTTTCTATAGGAGGGCATCATTCACTTAGTCTAATAAAATCAATATTTTTTTTCATGAAGTTGTAGTTAAAAATAGCTTACTAGTATAACTATATATTATAAAAGATGTTACTATTTGGCAGTAAAATACTAAAAAAGAAACCAGTCTTTGTGTTCATACTAAAAAAACAGGCCTACTTTTCCTTGTATGGCCCAATTTAAGACTAAGAGCTGGTAACAACTACCTTACCAACCTAATTCTATCTGTAAGAAATGTTCAAAGAAACATCAACATCTATAATGCCAAAAAACCATTATACCACAGTATGATAAAAACAAATGATCTACAGAATTTCCTTCTCCACTCTTGTCCTCCACCCCCACCCCCAATATTCTTGAGAGAGAAGTTTTTTCTACCAAATGGTAACAATTGGCAACCAATTGTTTAGGCAAAATCTCAACTCAGCTAGATAACTCAAATTTATAAAACTGAATGAAAAATTGTATAACAAATACCACTGCCTTATCTATAAACCATGCAAAAACATGTAAGAACTTCATAATGCCTTTAGGTTTTTATCCTAGTTCTTAAAAGAATAATTTTGTAAGAAAATTTAAAAATACTAATTTATTTTTGCCTAACACATTAAAATTACATATCAATTTATTAAACTTTGAAGATTTATAGTAAGATTATTTTATATTTTAACAACCTTCATTTATTTTTGCCTTGCTAACATATTAGTGTTCACTATATGTATAAACTACAAACTTACTCAAAGAATGTCATTAGATTAAAATTGACAATTGTCTTTGAACAAGACAGTTTTTATAAGATTTTCCTGCCTTCAGGAAAACCATCAACTTTATATTTAAGGAAGAACCCAGCCCAACCCAATGACTCAGTGAATAAAATTTAATTAAATTATAACCACTTATGGGAAAATAGCTAGTATTCAACTTAAAAAGTTTTATTATTAAGAAGTGATCTCAATTTAAACTATTATGTGAAGGGGTTTTAGAAAAAAAAAAAGTAAGACAGCCCAAAGATCTTTGTGTCTTAAACAAACATATGAGAATATACTATAGGCAAGTTTACATTCTGAGAAAACTGAACATAATTAAATATAAACAAAGGCATAAGATTTTAGGACCTGATGAAAATTTTCATTATCAAATAGTTCTATTTCCTGTAGCATAATAACAAAACTACTAAAACCAGAACTTTCCCTTATTCAACATAACCTAATGGTAACAGTATGTGCATAAAAGAAATAGAAACCAGATTATCAAGATGAATTTAATTTTGTATAAATTTTACTATTTTTAATAGTATTGATTAGATGCCATAAGTTTTATTAGTAAGTTATTCCAGTTGAATAAAAATTGTCTTCCACTAAAGCAATTACATGAAAACTTCTAAAATAATTTTATGAGACCTATACAAACACAACTGAGCAATGAAAACACAATATTAAAAATTTTTAAACATGTTGGCAAAAAAAAAAAGTCACCGTACTTGCATACTAACAATGTAGAAAAACATAGTATTCTAATGATTACCATATCTAACAAAAAGATATCTTAGAAAGCACATTTTTTTTAACAAAGTCAAAACTTTAGGATAAACCACATTAATATTACCTAGCAAAGATTTCAATATTACTGTACTATCATTTAATCATAAAAGAAATTGAGGAATCTAAAAGCAGTTCATTTTTTGGCATACCATATCTAGTACGCTCCCAGACAAAAAAGATAATCCATATCCCTAATTTCTTGTTTTTTTCTTATTTGTCACCAAAGCATCTGGATACATAAGTTCTGGCGGGGCAGGGGGGGATTACTTTTAGAAATTACTTCTATCTAGTAATTTAAATGATCAATTAATGCAAGAAATTTCTTCTAAGTCTCTTTGATGAAAACTTTCCAAAATTCCATATGTTGTTCTAAAGAGTGATACAAAGATTGTAAGAGCCTCGTGACTCATCCTAAATAAAATCTTCTAATATCAGAATCCAAACAAAACTCAATTTCGAACTCTTGTGTCACAGATTGGGAAAAAAATTTTTTTAAAGGTTCTTCTACTAATTTTAGATCATTCATATAAACGGTTACTGATAGTTGTTGAAGGAAGAGTTCAGACAGAAGAAAGTTACTTTTTGAGTCCACCTGTAAACATGATAATTTAACCTCTACAGTTCCTGCTACTATCAAGAAGCTATTTCAATATTTTACAATTACAAAAATTAAAGCAAGGAAGTTTTTTTCAGTCAACTTTATACATCATTGAAAAATTTAGAAATCAAAACTCTAAGCTCCCAGCTAACATTAGCTGCTGCTACACAGAGCAAATCATTGAGATGACATAGTCTTACTTAATAGTTCAATTTAATTGTAAGGGTACACCACAGGCATTCAAAACAAATGCAGCTTCACTTGTTCACCAAAAATACTTCCAGAAATTACTTAAGAAATCCAGCTTGGAACTCATAACTGTATCATAGTATGGCAATAAGAGTCTTGGAAAAAACTTTCAATCTTCTGGATAGCCAAAGAAGAAAAAGGTGCTTGTAGCCACTTTGATGAATCCGAAGAGAAGTACTCAGAAGAGAAGAGAAGTACTCAGACCCTGCCTCAAGTTTGATCTTCAACTATTACCATTACCTTATTGGGGTTGAATTTGAGCCAGTTAGACTTCATTCCGGAGATTTCAGACAGAAAATGAGACATCTGGGATATTGTTCCTCCTAGATTAGATGAGAAGGAAAGGTATAGCTGGATGTTTGCTAACTATCTATCTTGACCTTAGCAGAGAAGATAAAGCATGGGACCCATTATCAAGATTTTTATTTCACGTGCTGCTTTTTCTTATCTTTTCTTCCTTTTCTTAATCCCAACTACTGGCTTTTGAATATTCACTTTAGCTTTCATAAGCAAGTATACTCATGGAAAAGACTTCATTTTTTTCCTTTAGGCATCTTCAGTATGAAATCCTTTAATTTTTAGTTCCAAGAGATTGCAATGGCAAGGCTGATGATTTGCTTGTAACAGCATGCAGCTCAGAGCGTGACTTTTAAGCGGGGGGAAAAAAAATTGACCATGTGTTTGGAGTTGATGTTGTAGACTTGGAGAAGATGAATGCATTGATTCGATGTTGGAAGTATACAGGTCTCTGTCATAACTATCTGTATTGAAATTTGTTTAGGTATTTGTTAGTAAGCCAAAAGCCAAGCCTAATTCAACACGCATATTTTAGATTCATTCTTCAAAGTCTAAAAATATTCTCAAATCTTACATAAAACTGTCAGATCTTTGATCTATATAAATGTTCACAAAACTTCCTCAAGAATTCCTAAAGCAGAATTGCAAGATGAATTCTAAAATACAAGTTCTGATAAAGTCTGTCTCTGTAAAATAAGGTTGAATTTATATCAAAGACTGTTAATCTCATAGACCTCTATAAATTGTTTCAATGAAACACAGTCCTGTTGACATAGTCATTCAAAAAATACAAACACAACTTTTCAATTCCAAAGTTTCCTGCTTTCCAGTAATTTCTACCAATTCAAGTGGTAGACACCTATCTACTTTACCACTTTAATCCCAAATTTTCAAAGTATTTCATAATTATAAATAATTGTTTCATAATTCTAGTAATCTAATTTACTCAGATAAATTTTTCAATGATCCCATGAACACATCACCAGTCAAATTAGTTTTAGAAAAGTTTACTCCATAAACAATATTTATCTAATTGGTGCTATATGCTGCATATCACAATATAACCTGGATTTTAAAACTGAAACACATCATACCACTTACATAGGAGGTCATTAGAGCAAAACTGACATGTGCATGCTGCAAAATCTGGTAAATTAATCCACTGTTATCTCTAAGCATTATGTTTTTATTATGGTTAAACAGCATACATTATTAGTAAGAGACAAAAAAAAATTTAATTCACATATTCATACCTTCACTGAGCTGGTTCTCTGATGAAAGCATACTTCCTGATGGTAAGGGACCAACTGAACTTGAACCTTCCACTCCCTGCCTCTTCTCAAAACTAAACTCTGGAAGCCTTGGAGCCTGGGGTCTGGTTTTTCTTGCAGGATTCAGGAAAAAACAGTAGGCACATCGAAAAGCTGCAAAATTTTTTTTTTTTAAATAAGCAAAATCATAAACCAAAGAAAGTTCAAAGACTAATCAGATAATTCACAAGATTACTTTTGTAAACAAAGAACCGTTCAAAAGCTATTTATACAATTTGAAATTCATGTTGTTATTATTTTTATTTTTTATGGGCACTGGGGATTGAACCCAGGGGTGATAAACTACTGAGCCATATCGTTAACAGTTCTTATTTTTTGAGACAGGGTCTCACAAAGTTGCTTAAGGCCTCACTAAGTTGCGGAGGCTGGCTCTGAACCTGTGATCCTCCTGTCTCAGCCACCTGAGCTGCTGGGATTACAAGTGTGTGCCACCACGTCCAGAAGATTCATGTTATTTTAATCACATCATGGTAAGTTTTCTAATTAAAACATACCTCCTATTATTATTAGAATGAGAATATTGATTCCAAAGCAGAAAAGACTATACTACTAATGATTTAAATATATTACTGAATTTGTATTTCTAGTCAACAGAACATTAGATATTCTAAAATCTAGAACCCTGTTTATTTGCCCAAGAAAATGCAGTATGTCATATTTCAGAATCAAAATTTATAACAAATATTTGATACATGTCTGCACAAGAGAATCATCTGGGAACTTGAAAGAAAATGCTGATGCTTAGACCCCAATTAAATTGGATTCTTTGTTGGTGGGTCCGAGGCATCATAAATTTTTAAAAACTTTTGGGTGATTCTGAAGCACATTTAGTTTGAGAAAAACTCACTTAGTCACTGTATATTATATGAAGAAGAAACCTTAGTTGTCTTCCCTGCTTTGCTCTGGGTATTAAATAAAGACAATATGCCCAGCCAATGTATACAAAGACAAAATCTAAAATAAAATGGCATTGCATAGGAAGTGGCATAGAGTAAAATACTTGAGTAAAATATATGTCTCACTGCCCAATAATTCTTACCAATGTATTCAAATTCTTCCTTCAAAGCCATGCCATTATGAGAAAAACACTGCTGACATATAAGAGCATACCTACACCAAAAGGAAAAATAAACATACCAGTCACAAAAACAGGCAAAGTCACAGGAAAGGCTATTTTAGCCATCATGGCTAATTTATATTTTAAAACAACTAAACATGCTATAATAGATTAGATACTATTTAGAATATCATAAACAATACTCCTTAAAAGCCTAAGTTAATCTAAGCCAAAGTCTCAACCTTTTTAAAAGATAATTCATATATCAAATTAAAAATAAAGTGAAGAAATCCTTATTAAGTCAGCAGAAACATATCTGATAACAGTACACTTAAATTCCAGTGTTTCCCAATGTATATTCTTGGGGGTCATAGTTTCCAAATTTGTAGTCAAATATGTTTGGAAAAGATGGAACCCTCTTGAAGATTCACAATGAATATAATTAAAACCTCTGAGAAATCTTGCAATAAAAAATACATTTAATTTTATGTAATTTAGTCCAAAGTTAACTTCTAGACAACATCATTCCTATACTTTTCTGTTACACTTAAAAATCTACTATATATATTGTCTGCTCTCTGAACATCTACTCAACAAATAGTTGGTTCAATTCAAAGTAATTCTGTTCTAAATAATATATAATTTATTTGTTAACATTAAACTCCGGTATCTTCTATTAAAATGATAATATTAACTCATAAAGTTGTATCTACTCTACTATCCAATGAATACTTTAAGTTTATGCTAAGACAACTGCTCTGCTCACGTCACATCTATCTTCCTAGAGTTATAATTAAGATAATAATTGGAAAAATATTTTGATAACTTTAAGTGCTAAGTACACGTAAATGATTTTCATTATCATTAAAACCATTACCATCACCATGTCCAGTAATGACATCTACAAAATCCATTTTTACAACCTACCAGGTTTTCATTATTTTTGTGATTCAAGTTTAAACATTTCAAAGAAAGAATTCCAGTTCTATAAAATTAATCTTTTGGGAGAGTTAATTTCAATTTTTTACAAATGGATCTTATTTACACTACTTTGTCCAAATTCCTAGTAAAACACAACTGAACACATATTATTTTATACAAAACTCTATTATGTTCTAAAAATCAGGAAATGGGAGCCACAAAAGTGTAACAGCTCATGTGTGTACACACACATCCATACCAATATTTTCATCTTCCTTTATCTACCACCCAAGCAAACATTACCTGTTCTGTGGACCATCACCAACTAAATATTCAACAATCCTATCCAGAGCACCTCGTTCTCGGGGAAGAATGGGTCTTGCCAAAGGTGGACCTGGAGGATGAAGGCCTATTAAATAAATAAATATGCACAAATAAAATTTATATGAATAAGATACAAATAAAATTTAATTCAATTACCAAGAACTACATATGCTTGCTAGAACTCTTTTGGAAGATTTTAACAAAACAGTAAAATATTAATTCTTATAAATCTCTATAAAACACTTAAATTTTCATTAAAAATAATATACTACAAAAATAACTATTTAAATATATGCTATATCAGCAACATAATTAGGAGATAAAACCACGTAAGATTCTGTACAAACTAATTTTTAACACACCCAAACTCTTAAAGCCCTGTAAAAATAAATTAGAAGACTTCCATTTTATATTCTAAAAGAGTAACAAGGATAAGATTTACCACCCCACCTAAAATACTATGCAAAATATAGGAACTAACAGACTATTAAAAACACAAGATAACAGGCTATGTAAGTTAATGTTTCTTTAGTGACTAAAACAAAATATGCCCAACAATTGCCTCAGTTTACTGCCTACAGGGTTTCCAGGAAGTGCGGCAAGGAAAGTAAAACCAGAGAAAGTACAGCAGTTACAGCAGTTCCCAGAGTTGAGAAGAGAGTACTGGAACTCTGGGGAAGCCAGGGCAGCTCGGGTTCATGTGAAAGAGTACCAAAGAAGGGAGATGGCACAAAGATAGAATACTTAAAGATCTTCAAGAGGGTCTCCCAGAGTACTAGGCAGATTAATGACCAGTGCATGCATGTGAGGAAACTACCTCAGACTAGAAGAGCCAACCAAAAAGATGAAAGAAATCAGTACTCACAAGGACAAAAATTACTGCCTATTAAAATAGCTACAGTGGAAAATGTAACACACAGGTCAATGGGCAAAGTATTCAGAAGAGTTTTGTGGAGGAATAAAAAAATTTTACATTGTCTGGCACCAAACCAAAAATTACTAGCCATGCAAATAAACAAGAAAGTAACACCCATTAATAAGAAAAATTAACCAAAACTGGCCCAGAAATTGACAGCTGACTGGTCAGCAAAAACATATAAAAAACTTATTTTGTCTTATCTTCCACGTTTGAGAATCTAGAGGAAAGATTCAGTATGTTAAGTAGAGACTGGAAAAAAATTAAAACATCTAAACTCAACTTCTTCAAATAAAAATTACAATGTCTAGGATGAACATTTTACAGGAAAGAGATGAACAGCAATTTAGGTATTGCATAAAAAAAAATATTGGTCAACTTGAGGATGTAGCAATAGAAACCATACAAAGAATTTTAAGGGAAAAAAACATCAGCAAGTTGTGGGACAACCTCAAGCAGATATAGATATAAAATATACACTCAAAACTGAAAGAATTTATCACTAGTAGAACTACTTTATAAGAAACAACAAAAATCAGGCAGACAGAAAGTGACAACAGACAAAAAGCTGCTATGTGAAGGAATAAGATGCATCTGCAAAGGTTACCATGTGGGTAAACAAGGACACTTTTTATTATTTGAGTCCTTTTAAAAGATAATTTACTATTTAAAGGAAAAATAATAATTTATTATGGGATTATAATATACACAGAAGTAAAATGTGTAACAATAAAAGCACAAAGACCAGAAGAGAAGCAAAGCACAAGCAAATTGTTGTTAGATTCTCAAAACTATATGTGAAATGGTATCATATCATTTGAAAGGGTTTGTGATAAATTAAAGATATACACTACAAACCCCAAAACAACCATTAAAAGAACACAAAAAAGTATTATAACCAATAAGACAGCCAATAAGATTAAATGAAATTATAAAAGCTAACCCAAAAAAAGGCGGAAAAAGAGAAAAGGGTAACAGAAAACAGAAGGGAAAAACAAAAAAACTCAGATGGAACATTTGAACTCAAACCCAAACATGTAAACATATAAATCATTATATTAAATTTATGTGACCTGAATATCATCTTAATGAAGAAACAGATTATAAGAATGGATTAAAAATCAAAAAGAAATAGATAAATACACAATTTTACTTGAAGATTAATATTTTTCTCAATAATTGATAAAATAAGCAGACAGGAAAAAAAAATCAGGAATAATACAGAACACTTGAACAACTACTAACTTCACCTAACTGACATTTATACCTGCTGCTCTACCTAAAAGGGACACACTGTATATTCTTTTCAAGAAAACATTTACCCATATATGACATTCTGGACATAAAACAAGTCAGAGTATATTTAAGAAGATTCAAAGCATACAAAATATGTCTTCTGGCCACAACAGAAATTAGGAATCAGCAACAGAAAAACATTTGAAAAATCACTAAATATTTGGAGGCTAAATAACTTACATCTAAAGTAACCCAGGAGTCAAAGCAAAAAATTCAAAAGTATTATAAAGTATTTTATATAATACTTTATAAAGTATTTTAACCAAAAAAAATTAAAAATTTTGATATACAGTTAAAGTAGTACTTAAAGGAAAATTTATAACACTAAAACCTGTTTTTAAGAAGATACGTTCAAAATCCATGATTTCGGCTTCATTCACAACTTCAGTTTCTCCCTTAAAAAACTAAAAAAGAAGAGCCAGGCATGGTAGCACATGACTGTAATCCCAGTGACTCAGGAGAATGAGGCAGGAAGATCGCAAGCCAGCCTCAGCAACTTAGTGAGAGGCCCTAAGCAACTTAGCAAGACCCTGTCTCAAACAACAAGCAAACAAAAAAGACCCTGTCTCAAAATAAAAAACGACTTGGGGATGTGGCTCAGTGTTGAAGCACCCTGGGCTCAATCCCCAGTACCAAAAAAAACAAAAGAACAAAACTAAAAAGGAAGAGCAAATGAAACCCAAAGGAAACAGAATAGAATTTTAATAAAATAAAATATATAAAAATAATAGATAAAAGCTGGTTCCTTGAAAAGATTAATAAATTGACAAACTTGTAGCCAGACTAATCAGAGGGAAAGAGAAAACATTCCAAAACACTTGTATCAGAAGT
Organism: Marmota marmota marmota; assembly: GCF_001458135.2. Taxonomy (NCBI): domain Eukaryota; kingdom Metazoa; phylum Chordata; class Mammalia; order Rodentia; family Sciuridae; genus Marmota; species Marmota marmota. The sequence continues at coordinate 61,781,846 of NW_026000037.1, forward strand.
GAGAGAAACAGAACTGTGGTTGTAGGTCAGTGGTAGAGCACTTGCCTAATACGTGTACGGTACTAGATTTGATCCTTAGCACCGCATAAAAATAAATAAAATAAAGGCATTCTGTCAATCTACAACTACAAAAAAAAAATTTTAAAAAGAAGTGACAGAAACAGCATAACTCCAGATTGTAAAAATATTAAAAGAAATATTATGAACAATGTTATGGCAATAAATTCTAAAGTTAGATGTTACATTCCTTGAAAGACTACCAAACTACCAGATCTCACTCAAAAAGACACAAACTATTTGGTTTGCTAAAATTTTGTCAAGAATTGTTACATCTTGCACAAAACTCAACTCAAAATGGATCAAGGACCTAGGAATAAAACCAGAGACCCTGCATCTAATAGAAGAAAAAGCAGGGCCTAATCTCCATCATGTGAGTCTAGGCCCAACTTCCTTAATAAGAACTCCTATAGCACAAAAATTAAAACCAAGAATCAATAAATGGGATGGATTCAAACTAAAAAGTTTCTTCTCAGCAAAAGAAATAATCTGTGAGGTGAATGGAGAGCCTACATCTTGGAAGCAAATCTTTACCCCTCACACAGAGCACTAATCTCTAGGTTATATAAAGAACTCAAAAAGCTAAACACCAAAAAAACCCAAATAACCCAATCAATAAATGGGCCAAGGACCTGAACAGACACTTCTCAGAAGATGATATACAATCAATCGGCAAATATATGAAAAAATATTCATCATCGCTAGCAATTACAGAAATGCAAATCAAAACTACTCTAAGATTTCATCTCACTCCAGTCAGAATGGCAGCTATTATGAAGACAGACAAAAATAAGTGTTGGTGAGGATGTGGGGAAAAAGGTACACTCATATACTGCTGGTGGGACTGCAAATTGGTGCAGCCAATATGGAAAGCAATATGGAGACTTGGAAAATTGGGAATGGAACCACCATATCACCCAGCTATCCCTCTCATGGGTCTATACCCAAAGGACTTAAAAACAGCATTCTACAGGAACACAGCCACATCAATGATTATAGCAGCACAATTCACAATAGCTAAACTGTGGAACCAACCTAGATGCCCTTCAAAACATGAATGGATTAAAAAAATGTGGCATATATACACAATGGAATATTACTCAACAATAAAAGAGAATAAAATGATGGCATTTGCAGGCAAATGGATGGAGTTGGAGAAGATAATGCTAAGTGAAGTTAGCCAATCCCAAAAAAACAAATGATGAATGTTTTCTCTGATATAAGCAGACTGATTCATAGTGGGGTAGGGAGGGGTAGCAAGGGAGAATAGATGAACTCTAGATAGGACAGAGGGGTGGGAGGGTAAAGGAGGGGCCTGGGGTTAAAAATAATGTTGGAATGTGATGATCATCATTATCTAAAGTACATGTACGAAGACAAGAATTGGTGTGAATATACTTTGTATACAATCAGAGATATGAAAAATTATGCTCTATATGTGTAATATGAATTATAATGCATTACACTGTCATATGAACATTTTTAAAAATTTATTTTAAAAAATGAATAAATAAAAAAGGAAAAAATCTGTTACATCTTGGGCTGGCGTAATAGCTCAGTGGTAGAGCACTTGCGTAGCATGTGTGAGGCACTGGATTCGATCCTTAGCACCACATAAAAATAAATAAAATGAAGGTATTATGTCTGCCTACAACTAAAAATATTTTTTAAAAAGAATTGCTGCATCTTATGTTCACATGTGATATTATTCTACAGTTTTTCTTTAAAAAACTGAATTTTCAGTGGGGAAAAAAAAGAAAGAAGATCCTTTTCCACAAAGGAAACACTAAGCCCGATGCTTCAATTGGTAAATTCTACCAAACATTTAAGGAAGAGGCAATAACAATTCCATACAAACTTATCCAGAAAACTAAAGAAGAGCTATGAGGCTAGTATTATTCTGATGCCAATACCAGACAAAAATATTAAAATTATATATATATATATATATATATATATAATTTTAATATTTATTGTTTTTGCAGGGAATTATCTTCATTAATACACAAATGTTACACATTATAACTTGAGAGAAATAAAAATACATAGCTCTAAATTTTTCCAACTTCTCAAAATATTTCAGGACTGTATTTGAGTCTCTAAAAACATAGGCATCATTTTGTAGTATTTTTAGCCAATTTATAATGACAATGTTGTATCTTCTTTTCTTGGTATAAGGGATTAAACCCTATGGTGTTTAACCACTGAGTCATATCCTCAGCCCTTTTTATTATTTGAGACAGGGTCTTGCTAAGTTGCTTAGGGCGTCACTCAGTTGCTGAGGCTGGTTTTGAACTTGTAATCCTCCTGTCTCAGCCTCCCAGGCTACTGGGATTACAGTCATGTGCCATCTTGCCTGGTTCAGTGTTGTATTTTCTCTATGAAACAATAATTAATGAAAAGTGTGGAACTCCTAGAAAATAGGTTATGCACTGTGCTAAAACAAAGCCACATTAAAACAGGAGTCACCACAATCTGGATATGATATTGAATTAGTGTATGAACAAGATTATATCAACATACAGCATATATGCAACACAGTCTTCATTCCTCATTATGTGCAAAAACAGTGAGGAGCTTCACAAAACACAGTGTAGACTCCTGTTAATGGATGCTTCCTAATTTCCATCATGTGGGATAACCCTGAAACTAAGCTTGTCACTTAATAAAGATTAAAACTAGTATTCATTGAGTGTAAAATATATGCCAAACTCTCTTCTGCATCTTTTATAACTAAATGTTGTTGCTACCTTGTGTGTGTGAGTGTGTGTGATGATGGGGATCAAACCCATGGCCTCCTGTATATGAAGAACATGCTCTAGCACTGAGCTATACCCAACATTGTTACTCTTATCCCCATTTTGTAAATGAGTACACTTGAGTACAGGAAGCTAAGTTATATTGGTCCTCTTCTTCATTTGATCACCTGAAGCCAAACCACCTGAGAGCTTGTTACAAAGGCAGATTCCTAGATTCCACCAATACCCACTCAGGCACAATCTTGGAAAGGTGAGACACTCATTTTAAACAAGCTCTGGGGGTGTCTACAAGATCCCCTAAAAATGGAGAAAAACTATTCTAGTTGGCACTATTATGCAGAGGTCCAAGCATTCAAGTGAAAGATTTCAACTGTGTGTCTAGAAAATAAATTTTATAAATATGGAAAAATGTATTTTCTCTGGTATAACAAGTATTAGGGTCTTTCCTGTTCTAAAGGATTATGAATTCATTTAGAAAAATGTTTCAATGCCATTAAAATGACTACAAATCTTATTTGTTAAACTCTGGCAGTCACTAAAAATTCAGAAAGTTGACCTGTTCAATGCATGTTGCCTCTGAAGAATTAGAATTGCTCTTGATAGTGCAGTTTAGTAAAAATTAAGATAAAAACAATATACTCAGATTCACACATATGTCCTTACTTAATTCTATCCTCATGAATGCTTAATTGTTAAGGTGGTTCATGAATATTGGCATAATCCACCAAGATATAAATATTTGCCTCNATATATTACTATTAATTGGTCTGTAATATTAATATATATATTAATATTACGGACCAATATACCTTGACATAAACATTTTTAACTAAATGTTAGCAAACTGAAAACATAAGGACCAAGTGAGATCTATCCTAGGAAAGCAATGTGGTTGAACATTTAATGTTCAATATAATTCACTACATGAACAGATGCTAAAACAAAACAAACACAATATGAACATCTCAATAAATGCAAAAAAAAAAAAGTATTTTAAAAACCCATCACTTATTACTAACAACTGAATTGGCACTTCCTCAACCTGATACTTATTTAAAAGCAAACACACAGAGCTAACATAATGTGAATGGTAAAGAAGAATTGCCTTTCCCTAAGATCAACACTAAGATAAGGATGTCTACTCTTCCTCACTTCTATTCAAGATTGTATTGAAGGTTCTAGCTAGAGTAATAGGGTAAGAGAAATAAATAAAGGAAGGCCAGATTGGAAAGGGAAAGTAGGACTTTCTTTATTCACTGACAATGTGTCTATCTAAGTAGAAAACACTGTCATCTATACAAAATCTACTAGCACTAATAGTGAGTTTAGGAAGGTTATAGGATATTAGATCAACATATAAAAATCAAGTATTTATATACTAACAATGAACAATTAGAAATAATTAATTGCAAAGGCACCAAAAATATAAAATGATTAGATGTAAATTTGGCCCAAAAATGGATAAAACCTATACACAAAACTATAAAATATTGGTAAGAAAAATTAAAGACCTAAATAAATGGAGAGATATACTATATTTAATAAATAAGATAATATCAAGAGACTAATGGGGAGTGGAGAGTAGAAGACTAACAGTTTACGTAATAATTTATATTAGATAAAAGTAATAGGAATCTTATATTTTGTACGTGGCTCCCAAGTCTGTGGACAAAAAAAAAAAAAAAATGTTTGGCTTTTTTCTATTTAAAAAACAAACAAAAGTTTGTTTTTTCAAAAACATTCAACCATTCAAACTTCATAAATTGTGACTCTATGACCTCTGAAAACAATTATTTATAGGAGATATTCTGAATTGAGAGACAACACAGAAGGTACTGAAAAGAAAATGAGAGAATAAAATGTGATGTTTGTCTTTATAAAACAAGACATAATGAACATAAGAGTAAGGTGGATAGCAATGAAGGTTTACGCAGAGACCTCAAAGGAGACTAAAATAAAATGGGACCTTCTTGGAACAAGTCTTGTGATACAAGAATACAAGGCTTTCAAAATGGCTGTGACAAAAAACTATAATGTATTCAAGACTGGCTTTAGAGTAATGATACTATATTAATATCTTAAAGGAACAAGATTGTCATTGAAAAATAAACTTGAATGTGGACAAAATTTCAACCTGAATAAGCATACCAAATTAGACTTTTTCCCTCAGTGCTGGGGGGTTAAACCAAGGGTCTTTTACAAAGGCTAGGTGAGCACTCTACCAATGGTAGTATAACCTCAGCCCCCAGATTAGATTTTGAAAACATTTAACCAATTCAACTTGCTAGAATATTTCAGTGAATACGTCCACAAAGCAATCTGGATATATAAGCCAACAGATCCATAAAAATATCTTAAAGCCCTTACATACTTTTAAAATAATGCATCTTCATACTCAAGCTATTATAGACAAGAGTAATTAATACAAATATCAAAAACCATCATTGTAAATATACTGGTCATTTTTACACAGCTTGGCAAATTATCAAGTACCTGCTGGTTATTAATTTTCAAACATATGGGAGCCCTATGGTAATACACATCAAATTGATTCTCTTTCACAAATATGGTATAATGAAAAAATGAATTATTAATCTTCTCTATAATAAATCATTTAACTCATTCATACTTTTGGCAATGTACAATGTAAACAGTCTTTCGCAAAGAAACTAATTTGAAACTTTAGGAAACACGTTATATTTACATTCATGTGAAATTTAGGTCATTGCTCCTTCTATAGCCCTATCCTTACATATAAAATACGGCTCTTACGATTATATAAATAGCTAAATTTTTATTTCTTTAAAACTAGATATACAGGCTGGGGTTGTGACTCAGTGGTAAAATGCTTGCCCAGCATGTGTGGGACACTGGCTTTGATCCCCAGCACCGCATTTAAAAAAAAAAACAAAAACTAAGTAAACAAAATAAAGGTATCAAAAAAAAAAAAAACTAGATACACAAATGGATATAATTCATGTACTCACGCCAAAAAAAGTTCATTAATCAACCAGAACTTTAATTTATAAATCATGGGTATCCAAACTAAAAACTAACAACTGGAAAGATGAGTGATTTTCAATCAATTTAACTTTTCTCAATTTCACAAAACTATGTCTGCCTCATAGTGATGTCATATGTCAAATTTAAGTTTTATTTTAAATTCTTTAGAAGCTATGATTTGTATACATTTCATTTGTAGCCATCTTGTTTATAAATTAAGAAACAAATTTATTTATAAATTATTTCTAAATACAAATATGTAGTTGTTATAAATAAATACATAAATATTATAAATTATGTATTCGCAATGGAGTATACTCAGCCCCAAAGAAGAATGAATTTATGGCACTTGCCGATGGAACTGGAGACTATTGTGCTAAGTGAAATAAGCCAGTCCTAAAAAGTCAAAGTATTTCTTTGATATGCAGAAGCTAATCCAAAATAAGGTGGAGGGAATTAATAAAACAGAAAAATAGAAGAAAGACTAGTTAAGTAGACAAAGGAGAATTAAAGTAAAGGAGGAGAAATGGTATAAAGACAGTAGAATGAATCTAACCTAATATTCCTCTGTGTGTGTGTGTGTGTGTACATATATATATATGTACACACACACACACACATATATGTGTGTATATATATATAAATATACCACAGTGAATTTCAGCATTATATACATCCACAAGACACTAATTAAAGGGGGAAAAAACTATAATAGCAGAACAATCACTAAAGTACACGGATGGGAATGGGGGCGAGAGAAAGATGGGGAAGGAGAAGCACTGAGGCGTGAATTAGAGCAAATTATATTCCATGCTTTTATAATTACGTCAAAATAAAGTCTACTGTTATGCATCACTAAAAACCAATAGGAATACTGAAAAAAATAAAATAAATCATAATTATTTTTACAAATTTATTATAAATATATAATTGATAAAAATAACCATAAATATTATACATTATATTTAAAATATAAAATATGTAACATAAATATATAAATTATAAATATATTATCATCTTTAAATATATCTGTGTTGACATATTAATATAAAGTATTGTACTGTTCATATTTATAATATGTACATATATTAATACATGTACATATAATAATGTTTATATATAAATATAAATATCATAAATGTTTCCTATTCTAAAATCTTATGCTGTAATTTTTTTAAATAATTTTTTAGTTGTCAATGGACCTTTATTTATATGCAGTACTGAGAACTGAACCCAGTGCCTTATACATGCTAGGCAAGTGCTCTACCACTGAGCTAGAACCCCATCTCTTAGATGCTGTAGTTTTTAAAGGAAAAAAGGCAAAAAAAAATCTATTATAATAATTGATTTTATTACATAAATGCCAATTATCTGATATCAACTATTGCTATGCCTGTCATCATCATAAATTATGTTAGTAATTAATCATGAATATCAAAGTAACCCAAATTAGAACTGAATATCCTAAAATAAAATAATTTATTATCATTAAAAAAAAATCTAACATGGAACTCTGTATAAAATAATGTGATGTGCTGAATAAAGCAATGGACTTCCGTGTCCCAACCACACTCCAAAAATAACCACAGAGTAATATATTATATGCTATGCTGTAAAATGGAATCTTCTCCTATAGGTCCACCAGACTGGGAAAAAAAAAAAAAGAATCTATGCAATAAGATAGTAAAGGCAAATGTTAATAGAACTCTATAGAGTATATACCAGAAAATAATAAGGTTCCATGACTTTAAAAGGGGGGAAGGGTGATCTACTAGTCCATATTAACAACAGTAACATTGGAAACCAAAATGCAGGACTATGCTTCCTGAAATAGGTTGTCATATTTAAGAATGTATTGCCAGAACTAGCAAAGAACATGAATACTTTCCAAAAGTATTCTCTTCTATCCCTATTACATATAAATCTGAACCTTCTAAAGTTGAATATAAAAAGATATGCTAAACTATTGACTACAGAATACTACAAAGTTTTATTGCCATTTAAACAAAGAAGCCATAACAGTAAAATGAGCTCAAGAAATAGGTTTCAGTATCACAAGGTGCCAGCTGTAAAGAGTTATGGCTAATTGAATATGGAACTCCTGCTTAATCAGATAACTGCTCTGCTATTTCCAAATGAAATGCCATTTCCATACCGTCTGAAAATGGCCTGTTTTATTGGTAACCAGAGAAAACAATATAAACTGTAAATAACATTAAGTGCTCTGTTTACCCATTCCAGGCACTGAAGTAGCAGGGGATCCAAGACGTCTCGATAACACATTTGATGATAGGGCTGGAGTAGCAGTTCTTTCTGGTGGTCCACCAGGGGCTGAAGTGTCCTTTGGTGGTCCAGGAGATACCGGAATTTGTGGAGGAGGGCCCTGATTAGAGGTTGTTGGTGTTGGAGAAAGGTTTCTTTGTACTGCAGTTCGCTGACGAATCTCTGAGAAGTGTAAGTATATATTAGATTGAATATTCAACATACCATATTTGCCAACACCACAAATGACACTTATTAAAATTCTATGGCACCAAAAGGTATTCTAGGATCAAAACTACTTGTAATGAGAAATCCATTCTGAACCCACAACTGGACATATTTACACAACAAACCTTGATATATCTACTCATCATCACCTAATTATGTCATGTTTGTTTACAGTAAACCTTCCTAACTATAATAAAAGAAAGTTTATCAAAATTAGTAGAAATTCCAAATAGCAGACTTGTTTGTTAAGATTCAAAAATAAGAATAAGTTTAAGAAATAAGTGACTGCATATATTATGGAATTATGAAAAGAATAAGTAGTCACAGAAAGGGTTTTTAAAAAAGTATTCTTTAGGTACCATGCCTATTCTAATTTATACATTTCTAACTTTTTGCCAATATTTTAATATACGAAAAGTTGTATTCCATATGAAGTTTCATCATAAATAAATCTTAACTTTTAATTGTAAAAATTATAAGATTCTTTGTACAGGTCGGCAAATGTGCCAATTCCAGGCTGCCGCCTGCTTTTGTAGTTTTATTGGAACACGGTTCCACTCTCTTGTTTACATACTGTCTACAACTGCTTTCAAAGAGTTGAGTAGTTACAAAAGAGACCATATGATTCTCAAAGCCATTTACTACCTGGTCTTTTACAGAAAATATTTCATGACTCAATAACATAAAACTAAATTCTAACATTCCCCATTCCATCTAATATCTTACTTGAATGTTAGCAGTAAGATCTCAAAAAGCCCTTTATAACTTTTAAATGCTATGTATCACATTAAATTTTTATAAATTCTGAATTAGTGGGCCGAAACTAAAAAAGTTATGTTTTAATTGGCATGAAGAATAAACATGTATACTTCAAGAAGATAAACACTTTAGAGTTGGATTCAGATTAAATTAAAGACTTTTGTGAAAGGTTCACTGAAAGTATAGCTCCGGTGTCAGCTTTAAGTCCATATCAAACTAGTCTATTAACTAGTTAATAGTTAAGGTTTGGTTGAAATCTGGCTCTAGCTACATGACCTCAGATGGATTGCTTTGATAAACCTATTTCTTTATAAAATTATGATAAGATTCTTAACCCATAAAATTATTTTGAGGATTAAATATGATAATGTCCATTCACTAATAGCTGACATTTACTGAATAGTGTTTTCACACAACTAGGAATTTTCTTTTTCTTTTTAGTTTTTTGCAGAGCTGGGGATTCAACCCTGGGCCTTGCCCGTACAAAACTAGCACTATACCTCCAGCCCTTACTAAGTTATTTTCAAATTATTTCAGTGATAATTAGTAGAACCAACAAATTTTCTATTGGTTCATAATTCAGTTTCTAATCAAGCCATTTGCAGTTGCACATTAAGAAAGCCATTAAATGTGCACAAGTTACTGAAATCATATTAATATTTAATAATTTGTTAATTAAGAAATAAGCCATCGAATACTATAAATAATTTTTAGTTAATTTTCAGGTAAAGCATACCTCAAAAACAGACATTTTTATTTAGACAAATAAAAATTCAGCATATAATCAGACTATACTGAAAGTAGCTGTTATCCTTTCACTTCTTTTTTTAAAAAAAAAAGAGAGAGAGAGAAAGAGAGAGAATTTTTTAATATTTATTTTTTAGTTTTTCAGCGGACACAACATCTTTGTTTGTATGTGGTGCTGAGGATCGAACCCGGACAGCATGCATGCCAAGCGAGCGCGCTACTGCTTGAGTCACATCCCCAGCCCTCCTTTCACTTCTTGAATAAAGACTTAAGACTTTGCTCTGAATGAGCATTTACTCTGTGAAAATTAGCACGGACACTCTTTTAATATTATTTGTATGCTACTAAAAGGTAAGGTCTATAACTAATTTAAAAATAACATCATATCTAGTGATCCATAAAAGAGACTTAGCTTAATGTTTCTAAATCTAAATTTAGGCAAAGAGAAAAAAATGTTATAAAAGAATCATGAAAGGGAAAATAGTTTTATCATTTTCAAAGAAAAAGCAAGTAACAAAGGTTTACAATTATCAATAGTTTTAAATAGCTAGAAATACAGTGCCAAATCTATACTTGGCAAAATATTATGAAACAATCTTAGCTATTCTTAGAATAGCTAAGATTTATCTACTTTTAGCTACTTGTCATTCACAAATGTTTTTATATTAAAAACAAAAGTTCCTAACAAAGCAGACATATTGTTTATATTCAGTATTTCCTACATTCAAATGTAAAATACAATCCTCCAAAAGAAAATTATCAAGCAATCTACATCAATGGGGCAAAGTATTATAAGGTGTATTCTATAAGGTTAATTCTTTACTAGAGAATGTCTGAACATTCTCAATGATCAATCAACAATTCAACAAAAATCATATTTGCTAAGTAGGAGGACATGTCTACAATGGCTTTAAATAAATATTAAGCAAAAAAATAAAAATGAGATTTTAAAAATCTATGTTATATTAAAAAAAGAAAGACAACAAAGTTTAAAATTATGATAAATAGCATAGTTATGGAAAGCAAACTTGTTCAAACTTTCTTCATTTTAGTTCTACTCTGTTGTAGTTCTTGAGCATGCAGGCTTTTCCAAATTAATGACATCTCTCAGTTTAGTTTTCTCATAATGAGAATACTTACCTCTTATGATTGTTGCAATGAGAAAATCAACACATAACAGCTTAGATAGAGCACACAAAAAGTACTTAATAAGTAGTACTATTAATATTAGTAGTGCAAATCTAAAGGTTCCAGAGATTACAATAGATCAAAAGCTAAGCAATCTAAAATTTCTAAAGCAATTATTTAAAAATACATATATCCAGGCATACTGGCACACACCTGAAATCTTGGCTATTCAGAAAGTTGAGGCAGGAGGATTGCAAGTTGGAGGCCAAGCTCAGCAACTTAGCAAGACTCTGTCTCAAAATAAAGGGCTGGGGATGTACCTCAGTGGCAGTGTGCCCCTAGGCTCTGTCCCCAGTACCACAAAAAATAAAAAATAAAAATCTATATAGAGACATTAATTTAGACACTAAATGTTTTCCAAGTTATTTGTGACCTTGTTAAAAGTGTAAAATAATGACTTATTTTAAATTGAAATGCAAATAACTCTAGTTTGCTATTAAATAATTCTTGAGATGAATGTTAGACAGTATAATTATTCCTTTTTTTTTTTTTTAATGCTGATCTAGGCATCTGCAACAGTGACTTCAATATCAATTCCTGGCTCAACACTTATAGAAATAATCTGCTTAATAATTTCAGAAGGAGCAAGTCAATGAGTCATTTGTGGACCTGGAAACAATCTCACAAAGCATTTTTCTTATAGTAAGTCTCAAAGTCCTATTAGGCATCTAGGTGATATCCTGACTTCTCCTTCTACCCACCACTTTCCAAATCTAAAACTGCCATCAAGTCCTGTCAATCTACTCCTGAGTTATCTCTTAACTCATTTTCCCCAGCCAATTAGAATGCTGTAATTTTAGTGCAGGCCTTTCTCTCTTGTCTATATTAAATGATATCCTAACTTGCATCCATGTCTCAGCTTTGTTCTCTCTTCAATCCATTCTCCATGCTACCAAGAAAAAGTGTTCTTAATCTAAAACTCAAAGCCTAGAGCTGGACATGCAGTTCAGTGGCACAGCACTTGCTTAGCATGTGCCAAGTTTGATCGCTAGAACCAACAACAAAAATAAATAAAAATAATTTAAAGTCTCCAGTGGCTTTCCATGCTGCATATAAATAAAGTCTCACCATATAATATTTTACACAAAGTCTTTTTTTGATCGCTTCTTCACATGAACCCTACCTCCCTTTTTCAAGGACCAGGATCTATTTGCAGTTCCTCAAGGTACTGAGTTGTTTTTCTGTCATTGCCCATGAAGTGGTACCTTTACCTAAAGAGTATTTTCCCAACCCTGTTCTCATAGAAAATTATAGTGATTTATTGCCTACCTTCTACCTTAGTATAGTCCTTAGAACACTAAGACTATTTATTTACTTATATATACTATTAATTTATTTATTTATACCCCTTTTAACCAAAAACTAATAGGCAGGAACTGCATCTTTATAGCAGCTGCAAAGTAACTGACAGAGAATGGAATTTTAAAAAGTCTATGAAATTAATCTACTTTTCTCCTGCTTTTCAGTTTTAAATTTCTAACTGCATGTTACCCTACATACATGGTATGAAAAGCAGCATAATGGTCTCCCAAAGACATCTACATCCTTATCCCCAGAACTTGTAAATATGCTATGTTACATTCAAGAGGAATTAACATTGCATATGAAATTGAAACTGTGAATTAGCTGAATCTGTGTTGCCTGCTGCATTGAGAATCTCATCCTAACTTCATTTTAAAAGGCTAATTTCAAGCAGATAATCTGCTAATATTAGGGAACAGTGACCTGTGATCACAGCTATTCAGAAGGTTGAAGCAGGTAGTTAGAGGCCAACGTCAATAATTTGGAAAGACCCTGTCTCAAAATAAAGTGCTGGGAATATAGTTTAGTGGTAAAACATTTGCCTACCATGCTCAAGGCCCTGATTTAACCACCAGTAGCAACAACAAGAGAGAGAGAGAGAGAGGGAGAGGGAAAGAAAATTTGCTAATACATGCCACTTGCAAGACTTTAGTTGAGTTTACCTTTTTGTTGTTGATCTGTATTTCAAAAAAAGAATAACATATTTTTGCTTTATAGTTCCTCATCTCAATGTTTCCTTTTTTTGTCACATCATCATATTTCTGGTCTGGGTTGTCTTCTTAGCTATCAACTTTAAACAACCTATACCTTTCAGTTCATCAAGGTTCTATTCACAACATTTAAACAAACTTTGGAAATGCTAAAAAATTATTTTCTTTTTATTTCCTTCAACTCAACACATTAAGCAACCACTATGACTAAAACACTATGATAAGCACTGAAAAGGAATACAGAGTTGCACATAGAGACAGCAAGCAAAGACAAAACAAAGTCACTAAAAACTTTAATACAAGGTAAATGTCAAAAAAGGGAGCCAACAAAATACTATAGAGAATCCAAGAAGAGGAAGATTAAACCCAACGATGAGACAAAGAAAGCATTCATGGTGATTCATGGTGTCTCACTTGAGACAAAAACTGAAAAATGTGAATAGAAATGCCTTTATTAGAATGGCAATTATCAAGAATATAAGCAATAATAAATGTTGGTGAGAATGTGGGGGGAAAGGTACACTCATACATTGCTGGTGGGACTGTAAATTGGTGCAACCATTATGGAAAGCAGTATGGAGATTCCTGAGAAAACTTGGAATGGAACCACCACTTGACCCAGCTATGCCACTTCTCGCTTTATACCAAAAGACTTAAAATCAGCACACTACAGTGACATAGCCACATCAATATTTATAGTAGCTCAACTCACAACAGCTAAACTATGAAACCAACCTAGATGCCCTTCAACAGATGAATGGATAAATAAAATGTGGTATATATACATAATGGAATACTACTCAACCTTTAAGAAGAATGAAATTATGGCATTTGCCAGTATATGAATGGAGTTGGAGAATATCATGCTAAGTGAAAAAAGCCAATCCCCAAAAAGCCAAATGTTTTCTCTGATATGTGGATGCTAATCCACTATAAGGAGGAGTCTAGGGAAGAACAGAAATACTTCGGATTAGGCAAAAGGGAGTGAAGGGAGGGGAGGAAGTATGGGAATAGGAAGGATAGTAGAATGGAAGGGACATTAATATCCTATGTACACATATTACTGACTACATGACCCGTGTGATCTTACATCATGGACAACCAGAAGAATGAGAAGTTATGTCAAAATGCATTCTATTATTATGTATAACTAATTAGAACAAATTTTTTAAAATAATTTTTTTTAAAAAAGAAATACCTTGTTATTTGTATTAAGATGCATGTGGCAGTTTTTAAATAAGACTCCAAAACCTGCTTTGTCTCCCAACAAATTGGGATGAAGAGTGTCTATGTGCCTTTCCCTTCAATCTGTGCTCTGGAACTGCTTGACTAAGAAAATAAAACTGCCAATTTCCAGAATTACTTAATGTCTATTAAGCTGCTCAGTCTGAGAATCTGGCTACTATGTGAAGAAGCCCAAGTGATCCCACAGAGAGGTACATGTGGAGGAACAACATCTAGCACCAACTTTCCAGCCATGTGAATAAAGCATCAGGATGATAAATTTTCCAATAAAATAGCCTCAACTTACCAAGATGAGCTGCCTCCACCCAACCTAAACAAACTGCAAATTTATGAGTAAAATAAATGAACAATATTTTAAGACATTATGTTTTGGGATAGTTTGTTATACAACAGATAAGTATAATAGTATAAACTTGAATTTATTTTATGATAAGGTGTTTTCCAGAATCTCTTTTTAAACATAAACCCCAGAAAAACAGCAAGATATTAAGCATCCTTCCACTTGCCATAAAGAACAAAAAAGTTTTATGATTTTTACTAACTTTCCACATATGCTATAGAATAGGGGTGAGTAAACTCTAAAAACCTATTTATATAAGAAATTGTAATCCATTTGCCAAAAACATTAGATTTTTCTGCAATACTACAGTTTAGATACAGCTGTGGCAGATAACAACTGACTTTTGCTAATTTAATTTAGTAAAGGTGCAAGTTATACATAAAGAGAAGGGTATGACTTCCTTTAAAAAAAAATAAGATGGTCTGTTAAGTATTCATTTTTAGCTTGTGATGGCATCCTCTAATAATCTGAGCATCCTCCAATTTTATTCACTGCTCTGTTTATAATTTAGTCCTAGAACCTTGGGCACCTACAATAACTATTCACCTCTTAAAATTAAGCATCCCACTCTCAAATCAAACTTGTCTTTTCAGCTTACTTTCTACAACCCCCAAAGGATCTGTTTTCATTAGTTATTCATTATGAAGGGGTCAACAAACTTATTATAAAAAGGCCTAAGGATGAAGATTTTAGGCTTTCCAGACCACACAAGATCTAACTATTGCATATTCTTCTTTGCTATTTTTAAGAATGTTTAAAAATGTAAAACCCATTTTAAGCTGAAGAGCCATTTTTTAAAAACCCACAACTTTGGCCCACATTTGCAAGATATAGTTTTCTGGTTCTTATAAACAGCTTTTTATTGTCCATCATTCCCCCTCATGTCCTTATTTCCCTCATGATTTTCTCAAATTCCATAATCCACTGTTAAAATCATTCCCTTGCATGTAACTTCACCTCCCTGCCCTGCCCCTTTATCACTTTGCCTAATTCATTAGTCAAAATCTCAACCCTGGTTAAAACCAACCATCTGCCTACTCCATTCCTGCACCCATAAAGGTGAACATAAAAAACACAGTCATGCTTTAAATTCATGACCACTGATTTTAAGCAGTTTTTAGGGCACTCTGGCACTCTACATCTCTCAATTATTCTCTCACTGTCCTGGAGAATTATTTCAAACAGTTTCTTCAAGCTCCCAACTACATCTCCCCCAACTTTATTTACCTTCACTAAGGAATCAGATACACTCAGAAAACAATTCCCTCCACCTAACTATATCTGTTCATGTTCTCAGTCTGCCCTTATTACTCAAGAAGAATTGCCACACTCTTATCAAAAGCTAACTTGTATATTTGTAAACTATATCACACCTTCTTTCACCTTCTCATGGACAGCTCTCAATAAACTGTCCCCATTCCCTCTTATGTCATCAATTATTTCATGTGCTCTGGGCCATTCCTAGTAGCACATAAATATGGTATTATTTCTTTCACACATTATGCTTACCCATGCACACAAAATGCTTCCCCCTCCAGTCATCCATTTCTTCATTCCCTTTCACTCAAAAGATTCATCTCTTTCATTGTCTTGAACTCTTCTACTCCCATCCTTTCTAATCAGGTTCTTGCTCCTATCATTACACTAAAACTGTTTATTCTAAAGTCACCAAGGACCTCTACATTACCAAAAGTGTTGATTTTAGAAGTATTCTGAGCAGAGGACTGACATGATCCAATATTATGTCTTAAAGGAAGCTTAATGTTTAAGAAGAGGCTCCAAAGAGAGCAAAGATGGAGTCAGTAATAGAAAGCACCAAAGATAGCTTGGACCATGGTTAGTAACATTGAAGGTATTTTCTTTTAAAAAATTAAATTTTCTTATTTTAAAACTTAATATAATCCCCCTAACCAGTTTAAAGTAGATTAATACATCAGATTTTATATATATGTGGAAAGTCGAGCTCAAAATATTTCCTGAGGGGCTGGGGTTTTGGTTCAGTGGTAGAGCACATGCCTCGCGTGTGGAGCTCTGGGTTTGATCTTCAGGGCCACATAAAGATAAATAAAGGTACCTTTTTCCCCAAATCCTCGCCAACACTTATTGTTGTTTGTATGCATAATAGCTGCCATTCTGATTGCAAATTGGTGCATCCAATATGGAAAGCAGTATGGAGATTTCTTGGAAAATTGGGAATGGAACCACCATTTGACCCAGCTATCCCTCTCATGGGTCTATACCCAAAGGACTTAAAAACAGCATACTGCAGGGACACAGCCACATCAATGTTTATAGCAGCACAATTCACAATAGCTAAACTGTGGAGCCAATCTAGATGCCCTTCATTAGATGAATGGATAAAAAAAAAAAATTGGCATATATACACAATGGAATATTACTCAGCAATAAAAGAGAATAAAATCATGGCATTTGCAGGTAAATGGATGGAGTTAGAGAAGATAATGCTAAGTGAAGTTAGCCAATCCCAAAAAACCAAATGTCAAATGTTTTCTTTGATATAAGGAGGCTGATTCATAGTGAGATAGGGAGAGGGACCATGGGAGGAATAGATGAACTCTAGATAAGGCAGAGGGGTTGGAGGGTAAGGGAGGGGCATAGGGTTATTAATGATGGTGGAATGTGATGATCATTATTATCCAAAGTATAGGTATGAAGACACAAATTGGTGTGAATATACTGTGTATACAACCAGAGATATGAAAAATTGCACTCTATATGTGTAATAAGAATTATAATGCATTCCCCTGTCATATAAATAATAAATAAATAAATGTTATACAAAAAAAACATGATAAAACAATAAAACTTAGGTATAATTCTTTAAAAGTAGAATGGAATTGTGATAAAACTTAGAATTTTTTTATTGTTTTTTTTTTTTTTTTTAATGTGGTGCTGACGATCAAACCCAGTGCTCACACATGCTAGGCCAGCACTTTACCACTGAGCCACAACCCAGCCCCATAATTTAGAATTTTTTAAAAGCTAAGAAAAAATTCAAAATAGTAATTTATTACTATAACCCTGGAAGAGTGAGGCACACTAGAATAATACACCACAGAAGATATATTTTTTTAAAAGAAAATAACAATAGATTATAACCTTCTTATGATCAAGAAACATGTTATATTCATCACTATATTCCCCTGGGTTTCTGAACATGAGTTATGCAAATTTTTTAATAAATGATTCATTCATATTATAACTAAGTATTAATTCTCCCTAAAATAATATCTGAAAGCAAACAGTACCAAAGGAATCCAAACCAGTGAGACCAACAATGATTTCCCATAATTATAATGTGTCATCAGAAGGAAAACACATATTTGGGTTTCAAAAGTTTCTAAGGAAAGGTGAGTTTAGATTCTTGAAGTAACTTGTATGCCTAAATACTAATAAATACTTAAGGATGTTAGTAAAGGAAATCACTTTTTAAAAAAGTATCAACAATAATTTTTTGCAAATATCACATTTCTAAAATACATTCATCAAGGTTACTTTTATTTATTGTGAAATCAAAATGTTAATTAAAATGTTAATCAAAATGTTCATTATCTCACAGTTATCTTTTCCCCTATATGAAATGAGAACACTTAAGATATGCTGTTTGCAAATTCCAAGTATACAATATAGTATTGCTAATTACAGTCACCGGGTTGTACACTAAAGCACTAGATATTATATTCACCTATATAATGAAATTTTCTACCCTTTAATCCTTTATCCCCCTTCTCTTTCCCACCCTGGGAAATAACTCTTCTGTTCTCTACTTCCAGGAATTCAATCAAAAAATATTTTTGAAAAATTAAGACTAGATATAGAAAAATTCTTTAGAAGTTATGGAAATCTGGTCGTAGGCCAAAAATCTCTTTTGATGGTTTCTTGAAAGAAGTATAAATTGTAGAAAAAATTAAACTATAAAAATAGGAATTTCACTGCAAGTATATCCACATAATTTGTTTTAATTATAATGTAAACTTTTTTTTCAAAAGAGACTCTAAAAGAAAACAGGCTAATATTTCTATAAAATGAAATCCTACTATGGAAGATAGAAGGTGAAGGTAGAATTCTTTCTACATATCCATGTCAATTTGAAAACCTAAAACTAAGACTTACTTAATAACCATGGATTTTGTGGATTTTTGTAAATCCCCTAATAAAGGGGATTTACTTTTCAAAGTTCTACATGCTTTATAACAATACAAATGAGCACAATTCTAAAGAATTGTAATTAATTACTATAAGAATGGCAGTTAAATTTTTAAAGTAATATACCCTCACATTGCAACAAAAGCCTTACAAATTCTACTTCTATATTCTTAAGAAAAGAACAAAGATAAAAACCAACAAACTCAAAAATACCTTTTCACATACCAGTCCTAGAAATATTTTATGTAGCCATTTAAAATTACTTCTAAAATATTATAAAACATTTACTAGGGTAATAGTGATGACTAATACCATGGTACTAAAACCTCAAAAAGGAAGAGCTGCATTGTGTGGAATTTTTCTTTTTTATTTTTCCCATTTCTAATTTTTTTTTTTACTATATAAAAGTGCCATTTTAGAAGAAATTCCAAATTTGACAAAATATTCATTATATTCTTCAAAAATAAATAATAGTGCTGGGGGTGTAGATCAGTGGTGGAAGATTTGCCAACAATGTGCCAGATCCTGGGTTCACTCCCCAGTACCACAAAAATCAATCAATCAATCAATCAATTAATTAAAGAATTAAAATGTTAAGTTTTTCATAACACATTTCAAGAGATTATTATCTGAAGGAGAAATCTTATAAAATATTGGTGAAATTAATTACTCATTAAATTTCAAAAGGTTAAAATCAATTATATATTTTAACCTCAACAGATATTCAAAATCTTAACTGACCAATATAGTTCCACAAAAATCAAACTGAATTACAATGATTGCCATCTACCTAAGTTATATCTCAAATTACCAAGTATAAATTAACATAAAAGCATTCTACATGAGTTTTTACACACCACCAACACACTTATGAACTCACTTGGGTAAATATGGATCTTTCCAACAGCAGCAGCAGTTTCTACAAAGCTATTTACCTTGTCCAGGTCTTGCAGTTACAGCTGCTCCAGCAGATGGCGGCTCAAACTCCTATCAATTACAATAATGTTATTATAGTGATCTATCATAATGTGCATCTTATCATAAAATATTAATGATATCACAGTATTACCTTTGCTTTCTTTGAGTCTGGATCAAACCTTTCGAGAATTAATTTAGCTGTCTTGTAAGTTTCTTTTTCCATGACTTCTTCAAGCTACAAACAAAAATTTCCATAAGCTGTCACATTTTAAAACACCCACACTACAATTTTTAGAAGTTCTATTCAAAAAAATTCAAGTGCTAGTCTTAAAACGAAGGGAGCTAAACCCCCACCCTATTTTTACTTAGATCTAGCACATAAAATATCCAGATAGAATGAAAGACTTCCTGAAAATAATTAAAATCTAGATTTTAAAATGGCTTCTAATCTCTAATATGTTACTTGTATTTAACAGCTTTACTGCAAGGAAATACCAGATATTGCTAATTGTTTACATATAATGAGGAGAATAATTACATGCACCAACTTCAATAATGGAATGTGCAAAAATCTATCAGCCATCATTATTGGAAGTTATTAGACATGACAAGCAAATGACAGGCAATTCCTCAGATTTATTTCCTCAAAGCACTTAATACTATTAATTTAAAGAAGGTCGTTAGCCAAGAGCTTTACAAAATAAAATCTCTGTGCCAATTAACTGCTGTCAGCATCGATTTTAGATTATTTATTAGCAGAAGCAATTAACTTGCTGCAAATGCAGTGAAAACTTACTAACTGGGAGAACAGCCATGGAATTTACTCAAATGACTTTAAAAGCTAAAACCTTCCCCATCCCCCTATTTTTTCTTTTTTTAGATTCAAATAACTTTAGAAGAAAAAACTGAACACAATTTAAGTAAAAATTATATTGAATTCTATGTTCACAATATAAACTATAATTAAAATAACTTCATTGTTATAAAATGTTATTTACAATGTACTCCAATTCTTTAATATCTTAATTAATGCATAGGTTTAATTTTAAAAGTAATCACTAGTATCATTTAAAAGTAATCACTGGTAAAGTATGGCCCAACATCAGAAAAAGTTGAGCTTTAGTTCAAGAATTCTTGAAATAAAATCTTAAAACACACTGTTAATTGTCCTATCCAATATTCTTCATCTTTGATTCATGACAAATATGCCAGTTATCTTACACTTCACATTGACTGGTCAAATTAAGAGTGCATCCAAAAGAATCTTCAACTCAAGAGTATTAGGGAACATGTTAAATCATAAAAACGTATTATAATGATGAAAATAGTACCTGCTTACTCTGATTTTAGTTTGCTGTTGAAATTGATAATGTTTTTACTAATTCAGATTTTAAATCACTTTCTAGTGTCATATAGGAGTATTCCACATCTTTTCTCTTTGTAGTCTCTTCTATTAATCTGTAGCCTACTGAATATTCAAACACCAGCAAATATTATTGAGTAATATAAAACTTTAACATTTGAAACTAGGACTAGTAAAGTTAACAGACCTACACAGAATCATATGCTGAAATCACCAATTTATAAACTTCTTTTTGCTTCCAAATTTCTTTCATGAAATATCATTCATAGGATTTACTTAAATTTTATCATGAATATAAACTTATAAATAGTTATTTGCAAGAATGACTCTTTATTAGTGCCGCAGTCTGGCTGGGCACAAAATCACGAGCCACCACACAGCTTGTAGATTCAAACAGCAACTCTTTATTCCCGAACTCACACCAGCCGTCTACAATCACGTTCTGGGGAAATCCACGTTCTCTGCCCAAAATCACCACCACTGGGCTTCTGTCTCCCGAAAAATACTGTCTGAATCCCGTGAGAACTCAAGGGGAACTCAGGCAGCAGGATATGCCCTATTCCCAGCAGGAATAACCTTAAACCTGGAACCACCCTAAACCCGGATTGTCTTAAACCGGGAACGCCCTAAACCGGGATTATCCTAAACCGGGAACACCCTAAACCCGGATCCGCCCTGGTCCTTGAGCAAGGTCACCTTAGATGCAATGTCACTGCAAAATGTCCTATTTCCACGAGTCCTTCCACTAAGCAACATTGGGTACGCTGGCAAGGAAATTGTCATACCTACTTGGCTAATGGCTCCCAGCATATTAGGAAAAGACAGGGCCATAAAAGCCAGACTAACCACTAAATTGTGCTACTTCTCCTTGACATGCTTCTGTTCTACACCCAAAAAATTTAACATTAACCTGCAGCATTTCTTGCTCTTGCTTTTAAATGACATTTGTGGATTCCTTTGAACAAGTAATATCTGTATTTAACTGATAAAACTTTAATGTCAAAAATTATAACATCTTCCCCACATTCCCAATTTCTTAAATGATTTTTCCCAAAATTCACAACATAAATTTCCTGACAAATGCCAGAAAGGAATTACCACATAGAAACATTATTTTGGAAAAAGCATAGAACATTCATGAAATCACTTAAAGAGGTTAATTCTGAGTTATGCATTGATGGATCTTGACTTTGAACTGTTTTGTAGGAATAATCATGGATACAGAAGGATTATATATTGCATAGATTACTTAGTGATTAAAAAGGAAAAACCAAAAATTTTTAAAGAACCACCAAACATGTGAGCAGCAAAATGTACAGACCCAGACTTGGGAACTTTTTAGATAACTAAAGATTAATTCCTAGCCTTATTTTCATTAGTAATAAATACTAACATTAAGTTCTTAAACCTTAAGACATAGAAATATTACTCATTTTTCTAAATAATTTAACTTTTTAATCAACTGACCATTCATATTCATCATTACAAATTATACTTTCATAAATTTCAAATATCATTAACAAATCTACTCAGATTAAAAAAAATTCTTACACTTCACATTGACTGGTCAAATTAAGAGTGCATCCACTTAGTGCATTTCCCTTAGGAAATCGCCTTTAATAAGGTATCAAGTAACAATGTAAACTCATTAATTTTATTAATGAAAGAGAAGGATTGGGACTTTGATAATTTTAGACCATTATTTTTTAATATGTATTTTTGAATATCTTTATTTATTTTTATGTGGTGCTAAGGATCAAACCCAGTGTTTCACACGTGTGAGGCAAGCGCTCTACCACTGACCCCCAGCCCCAGCCCCAATAAGTTATTTTTCCTGCAGGTATTTCAACAATAGAAGTATATTTAAAACCGTAAGTATAGCATTTAAACTAAATATCCATAAGCAAAAATCAGTTTTGATTATGTTTAGCTTTTGCTCAAAAACAATGTCCTTCTTTTGCCTCTCACTGCTAGCTTGATCACTGGTTTGCTAATTTAACCTTAACACCTATTGTTCCAAAGTGTAAAGAAAGCTACACCAACAAAGCATCTCTGTTCCAGGCTTGAGCAGTAATGACCGGGGGATTAGCTCCCAATAGAGCAGTATTATAACCAATAGTCAAGTAAGTCAATGCAAATTATGCTCTCTTATTAATACAGTGAGTTAGATTCAATCTATTTTTTAGTCATACTGCAAAAGAAATGCCATATTGAAGTATTCTGTAATGTTAAAGCTTTTAGAATCATTTAAATATACAGAGCTACTGAACCCTGAATTTCCCAACTGTTGTCAGACTGTATCTTTTATGCCATGATTCCTTCAAGGGCTATTAAAGAAGTAGAACATAGCTTGGCTTGCCCTTTCACAGACTCCTGTATGTCAGCTCTGTTACTCTTAAAGAGATTTCTGCCAATCACATGTTCTTCAAAATTGTGTTTTCTGATCATGTGATACTACTGACATTGGGCTGTTTCTCATCACTAAGACATTTTCTCTCTCTCTCTCTCTCTCTCTCTCTCTCTTTCTTTTCCTAGAGTAGTTTTCCCTTACCCACAAAGGATATGTTCTAAGACTCCTAGTGAATGTCTGAAATTTCAAAGACTATTGTACTCTACCTGTGCCCCATACATACATATATACCTATACATATATAACTATGATACAGTTAATTAATTTGTTAATACATACTTCTATAACTTACTGTAGGACTATCAAAACTATCAATACAATTGATAAGCAGCTTATAAAACATTAAAAAGAATCAAACAAACAGATAAGGAATCCCTTCAGTATTAATCCCTTCAGTATTAAATCCCTTCAGTGTTAAAATTACTTAATATTTAAATTACTTAAAATACTCAACTAGTGTCTTTTATTACCTATTCACATGGATTGAAACTTCTGACACCATAAAACTTTCCTCCTTCTAAGTTGGTTATTTCAGTATTTTGCTATAATGATGGAAACCTAGTTAACACAACTTGTTACATAGTATACAAAAATACATTGAACCGATCATTTATACCTGATTAAATCAGCTTCCATGTAACATGATACTATCGTAATTATCACATAATTCAAAAATAACATTTAAAAATGGTAGGTGAAATCACCAAGCCAAATACCAAAAACAAAACCTTCTAAATACCGACAGCCCTTCCTCTTACTCTGGGCCCTCTTAAACCACAAAGGAGGTATTTAACTGACAACAATAGATGTCCATGTGATCAGCACTGCTATTAGAAAGCAGAAAATGCTTAAAAAAAATTTTTTTTTCTTTCTTTTTCTCTTCCCCCCCCCTAATTTAGACATTTCATGTTGAACTTGTCTCTTACAACCAATCTTGATCTGTCTCTTGACCTTATGGTGTTAAGAAAATTGAAGAACTGACATATGTAGCTACTTAGTCCATTTTAGGCTATAATAAACTATCTGGACAGCTACCTCTTTACCTTCTCTGCCTCATTTAGTTCTTCAATATGATTTATTTACTTACATCTCAGCTTCCAAGTGACAGATTCTCCGAATCTCAAAAGTCCATCCAACTATAGAAAATATTTGTAATTTAACTTCATCATTAAAATGCTATCTAAAAGCATAAGAGTCATTAAGTTATAACATATAAACATTAATTATCCAGTTCTAACTTATTAGTTTATATAAATTAACTTTAAATAAAAATTAACTTACTATTTTTTTCTTCTGGGATTTTAAATCATCCAATGCTTCATCTAGAAAACAAGATTTATATCAAAGTTAAATTAGATATTAAGATACTTAGATATGAGGGGAAAAAATCATGTCAAATAATATATTAAGTAATAACAAGAAAATTTTCCCATTTTAAGATTTCTCTTTATCTACCTAATGTGTAGAGACAAAAATTACCTCAGCCTTTACCCATACATATTTCATATTTTTGCCTACATTATAAATTACAAGCCACTTAGGGGGAAAAAAAAATCAATGGACTTTATGTAGCAAGAAACACCTTTTCAAATTTAAAATGATGTACAAATATATATTTAAATGTTTTCTGAAATACACTCTCTATCATTTCTCTTTCAATATTCTATCCATATTAATTTATAAAATACCAAATATTTTTCAAACATTGATAATAAAAATGCTTTGTTCATGAGGAAATGTGTATAATAGATTTTAAAAAGTTAGTCAATCTTCAAGATGCTGGGCATTAATAAAGAAAATCTTCAATAAAAAAAAATTTTTTTTCCTGGTAAGGGAACTAAACCCAGAGCCTAACATGTGCTAGGCAAATGTCTACAACTGAGATACCTCCCCAGAACCCCCTCCC
>NW_026000037.1:61807233-61826886 GCF_001458135.2 Marmota marmota marmota
TTTTTTTTTTCTTTTTGAGGCAGGCTTTTAATAAGTTACACGGGCTGGCCTTGAATTTGAATCCTTCAGTTGTATCCTCCTGAGTAGCTAGGATTACAGGCATGTGATACCAAGCCCTGCTTTGTAAATTTTTATTACTGTGCTTGAGGAAGGACTGAAAGGAATACTAATAACTTCTCAAAATTAAACATTTTAAGATATGCCTACTTATTTAGATTGGCATGATGGAACATAAGAATCATTTCAAAGATACTTATGTCTGTTTAACAAATTAATTTTTCAACGTGATGCAGAGGCATCACAATACCAGACATTAATTTATACTACAGAGCTACAGTAACAAAAACAGCATGGCATTGGCACCAAGAAGACCAATGGAACAGAAGACACAGAAACATAACTACAGTTATCTTATACTAGACACAAAGGCACCATACACATACATTGAAGATAGCCTCTTTAACAAATGGTGCTGGGAAAACTGAAAATACGTAGCATAATGAAATTTAACCCCTATCTCTCACCTGCACAAAATTCAACTCAAAGTGGATCAAGGATCTAGGCATTAGATCAGAAACCCTGCACCTACTAGAAGAGAAAGTAGGCCCAACTCTCCCTCATGTTAGCCTAGGAACCAACTTCCTCAACAAGACTTCTAAAACGCAAGAAGTAAAATCAAGAATCAATAAATGGGATGGATTCAAACTAAAAAGACTCTTCACAATAAAGAAAACAATCAAGAAAGTGAACAGATAGCCTATAGAATGGGAGAAAATCTTTGCCACCTATGCCTCAAATACACATTAATCTCCAGGATATACAAAGAACTTCAAAAACTTAACAACAACAACAACAAATCAAATAACCCAATTGATAAATGGGCAGAGCTGAGAGCAGTGGCGCACATCTGGAATCCCAGCAGCTCGGGAGACTGAGGCAGGAGGATCACGAGTTCAAAGACAGCTTCAGCAATGGCAAGGTGCTTAGCAACTCAGTGAGACCCTGTCTCTAAATAAAATACAAAAATAGTGCTGAGGATGTGACTCAGTGGTTGAGTGCCCCTGAGTTCAATCCCCAGTACCCATCAATAAATAAATAGGCAAAGGAACTGAACAGACACTTCACAGAAGAAATACAAATGGTCAACAAATATATGAAGAAAAGTTCAACATCTCTAGCAATTAGAGAAATGCAAATTAAAACTACACTTAGATTCTATGTCACTCCAATCATAATGATAATTATCAAGAATATAAGTAACAGTAAATGTTGGCAAGTATATGGAGGGGGGGAGGCTCACTCATACATTGCTGGTGGGACTGTAAATTGATGTAATCACTTTTGAAAGCAGTATAGAGATTCCTCAGAAAACTTGGAATGGAACCACCATTTGACCCAGCTATCCCACTCCTTGATCTATACCCAAAGGACTAAAAATCAGCATACTACATCGATGCAGTCACTGTTTATAGCAGCTCATTTCACCTTAACTACACCTATGGAACCAACCTAGGTGCCCTTCAACAGATGAATGAATAAAGAAAATGTGATATGTGTGTGTATATTAATATACATATATACATACACAATATATATATATGTATACACATGTATATACACACATACATGTCTACACACACACACAAAACAGAATATTACTCTGTAAGAGTCTGTAAACAAGTCAAAATAACACCTGGCATTTTGCCAGGGGAATGTTAGAGTTCGTAAACAAGTCTGGATGGTGACTGAAGCAAAATAACCGGGGCGTGTCCCGGGGCTCCCCGGTTATTTTGCTGCAGCCGGACTGCGGCATTACTCAAGCCATAAAGAAGAATAAAATTATGGCATTTGTCAGTATATGACTGAAACTAGAGAATATCATGTTAAGTGAAATAAGCCAATCCCAAAAATCCAAAGGCTAAATGTTCTCTCTGATATGTGGATGCTAATATATAACAAGGTAGGGAGAAGGAAGAATAGAAGTTCATTGGATTAGACAAAAGGAATGAAGGGAAGGGAGGGGGATGGAAATCAGAAAAACAGTAGAATGAATTGGACATAACTCTCTTATGTTCACGTATGAATAAATGACCAGTGAAACTCCATATTGTATACAACTGCAAGAATGGGATCCTAATTAGAATAAGTTATACTCCATGTATGTATAACATGTCAAAATACACTATTGTCATGTATATCTAACAAGAATAAAAAATTTTTTAAAACAAATTATTTTCCAGTTTTTCCTCTAGAAATATTTAACATGTATAAATAGGAATACTACCCCATATGGAAAGAAAACTTATGACAGGATTTAAACATTTTATCAAATTGGACCTAAGTAATTGTTTCTAATTTCTAATTAACTGTATAAATATAATTATTATCTCTTCACTAAAATTTTGGGTAGCAAACACCTAAATAACTCAAAGTATGTAAAAATTCAAAGAAACACAAACATATAAAAAGATGGTTTTATTACATAATTTTTTCAAAATATATTCATGCCCTAACAGACGTTACTAAAGGGGGAAAAAATCTGCTGATATCTTTAAATAGAATATCAATTTTTAGTTAGATAAGAGCAACCCAAGTATTAATCCTTCAATCTAGGGGTCAGCAAACGTTTTCCTTAAAAGTCCTGACAGTACATATTTTAGCCTGTATGCGCCAAAAGGCAAAATTGTGTCTGTACTTTTAAAGCAAAAAAGACAAGAAAAAAAATCCACAAATATTTTAACAACAACACTCAAATATTTTCCTAGTCTATTTGAGTTTAATTTTTTTTTTTTTTGGTAATACAGGACTATCAATGTAAGAGCAGAATTTTGAAATGTGGGATGACAACCTTTCACTGAATTGAGGTTCAAAGTCAATGTTCTCTATCATCATAATTGATTACATATGTTGACCCCTTACTGCTGATCTGTAATGAGATTTTATAAATTTAATTTTTAAAAATGGTTTTTCACATAGCTACGTATTGCCAAATATTGATATCAATCCATGAACATATGATCTTAATTGAGCATATTCATCATATAGAATGCATTTATAAAAGTTTATTACACTCAATATTTGTCTTTTAGCACATCATCACACTACAAATTAATGACTTCCAATCAAAGACTAGCAGAAGCTCAACTATACAATTAAATGGATTTATAAATATGGAAATTTCCTTTATACTTTCATTGAGATCTGAAAAACACCATTTGAACTATAGTTTGAGCTTAGATAATACATCTGCTATAAATATGTATGGAAATATAGAACTTGCTTCTGTTTTTACCTTTTCATAGCATTTTTTAAAGCTACTTTTTGTCATTACAATGTTATTACTTTCTAAGTGCCTTAGCTCAGCACACGTTTTGCATGTATGCATTGTCTTGCCTTGCAATCTTAGGATGAATTCATTAAGAACCATTATCAACCTGAGCATGATGGGACATGCCTGCAGTCCCAACTACTAGGGATGCTGAAGCAGGATTCAAGTTCAAGGCCAGTCTGTGCAACTTGGAAGACTGTCTCAAAACAGAATAAAAAGGGCTGGGGTTGTAGCTCAGCAGTAGAATGCTTGCTTAACATGTTACTATGGTTTGGAAGTGAGGTGTCCCCCAAAAGCTCATGTGTTGAGACAATGCAAGAAGGTTCAGAGGAGAAATAATTAGGTTGTAAGAGTCTTAACCCAATCAGTGAATTAATCCCCTAATAGGGATTAACTGAGTGGTAACTGAAAGTAGTAAGGTGTGGCTGGAGGAGGCTTTGGGGTATATGTTTGTATCTGGCCAGTGGAGCTCTCTGATTCATGATCATGATGTGAGCTGCTTCCCTCTGCCACACTGTCCTACCATTATGTTCAGCCTCACCTAGAGCCCCAAGGAATTATTTAACAAATAAACTACTGTAACACAATGACTGATTCTAATAGGTTCTACAAAGTAATACAATGAAAACACACAGAATTTAAACACCTTACAGCTTTGTGAGTCTTGCAAATTTGTCCAGCTAAGCTTTTTTCTTCTTCATATATATTTTTACCACCAATAGTTGTAACACATCTTGGCAGATTCCACTTTAGATTGAATTAAATTATTGTCTTCTTAATTTCTTTGAAAATATTCTCACTTGAAGTTGGTCCACACAGAATTTTTTTAGAAGCCACTTCAAACTCAGAGTTGACTCCTCAAATAAGTTATAATTGAGCAGTATCAGTAATATCTGTCAACTCATAAAGAGCCAAGGAAGATCACTTGAAATCATTTGCCTCATTTTTTAATCAACTATTCACATGGTTCCCAATTTTCTCAAATTCTCCCAGCAACTGTTCTTGCAGAAAGGCTACTAGTCTTAGGTAGATTTCCTCAGAACACATTTCTTCTGCTGCTGCAATCAAACCAATATAATTAACTCACCATCAGTAAATGGCTTTCCATGCTTCAGAAACAAGCCACTTAGAAACTTACTTTGGCTAAAACCATAGTTTCACTTTTTTATGAAGAAATTCTGCTATAATGAGATACTCCATTTTTAATTTTCAAACATTTATGACCATTGCTTTTCTGTGAGTTGAGAATATCATGATGGGTACTTAGTATGGTAGTACCAATACTTGCTGCATTCTTTTAGCACAACTATAATGCCTTTATATTTTGATAACAGGCCATATTCCATTGTGTCCTAAAAGTATATGGTGAATATGTATGAGTAATAAAAATAAATAAAATTGTCATAGTACACCAAATACATGTTGCACTTAATATACTGTCAAGTTATAAATGCACCACTGTGATTTGTCATGGAATAACCTGAAATAAGATATGACTTGTCCTACAACAGTTCTATAATGTGATAAGAACTACATGAACAACCTAACACAACTATTCAATTCTGCCACTATAGAATGAATGCAGTTATATAAACAACACATACATGAATGACATGATTATGTTCCAATAAAAACAAAAATTTGAATTTCATAAAATTATATCACTATCACAAAATATTATGGTTCTTTTTAATTATTCTGAAGATCTTAAAATATAAAAATCATTCTTAGATCACAAGCTATACACAGTGGTGGACAGGACTTGACTCACAGGCTGTAATTTTGCCAACCCCTGTTTTAACCTATAATGGGTTCAACTAACTAAATCTAACAGACAACAATAAACAAGGATACAACTAATAACTTCAGAATTTTAAAAATATACCATGTACCTGAATATGCTTTTAAAAAACGTAAGAATATAAGAAAATCTTTTATAAATCTGTTTTAAGTATACATGCAATGCCTATTCCAACAACTTAGTAAGGTTTCAAAAAATAAAAAGGACCTCTGAGATAAATTTTGAAGCAAAAAAATATATGTATGTGTGATCCTTTTATATAATAACCATGTCCAGATTTCCCTGTTTATAAGTTAAAATATTCAAACATGTAATTTCCTTAAAGAAGTATTCTTGAGGATTCTTTAGAAATAATGTTTTTATATCATTTACTATTTTGTTATTCCAGGAAGTCAGAGAATATTTGTTTTAAGCTTCTTCCTACCATCTCACCATCTACTACAACACTAAATATCACTGAAAGCAGTATTATAAGATTAATTTCCTTAATCTGATAAAGTTATCAGTATTTTAAAACACCAGAGTAAATATCATAATTAATGATAAAGTGTTAAAGGCATTTCCACTGAAATCCGGGAACAAGATAAAGACAGCTGCTATTTCCATTTCAAATCAATATTGTATTGGGTCCTAACTTACTTAGTACAAAAAATTAAAAGAATAAAGATTGAAAAATAAGAATCAGCTCACATCTGTATAACACCTTGCAATTTTTATATGCTTTCACATAGTTATATTTTATACTAGTAACAGTCCTGCCAAAATCAATATTTCTGTTCCCATTTTATAAATTAGGAAACTGAGGTTCAGAAATATGCTTGCAGAGCAGAAGGTGACCAGTATAAACAAAGCAAAAGTGAAAAAAAAGGAAAGTGAAAGAACATAAAGTCAGAAAAAAGAATATAAATCATAAAGTCAGGGGAAGAATTCAGATTTTATTCCAGTTACAACCAAAAAGCCATAGAGACCTTTAAGCAAAAGAAAAACAAGATTTGCTTTATACCTTAAAAATAGACTAAGGGCCAGGCACAGTAGTGTACACCTGTAATCCTAGATACTCAGGAAGATGAAGCAGGAGGATCACAAGTTCAAAGCCAGCTTGGGCAACTTAGCTAGATCCTGTTTCAAAAATAAATTTTAAAAGGGGCATGGAAGTAGAAAAGATGGTGGAATGAGATGGACATCATTACCCTAGGAAAAATGTATGAAGAAAACTAATGGTGTGACTCTACTTTGTGTACAACCAGAGAAATGAAAAATTGTGCTCCATTTGTATACTATGAATTGAAATCCATTCTGCTATCATGTATAACAAATTTAAATAAATAAACGATTTTTTGAAAAAAGAAAGAACTTTAAAAGGGGCTGGGCATGTAACTCCGTAGCAGAGCACAGGCCAGGCATGTGCAAGGCCCTGTATTCAATCCCAATTGGAAAAAAAAAAAAAAAAATAGTAAAGATGCCACTGCAGTAGTAGAAGGAAGTTATGACAATGGCTTAAAGTAGAACTGTAATAGTAGAAAAGATGAGAATTGGTCAGATTCAAGATAATTTGGGAGGTAAAGATGATGTAACCTGCTAGTAAATAAATGAATGTGAAAGAAAAATGAAGAGCATGACTCCCATATTTTTGATCTTATGATAATTTTATGTGTTTATTGGCTGAGCTATAGGGTGTACAGATGTTTGGTCAAACACAATTCTAGATATCTGTGAGAGTGTTCTGAAGCAAGATTAACATTTGGAAGACTTTGTAAAGCAAATTGTCTTCCTTAAAATGAGATGTTCTTCATTCAGTCAGTTGAAGGCTTAAATAAAACAAAAAGGATGATCCTCCCTAAGTAAAAAGGAACTCCATATGCTTAATTACCTTGAATTGGGAAGTCTATCTCTTCCTGCCTTCAGACTTAAACTGAAACTTTGGCTCTTCCTGGTCTCAAACCTGCCAGCTTTCAGCCTATAACTTACATCATTGTACTCTTGATTCTCAGACTTAGAATGGAACTAAACCATTTGTTTTCCTGGATATCCAGCTTGCTAACTAAAAATCTAAGAACTTCAGCCACCATAATCACATGAGGCAATTCCTTATTTTAGTAAGTAGGTAGGTAGGCAGGCAGGCAGACAGAGAGACAGACAGACTCTATTGATTCTGTTAGTGTGAAGAACCTAATTAATGGATATTAACAAATAATTGTATAGTATAACTATTTACTGAGATGGGGACAGGAAGGAGCACATATGGGAGAGTGGGAGTAAAGGGGAGAAGCTATAATAATTCTGTTTTGGCTATGTTAAGTATGAGACGGCTACTAGATTCCCAAGTAAAAATGTCAATTAAACAGCTAGGTACATAAGCCTTCAGACTGAACCACAGACTTAGATTTAAATCTATGGGAGTCGATAAAATCACCTAGAGATGCACTGTCCAATATAATACCCACTAGCCACATGGGGCTATTTAAACTGATTGAAACTAAAACTTAAAATCAAATTCTATGGTTGAATTAGCCACAATTCAAGAAAAATAACTAGCAGATACCATATTGAACAGTAAAAACAGATTACTTTTATATTATAGAATGTTCTATTGGACAGCATGTATCTAAACAAATTACCAAAAGAAAAAAGCCAAAGATAGAATTTTAGTAGAGGAGACACATACAAGCAAATAATACTGAGAAGGAAATCATCAGTGAAGTGTCAAAGAAGCTTAAAGATACAAATGCTTTAAGAATAGAGAAGATAACTGAATTAATTCAAATGCTATTAAGATATCAAGTTGAATGAGAAAAGAGAACTAACAACTAGCTTTGACAAGAATCAGATCATTAGTGACCTTGAAATAAGCCACTACAGTAAAAAGCGGTGGAAGCAAAACCTAAACAAAATAGGTTGAGAAGGAATACGTGTGGGGAAAAAGAGCTACCAAAAATAGACAACTGTTTAAGAAAGTTTCTAGTATGGCAATATGTAAATCAATGGATGTGTAACTGATGTAATTCTGCAATCTGTATATGGGGTAAAAATGGGAGTTCATAACCCACTTGAATCAAAGTGTGAAATATGATATATTAAGAAATTTGTAATGTTTTGAACAACCAATAATAAAAAATTTAAAAAAATAAAAATAAAAAAAAAAGAAAAAGAAAGTTTATTTTGAAAGAGAGAAATAGGTGGTAGTTTAAAAGGAATACAGGGTCAGGACAGTTCCCCTATTTCCTACAGGTGTACCGAGGCAGGATTTTTTGTCAGCAGGAATGATCCAATAGAAAAAAAGTGAATTTACTAAGGAACTAAAATAGAACCAATGTGGGTTGTATATTTGATATCTACAATCTATTTAAAATGAGTCTGGTCAGTATGTTGTGTGATTTTCCTCTAACAAGTTTAGCTGTTCTGATATGATAAAGTACATAAATGTATTTAAACAGTGTTTACCAATCATTGATTAAACATATAATTATATTTAAACAGAATGTGGTTTGCCAGACAAATAGGATGAGGAAAGGGGCAAAAGAGTCAAGTGTGTCTGGGAAAGAAAAAAAAAAAAAGGTCATTTGGGTTATACCACAGGCCCTAAACTGAGAAGAGAGATCATGAGCAAGGAAGGCAGTTAGAAAGTCTTATATTTGTACAAACCTTACATGGATCATAGGTCAAACCGACAAAATATTTTGCACAGCAAATAACATTTATGAAACAATCAGAAATTTAATATTTTTATATTTGACATTTTATGATATTAAGAATTAAGTAAGATAATGCATTGAGTTTAATATTTTTTATGAGTCCACTGTAGACAGATATATCAGGAATATACTTCAAAATAATACAGGTGGTTTGGGAATGGGGATATGACTCAGTGGTAAAGCTCTTGCCTGGCATGCATGAGTTCCTGGGTTCAAATCCCCAAGCACCAAAAAAGTAATAATAATAGTACAGGAGAAGAAGTTGGTAAAGATAAAAAAGAAACAAGATAAACCATGTGTTGATAACTGTTTAGGATGAGTTATAGGTATACAAGGGTTCACGATATTATTCAGTGCGTTTTTATATAGTGAAAAGTTAAAATAAAAAAGACAAAAAGCACATCATACAGAAAGTTAACTTAAAATGAAATGTATATCTCTAGTTACTTATAATTCATACATTTGAGACTGAAAAATCTTTAAAACTTAACATGTATATAGAACTTTTCAGAAGCAGATTTTATCACTCTTTGTATATTTCAATTAAAACAAAAGTCAAGGGGCTGTGAGGTCAAAGAGAGTGGTGTAATGGACAGAACAAGTCAAAAGATATAGAGTATAATTTACTCTATACCAATGTTTCCTATAAAGATGAATTTAGTAAATATGTCTCAATTTAAATAAATGTTTTATTTATTAAAATTTCTGAATAAGAAATAATACAGGGCTGGGTTTGCATGGCTCAGCAGTAGCATGCTTGCCTAGCACATGCGAGGCCCTGGGTTCAATCCTCAGCACCACATAAAAATAAATAAATAAAATAAAGGTATTGTGTCCAACTACAAGTAAAAAATAAATATTTTTTAAAAAAGAAATAATATAAATTATATCACAATATATCATATATAGTATTCATCTTAGCATCCTTATACTTACAAAATAAATATTCATAAAATTCACTCTAATCTCTCCTTTGTTAGATCCTATATATTTACATGTTTTTACACATATTTTCACAAGCACATTCTTATGTGTATTCATATTTTCCCATATTAATCTTAACTATTGAACCATAATCCTAGCTCAGTACAAAATTTGATTAACTTTTCCATATCTCTACATCAAAACCTAATGTGAATTAAATCCATGTACCTGAGTAGGAATTTTAGTGTATTTTGAATTCTGTTTTATATGGTCACCGTTAAATTTGCATACATAACACAATATATCATATATAGGATTCATTCATGTGTCCCCATATTTACAAAATATATATTAATATGATTCACATTTTAATCTTCCCTGTTTCATATTTTGTATATTTCTGTGTTTTCAAAAGTACTTTCTTATGAATATTCATATTTCCCCATGTTAATCTTAGTTATCTAACCCTAACTCAGTACAAAATTTGATATTACCCTTTCCATACCTTTAAACCCAAACATAATGTGACTTAAATAAATGCATATGAATTTTAAAGTGTATTTTGAATTCTGTTTTCAACTTTCAATATTATGTTTGCACACAAAAAAAGAAAAAACCACAAATTAATAATAGAACCATCCAGATCATTCATAACCTTGTTCATATTTTATAGCAAAAATTCTTCAATATTTACCACATCAACATTTCAATATATCATTTCACAACCTGCCTTAAAAACCATAGGTACCTACATAACAGGGTTTTTTTCGGTAATAAAAACTTGGAATTTAAACTTACTATTTCTTTCTGTTCTCTTGGAAAAGAAGAAAATAAGCACTGTTCTTATGCTCCAGATGCTAAAGGGGAAGCAAAATTCAGAAACAAAAATCATTAGGGTAGGTGAATTATAAACCATATAAAATAAAAACATCTATTTCCACAGTTACGTATATTATTTCCCTTTATAAATTGAAAATCAGAAGTACTGTTTTCTGTCATATAACATCAGAAGCATATCTTTACTTTAAAAGGAGGGGGTCTCAGCCTGAAACGAATGGACTTTTAAAAGGGCCCCTGAATTGCAAAATTTCATTGGTGTGCCTGAATACACTTCTCTAGAGAAATCATTGCTTTCATCAATTTAAAAGGGGTCCATGAACCCCCTAAAAGAATAAGAACAATATTATAAAATCTTTTCTTACCAAGTATCAATTCCAAAATATTTTTCTTTTTATCATGTATCAGGGCAAGAATGTTTTGCTTTTACAAATTTAACAGCATTATATTATTGTAAGTTGCTATTCCTTTCCTAATATTTAACACTGACCAAATCTTCTCTATTCGATAGAGTAAGCTATCCGGGGAAAGAAACACACACAAAACAAAAAACCTTACCTTCAAATAAATACTTGCTAAGAAATCTTGCTAAATACCTCCTTCTAAAGATGTTGTAAGAATAATTCTTTAGGCCTTGCATTAGTGTAAGACATCAAGTAATATTAAAAGAATTAAAAGAAACTCAAAAAATAATCCTAATCATAAACTAGTCAAGGTCCTCTATTAAATTCAACATAAATACAGCAAAAAAACATTGTTCTCTATAGAACGTGGCAGAAATATACAAACATTAC
Organism: Marmota marmota marmota; assembly: GCF_001458135.2. Taxonomy (NCBI): domain Eukaryota; kingdom Metazoa; phylum Chordata; class Mammalia; order Rodentia; family Sciuridae; genus Marmota; species Marmota marmota. Next base: position 61,818,610 of record NW_026000037.1, read on the forward strand.
TTGTTTTAAATAAAAATACATTATTACATCTGGATATAAATTCAGAATATAAGTATGAAAATTATATTATTATATAATTATATTATCCATTCTAAAATACAGCATTGTTATTTTGGGGAGTATTATGGTTTAGATATGAGATGTCCCCACTAAAAGCCATTGTGTGAGACAATGCAAGAAAGTTTAGATGTGAACGGATTAGGTTATGAGAGCCTTAACCTAATCATTGGATTTATAATCTTCTGATAGGGATTAACTGGTAACTCTAAGCAAGCAGGGTATGACTGGAGGAGGTGGATCCCTGGGGTTTTGCCTTTGGGGTATATACTTTATTCCTGTTGAGTGGAGCGCTTGAGTGTGCACACACTAAGCTCTCTCACTCTCTCTCTCCTCTTCCTGGTGCCATGTTCCCAGCTGTTTTCCTCTGCCACACCCTTCTGCCATGATGTTCTGCCTCACCTCAAGCCCCAAGGAATGGGGCTGGCCTTCTATTGACTGAGACCTCTGAACCTGTAAGCCCCAAAATAAGTGTTTCCTCCATTAAAGTTGTTCTCATGAGGTCTCTGGGTCATAGCAGTGAAAAAAATGGCTAAAACAGGGAGTCAGCCTGCAAGGTAGCCACCACTGATCTCTGTTCTCCTTGTGTCCAGATCTTAGTGTAGTCTTCTCCCACCAAACCTGGTCTATGTGACCAATAGTATATGACAGAAGAAATAGTATGCCACTTCAAGATAAATTTGTAAAAGTCTGTAACTTCCATATGAAGCCTCCTCTTTCATTTGTCTTGCTCTTTCTTGGATTACTTGCTGTAATAAAAGTCAGTTACCATGACATGAGAATAGTCAGGAAAGCTGGATACAGTGGCATACACCCGTAATCCCAGGTACTCAGGAGGCTGAGGCAGGAGGATCCCAAGATGGAGGCCAATCTCGGCAATTTAGCAAGATCCTGTCTCAAAATTAAAAATAAAAGACCAGGGATGTAGCTCAATAGAGAGCACCTTGGAGTCAATCCCTAGTACCACAAAAAGGGGGTTGGATGGGGGCAGGATCAAGGAAGTCTATGGAAAAGCCTGTACGGTGAAGAACAAAAGTGTGGTAAACATCCAGCAAAGAAACTAAGCCTGCTAACAACTGTGTATATGTGAGAGTTAGAAGCAAACACAGAAAAAATTAGCCAAAATATATAAGACTACACCAGATATTATCTTTGTATTTGGACTCAGAACCCATTTTGGAGATGGCAAAACAACTGACTTTGGCATGATTTAGGATTCTTTGGATATTGCAAAAAAATAATGAACCCAAACACAGACTTACAAGACATGACCTGGTGGAAAAAAAAAAAAAAAGATCTCAAACAAATAGTCAAAACACAGAATAAAGAAAGTCAGGCAGTGGTAATTCACTATGGGAGGGTGGGGGGTGGCAGTATACTGGAGAAAAATAGAGTTACCTTAGATTAGGTAGAGGGAAGTAAAGGAGGGAAAGGGAGGAGAGGGGATGTAGGGTTAGAAAGGATAGTAGAATGAAACAGACATTATTACTTTATGTATATATATATATATGACTACATGACCAATATGATTCTACAACATGTACACTCAGAAAAATTAGAAATTATATCCCACCTGTGTATGATATATCAAAGTGCATAAATGCATTCTACTGTCATATATAACTAATTAAAACAAATAAAAAAATAAAAATTAAAAAAAAAATCAGGCAAAAGCCAATGCTGATGCTGGCAAAAAGAAACAAAGTGTCTAGCAATATAACTGGAGATTGGATACCTCCAGAAGAAAAATGTGTTCTTCAATGACTTCATCTGCTGTGACTGTGCAGATTAGTTAAACCTTGAGATTACTGCAGCCCCAGTCAACATCTTAACTCCAATTTATATAAAAACAAATGACTATGAGCCAGAACAACCCAACTATGCTACTCCCAACATTCCTGCCCTTCAGGAACTGAGACATAATAAATGTTTGTTGTTTTAAGCTAAATTCTGAGAGAATTTGTTACACAGCAATAGATAAGATATATTCTGATGATTTACTTTTATGATATGAAAACATCAAGTAAGTAGCTAATTCCTACATAGTACTTGGAAAACTACCTAAACAATAAGAAAAAAAAAAAAAAAAGGACACTAAGCATTCCCCTTACCAAGGGAAAAATAGTTAAAGACAGAAAGGTTAAGCATAACCCTCAAGGTGCCTAAAACAGAAATGTCCCATAAAGTACTATACTCTTATTCACAGAGGATATGTTCCAGGAACCTTAGTGGATGTATGAAGCCACATATGTACCAAACTCTATATATACACACCATATTTTTTTCTATATCTTCTATAGTGTTGCCACATAGTACCAGTGTTAATCTTCCATGTTTTATGCCATGGTGCCCCTCCTTTTCAACACCACTTCTGCATTGTAGAGACATTATTAAGTAAAAATACAGGTTACTTGACACAAGGACTATAAATGCCTTGACAACTGCTCTGATAACCAAGAGGACTACAAAATGACTAATGAGCAGGTAGTACATACAACATGGACAAAAAAGATGATTCACATCTGCTTGTACTTTTTTTTTCAACTTGCTGTAAAATCTACAATTATTTTAAAATTAAAAATTATTTCAAGGCTGGGGGTGCAGCTCAATGGTAAAGCACTTGCACAGCATGTGTACAGCCCTAGATTCTGTCCCCAGCACTGTAAAAATAAAACAAAATGAAATAAAATTATTTTAAAAGGATGTGTTTACAATAAATATATTAACAGAAATATCTAAACATCAAATAACAAAGAATAAACTTTATAAAATAAAACTAAAAGAAATAAATGGAAAAGTAGAAGTACCTTATTATTAGGATATAGGAAATTTATAACATAAGGTACTTCTCATCAATAATACTTTGTACCTGAATAAAGAGAATACATCAAGTGTTTATGAAGCACTCACAAAAATTACCAAAAGCATGCCATCAAAAACTAATAAGTTGAAAATAGATATATTACTCAACATTCTCTGAAAGTGATACAATAAAACAAAAATAGTAATTAAGACAAAGAATAAATATAAAAACACATATTTACCACTTGGAAATAACTTTTAGATTATAACCCCTCTCTAAAAAAACCAAACAAACAAACATAGTATCTACCAAACCTTTAGAAGAGATCATGTCAATATTAAATTGTTTCAGAGCATTAAAGAATAAAGAAAGGTTTTCAGGTGCTTGTTAAAATGATCACAATATTGAAAGTAGAAATTTTTCCTGGAATTCAAGAATGACTTAATATTTAATGTAATCTATTTAACTTCTACTGGATATTCAAATTTATCACTCGTTTTTTTGTTTGTTTCCATAGTTTATACTTTGATTAATTATTTTACTATGATAGCTTATTGAAAGTGAACATTTTACTTCTTTTATTATTTGTTCTTTGTATTTTTTTATTTTTTATTAAATTACTTAATTATTCTAATTTGTAAGTTTATCACTCTTAAGTTCTGCCTGCCATAGAGTCTCAGTACATGGACATAATTCTGTCAAGTTCTTTGGCACTGTAACTGGTCTTTATTCCAGTTTTCTATATCTTCTTCCTCATTTCCATTTGCAACCTCATCAGAATTCCTTTACCAACCACATTTCTACCAACATTCTGTTCACAACCACTTAAATAATCTCTGTCAAGTTTTGGACTTTCTCCACAGATATTCTCTTCTTTTGAGCCCTCCCTAGAATAGCCCTTAACACTCCATTCATGGCAATATGGGCTTTTTCCATCATTTACTTCAAAACTATTCTGGCTTCTTTCTACCTATTAATAGTTCCAAAGCTGCTTCCATAAATTCCAGTATTTACAATAGCAACAACCTCAATCCTGGTACCAATTTTTTGTCTCGGTCTGTTTTGTGTTGCTACAACAGAATAGCTAAGACAGGATAATTTATAAACAATAGGATTTTATTTCTCATGGTTCTGGGGCCTGGGAAGTCTAAAACTGTGTAAGATCAAAGCCCAATCCTTAAGGTTTTTCAATTTAACTAAAGATACTAGTGCTTCTATTGAAGTATTTAATTCCACCTTAATCCCCTTGCTCAAATTTTCTCCCTCAAGGCCCCATTTTAAGGAAAAATACATTAAGTCCTCTGGGAAGGTTAACATTTTATGAAAATTAATCTCTGAAATTATAGTGAATGAAATGCCTAAAAATATTATAATTTATTAAAATGAGGTATCCAAGAGTAAAAGTTTATAAGTTTAATTATAGCTCAGTGGCAGAGCTCTTGCCTAATATGGACAAAGACCTGGGTCCAATCCCCAGCACCACCAAAAAAAAAAAAAGGTAATGGTAGAGATAAAACTTAAAACTTAATGGTTATTCACTTAGATTTTAAAATCAATCAACTCCTAAAGAAATGCACATCTGCCAACATAATGTATAAATACAAAACTAAATGTAACTCAATCCTTCCCCCACTATGATTTATCTGAAATAAATCTGGCATCTAGATTTTGATTTAAATTTCAGTAAAAGTTGAAAAGATCAGAAAAATATAAATATACTATTCAATCTGAAAGGTAGAAAAAGAATTATAGAATCACAATAAGTTCTTCCATATCACATTCTGAAGAGAAGATATAGTAAAATTTCAAAATATATTATGTAGAGTATCAATATTGTACCAGAAATGACAGTTTTGGAATAGCTCAGTCCTGATCCATGACCTCTCAAGGAAGACATTTGGGAAAGCAGAAAAGCAGAGACAACTGTCCCATTTTGGAGATAATCAGATTTCTAAGCTGTAAAATGTGAAGAGTAAAGCAATCCATTTCATTGCTTCTTCTGCCTCCAATACTTTAAGTAAATTCTAGTCCAGCTCTCAAAACTACTTCCAAAGGAAAAAAAATCCAGGGATAAGATTGGTAAATAGCTTACATAACACACAACAGAAAAAGTCTTGTAGTAAGTCTATTTATTACAACATCCACTTTCACGTTATTATATATTATTTTCTTGCTTTCTTGATTATCATCAGTCAAGAGGACAAGTCTATTCTTTGTTCGATAACTACTCTGTGCTTCCAAAAGTCAAGAGCCTACTGAAATCGAAGCTGCAACAGTTGAAAACAAGGTCACAAATGTGAATGAGACAAAGTAAGAAATGGCCCTGAAGCTTAACAAGTCAAGAAATTGTAAATGCAGGTGACTCACAAGTCAAAGAAACAAAGTAAAAATTTTTAAAAGCTTCACACTCAAAATAGATCAAACTTAAAATGTTATGTTTTTAAAGAAATAAAATTTTTCTGCTTTTAAAAAACAATTAGGTTTAAGGATGTAGCTCAGTAGTGCTTAATATGCATGACACCATGAGTTAAATCCCAGCACCATTCAAAAATAAATAAATAAATAAATAAATTAGTATGTGATTTATTTGCCAAAAAAAAAAAAAATCTTAACCAAAAAAAAAAAAAAAAATTCAATACCAGATCCAATGGATCACAACTTGAAGACAGTCATTAGAACTAGCAGAACAGAGTTCCTAGCAGGTATTCTTCTGCAACTGATACAAATCCTTTAAAAACAGAAAATCAATTTCTATATGGAAATGGCTGTCAACTAAAATTTTTTCAAAATATTTAAAAATGTTTAAGTCTACTAAACATTTCACACTTACTCCCTCTTTAAATTTATTTTTAATCACTTTTTATGAAAAAAAAATTGAAAGGAAACAAAGAAAAGGGGTTCAGCATTGTAAAATGCACTAGTATGCCTGGGATTAAAAAAGATTTCTAAAAATAAAGAAAATAGCAGAGGGGCTGGTGGTGTAGTTCAAATGATAGAGAACTTGCCTAAAATGTACGAGGCCAGCATCTAAACAAAAGAAAAGAAGGGAAAATAAACTAGCAGAGACAATTATTCTGCAATATTATGCATGCACTCACTTTTAGCTCTCCTGTTTGAACAGACAAATCTATTTTCAACTTTGTATGAAGAGCAGGAGCTCCAATTTTAAAATATGCCAAGCATTCAAGATGAATTTTTTTCACTATAGCCATCCCAAAGAAAAGCTCCTACCTCCACTAAATCTCAAACCAAACACATGAGTATCTTTTTCCTTTACCTCCCATTTACTCCCATCAAATTCTATCAATTTTCCTAAGTGTGGTGGCACACTGTAATCCCAGTGACTTAGGAGGCTGAGGAAGGAGGATCATAAGTTCAAGGCCAGTCTCAGCAATTTAGCAACCCTATCTCAATCAATCAGTAAACCTCAATAGGCTGGAGGTGCAACTCAGTAGAAAACACCCCTGGGTTAAATCCTGGTACCCCCCCCCCAAAAAAGAAAAAAATTCTATTAGTTTTACCTCCAAAATATTTTCAGATGATCTGCTGACTTCCAATATTATGGCAGTCTAATCTAGTGTCATCTCTAAACTTCTATAATAGCTTCATAAGTATTTCTACTCTTGTCCTCCCCTTACCCAATCTCCACATGGCAGTATGCATGATTCTCTTTACTGAAATTACATCATGCTATTCTTCCACTATACAAGCTTCATGTTTCACCTAAAATGAAATTCAAACTCCTAACCTTAACCTTCTATAATCTGGATCCTGCCTGATTTAAACAAGCTCAGTTCCAACTATTTTTCCTTTCCATCATACATTCTAAATATGCCTATCTTTTTGCCCCTCAAATAAGTCATATTTGCTTCAGATTCACACCTTTGCATTTTCCATTCTCTGTTGAAAATATTTTCCCTGATCTCCTAGACTTTTGTTTTTAGGAAATGAGGAACACAATGACATAAAAATTCAAACACTACCAAAAATTATAGAGAAAGAAATAACTACTTAAAATTCTACCAGCTAGAGAGTATTGCCACTAATATATCTATGGTTGTATGTGTCATTATATGATGAATAATATATAAATAATCCTCATGAACTACAACTTTTTCTTGGTTATTCTTTTGCTTTAGTTCTCAACTCAAATACCGCTTTCTTAAAAGAGGTCTTCCAGGACCATCAAAGTAGCCTATTTTTATCACATCACCCTGTTTATTTGCTTCATTGCATTTATCTCTCTATGCTTGCTTCTTTGTTTGTTTTTCTTTATTTTTGTCTTTTCCACCCCAACAGAATGCAAGCTGCATGAAAGCAAAAATTCTTTTGGGGATAGAGGTACCGATAAGTGCCTTACCACTGAGCTATACCCCCAGTCCTTTATTTATTTATTTATTTAGGAGACAAGGTCTGATACTCACTAAATTGCTGAGGCTGACCTCAAAATTTCAATCCTCCAGCCTCAGCCTCCCAAGATCCTAGGATTACAAGCTTGCAAAACCACACCCACCCAGCAAAAGCAAAATTCTTATTACTACTTTCTCCATCATCAGGATCTAGTCCAATACCTTAACACATTGTGGATATCTAATATTTAAGGAATAAAGAGATGATGGCTTTGATTAACATTTATAAGCTATCAAATAATAAATTTATATCTCCCATTCAAATTTATCTCCTAAACTTCATACTCATTTAAAACTTGTCAACTCCATATGGAAAATATGTAGTATTTTAGTCTCAGTGGATCACCAAACATGTTCCTTCTCATGTTGTTTCCTATTTAGATGAGTAACATACATCAACCAAATTTCTCAAGCCATAAACTCAAGTTTTATCCTTGATATAATCCATCCCATATCCCACCAGTCACCAAAAGCCTCTCCATATTATATCAATTCAACCTCCTAAATCTCTTCAATCCATCTGTTTCAATCTATCTGCTTCTCTTCAACCATACCACTCAAGTAAAGTTATCATCTATTATTTCTTTCCTTATCAACTATAATAACCACTCCAGATCCATTCTTATTCCCCTCTAATTTATTCTCCATATTGTACCCATAGTGGCTATAATGCCTTCCATTAGTTTTAGAATACAACCTAACATTCTTATCATGAACCATAAGAAGCCCATGAAATGCTATTTGCCTAACTACCCAGCCTTTTCTCTATAATCCAGTCTTTGGTCTTCTTTCAGTTCTTTAAACCTAATATATTCTGGCTAACCTCAGAGCCTTCAAGAATGTTGTTTCTTTGGCCTAAAACATTCTACCTATCATGTTATATCACCCTAAATACACATACTCATCCTTCAGATCTTCATCTCAAACATCACTTCCTAGAGCTGGGGATGTAACTTAGTGGTAGAAAAGCATGCATAAGGAACTGGGTTCAATCTTTAGTATGCGGGG
>NW_026000037.1:61826911-61829816 GCF_001458135.2 Marmota marmota marmota
GGGGGGGGGGGGGGTCACTTCCTCAGAGGATCTATAGCAGAATTCTACACATATCCTTCCCCATATACCAACAATTTCCAACCTCTAGTCCTACAGTCACACAGTAATGTAGAAACTGCTGTGAAGAGACTTTGCAAATGTAATTAAGGTCATTACTTGGTTGACTTTAAAATAGGGGGATTATCCTGGATTATCCCGGTGGGTCTAATATAATCACTTAAACTATTAAAAGCAGAGAGTTTTCTTATAGCTCAGGGAAAAACAGGAACTCAGAGAGATGCAGCACAGTTGGCCAACAACCTGATTGAGCCTGAAAGCAGATTCTTCCCGCAAACACTCCAAATGAGACCCGGCCAGCTGATATACTGACTATAAGCAGAGACCCAGTCAAACTGCCTGGGTTTCTAACCTTCAGAAGTCTAATATAATAAATGGGTGTTGTTTTAAGCTACTCAATTTGTGGCAGCAATGGAAAACTAATACCAAGACTCTTTGATCTTTATTCCCACCCCAGACTGGCCTAGGGGCTCCCATAGCATAATTTCTCTTTCAAAGCATTTGTCAAACTTTTTATTTAATATACTGAATCTAAAATCTAGTCAAAAGATTGTATTTTGCGCACCAAACACCATTATAATCCAATGTCTACACAATTGATACTCATAAAGTTTGTTGATTTAATCAAAAGTACATTAAAGAATGTCCTACATTTAAAAAAGTACATTTCTTAATGTACTTTTTATCAAATTCTCTCTCAAAAGTCTCAATCACAATATACCTCTTGTAAAGTGCTACATTATAAAATACTTAAGAGGCAACTACCATAAAGAAGTGACTAAAAAGAGAGGAGGAGAGCTAGGAAGAATGGAATATAATCAGATTCATATGGGCAGTTGCTATTTTGGTTTTCCAAACCCTCTCCTACTCATCACTATTCCTGACTCCATGCCCAATGCCTCTAGGGGATCAATCATGGCTATTAGAGAATCATAAAACACTGACATTGAGCTATTATTACCAGTAAAAACAGATGATATCCCTCAGATGCACTGAATTATAAATAAAGCTTTAAGACAATTGTTCTACTATTTTAAAGAAATATTTTTCCAATTGCAAAATAATTCAAATTTAGAGATATTACTATTTCATAGTAAGGACTAAATATATTAAAACTATCTCATCATAAAACAGAAAGGTCAACAAAAAAGAACAATTTACTTACATCAATGGAAAAGCAAAAAATGGGAGTGTCATGGCAAGTCTTGCTGTAAATTCATCGGGAAGATACCACAAGTATACAATTAAGCATGTAAACAGATAAAGAATTGAAGAATAGAGAATTAATCTTCCAACCCATAATTTTTGTAATCTCTGATTTTTTTCCCTAAATTCTTCCAATGCTTGAATTTCCTGTTAAAAGAAAATTAAAATTCCAAGTTACTAAATCTCAAACTTCAAAAAAAATTATTAAAATTTTTTAGAATGAACTATTAGAAGCCAATGAATTATAATACCCTAATATTTTAAAACAGAATATAAAAAAATAAATGTGAAGTTTAAAATTTGCAATGCCTATTCTGACAAATAACTTTTCAAAATGAAAAATTAAATACTATTTTAACCCTAATTGGTAAAGATTAGAAGAATGAAATTGACATCATTAAATATTTGTTAAGTCAAACAAGTATTAACTCTTCATCTATAGGCCCTTAAAATAATCTAGCAATTTAAAAAGAATTGATAAAAATTAAAAGAGGAACCCATTCTAGATTATTTATATTTATCACTCCTAATATTCTAAGGGAATAAACTTATTTTTGTAATGACAGAAAATATAAAAAGCTATAAAAATTTTAAAGACTGATTAAAATTGTTGCAGACCTATTTCATCTTACCAAAAACAATGGTTTATACCATCTGTAGATTTAATTTCGTTCTAACAGTCTCTACTACTTGATACAGACTTCATAAGTCACTGAGAGATTTTAGATTTTTCTTGCAAGAACATTTAAGTTTTCAGGCTTACTCAACATAATCTCTAAAATTTCATACTAGATCTGGACTCCAAAATAACATATACTTAACATCTAAAATGAATTAAAATACCTCAAAGCCAAGAACATACCTTATCTATACTTTCTAGAACTTCTACAGTTGAAGGTTTTGTCTGTTACAGAAAAATAGAAATGAGATAGCATTAAAACTTATTACTGAAAAAAAATAATAAAACACATTACTGCAAACTTAGAAATACTTCAATTTATATAATCATAAAGACTATATTAGCTGGGTGTGTTGGTACATGCCAATAATCCCAGCAACCCACGCGAGACCAAGGCAGTAAGATCAAGAGTTCAAGGCTAGCCCAAGCAACTTAGCAAGACTGTCCTGAAATAAAATTTAGGGGCTCAGGATTGTTCAGTAGTAGACATAGTTCAGTGGTGGAGCATATGCCTAGCTCAAGGTGCTAGGCTCAATCATCCACATTACCACAAAAAAAAAGAAACAAACAAACAAACAAAGACATATTCTAATTCAAAATGAGGTTTTCTCAAATCTTGTCAAGCTATATGTATTTCTATTTACTCCAGAGATTTATTTAAGTGAAAATTATAATTACAAATATAACTTCAAACACAAGCATTTTTTTACTTCTTTTCAGTCCAGAACTTTCAACTCTAATAGCTCAAATTTTACCACTCTTAACTCAACAAAACATACTTTTACAGGGAAACATATTTGCATCTGAGAAAAATTTTCTTACATAATGATTATTTAAAAGCATTCACATATCTAAAAAGTTACAGACTGAGTTGGGATTGCAGCTCAGCAATAGAGAACTTGCCTAGTCTGAGAGAGAACCTGTGTCAATCCAGTACCACCAAAAAAAAAAAAAAAAAAAAAA
>NW_026000037.1:61829839-61853748 GCF_001458135.2 Marmota marmota marmota
AAAAAAAAAAAAAAAAAAAAAAAAATATATATATATATATATATATATATATATATATAAAATTAAGGACAGTCTGATTCTCTATTGCTAAAAGTTCACTTAGTACTCTGGAGGTGAAAATCAATAGGTTACCTTCATTCTGTTTCCTAAGTATATACTTTTCTTGAAAGAACAAATTTTTGAAGGACATATAAGAATAACTTCATTACGGCAGAGCTTATTTAACAAAGACATGTTTATAATATATAGAATAAAAGCAAGACACAATGGTTCATACAATAGTTGAGAAAATATTTACCAATTACATACCAGACAACTGAAGAGAACACAGTGCATCAAACTCATTGTAGTCCCTATCAGATTTGTTAACATTAGGTTGAATCAAATGAAATAGCCATTTTGTATAAGCCAAAGTAGTAGAAGATTAGCAATTTCATATGGTTCAACCTAATAAGAAAAACAAAGAATAAATTTGATCTTCAGGCAGAACTGTCATAAGATTTTAAAGAAGGGGGTCATCTCATTCATATTTGAAATCAAAAAAGTTGACTTCATAGAAGTAGAGAGCAGAATGATAGTTTCCAGAGGCTAGAGAAATTGGTGGGGAGGTTTGGAGAATTTGGTTGTGGGAGGGAAAGAATACAAAATTACAAAAAAAATTAAGAGCTGAGAAGAATAAGTTCAGGAGATCAGATAGTGACTATAGCTAATGATGAGATACTCTAGAAAAAAATGCTAAGAGGATGGAGATTAAGTGTTCTCATCACAAAAAAAAAAAGATAACAGTGTGTGAGACAATGCATATGTTAATTAGCTATATTTAACCATTCCACAATATGTATCTACTTCAAAACATCTGTCAGTTGAAAAAATAAAGGCAAAAAAAGGAAGATCAGCTAACACCAATCTAAAATATGTATTGTTCCAGCAATAGTCAAAAATTAAATTATGTACCAAGTATTGCATATTATAAGTCAAGAAGTAAGTAGTTAATTCTTTTCAGTTAGAGAAGAGCATTTTTCAATAACTTATATTTTCTAGCTCTAAAATTGAAATACATCCTTCTAAAAGCTTACCCAATAAAATCAAACTGCATTTCTAATTTTGTTTAACCTATAATTCCTAAAAGTGTGATTTCAATAAATATTTGTAACAAGCTTTAAGTAAAAAGATATGGTCTATAAAAAAAAGTAAGCGTGGTATAGAATACTTCATTTCAACTACCTTTGAAATAAATTGTAAATTTTGGCAGTAGAAAAAATAAACAAGAAAAGAAAAACATCTGCATACAATACAGAAATAAATTCATAAGTCAAAGTGAAATAATTCTCTGTTAGAGACATTAAACACCTATAGAACTATAAATGCAAATTAAAAAGTAATTCAGAAAATAAAAAAACAAGAGTTAAAATGAAAATTGAATAGATAATATCAAACTGAAGGCTATATCACAAAGAAGACTTTTAAAGTAGCTTTATGTAACATTTATGTTAGACTTAAGAACTAGCAGTAAAGAAAAGCAACTTACCCTCCATCTAGAAAATAATCCACCCATCTTTTATTTGTAGAAACTTGGCACAATGATAAATATCATCAGTTGTCCAAAGGAAGTCACAGCTACAAATAAAGCATGTATTTTAAAATTTTAAGTTAAACAGCATACCCACTATAAAATTTAGATATTGAAATACTACCTAAAAATACTATAAAATAATTTTTTTGGCTTCCACTTACATGGAACTTGAATTCAGTTAGTCATTGGGATAAAGTTCACCTTTTTAAAATCCTTCAAAAGTGAGGACATATTTAAAGATAAAAATAGAGATAGAGGAAGGCACACATGCCTATAATCCCAGCAGTCCAGGAGGCTGAGACAGGAGGATTGCAAGTTCAAAGCCAGCCTCAGCAAAAAGCAAGGTGCTAAGCAACTCAGTGAGACCCTGTCTCTAAATAAAACTCAAATAGAGCTGCGAAAATGGCTCAGTGGTGGAGCATGAGTTCCACCCCCAGTTCCCTTCCCCCAAAAAAAAATAGAACTAGAAAGGCTTTTTAAATGACAAAGCATGTTAGGAGTATATTCATATGTCTTTGTGATTTTCTCTTCTTTAAAGCAGGTTCCTTCTGTTGTTCTTGCAATGAAAGTTTTACTATATTACTTGCATTCTCTATACTTAAGTAAAACCATTTCTATCTATCAATCAACTAAGGTAGTTATTTGGAATTCCAGGAGTTTTATAATGTTTGGAATAATATCACTTTACAAATAATTACAGAAAGCCGAGTAGTGGGGGGTTTTTGTGTTTGTTTTGTTTCATTTCAGTACTAGGAACCTAACCCAGGGGCACTCTACCACTAAGCTACATCCTCCACGCATCTTGAGACAGAATCTCACAGCCTCAAACTTGCCATGGTCTTGCCTCATCCTCCCAAGTCACTGAGGCCTGTACCACCATGTCCAGCTCAAGTTAACTGGATTTTGAATAAGAAACTAAGGGTTACAATGCTACCTGTGACCTTGAGCAGATCATTTAATGATGTTGAGTAATTTTTTTCTGTAAACTGTAGTTTATAATATCAACATTTTCTCACATGATAACCTTTAGTAGTATTACCTTATAGGTTTAGTGATTCACCCCAACAACAGAAGAAACATGGCCTAAAGTCCCTCTATCTTCAAATTTTTGGTCCCTACTACTAAACACTACTGTTCAACACCACAAATAAACATTTCTGTCTGAAATTTAAGTAAGTTCCTCAATCTAGTTGACCTTCCTGTCAGCTAGCTGTATATCCCCTTTTACTTTTCCATGACTCTCAAATGTTTTGGAAGAATTTAGCTATATCATATTCTAAGTCAATTTACCATTCTATAATTACATAAATTTTTATTCTTTTAAGTATAAATGGTAAATCTACTTTCTAACTGACAAATTGTTACCAGATTAGAGGTATATTCTTGCCAATATGTGAAACTAATATATTTACACACACACACACACACAGTTACTGAAAATATACTTCTTAACCATAAAACATAATCACAAAATAATATCAATATCAAGTAAGAATTACAACACTGTTTATATAATGGAACTAGCCTAGGACATACCTATCTTAAGAGTTTCTCAGAAAAGTAACAAAGAGCCCAAATATAAAATACGCTCATTTATGAACTGATTTTTAAGTACAAAATACCTGTCATCTGCTGGGCAAGGTGGTGAATACTGGAAATCCCAGAAAAGTTTGGAAGGCTAAACCAGCCTCAGCCATTTAGCAATTTAGCAAGACTCTTGTATCAAAATTAAAAAAAAAGAATTGGGTATGTGGCTCAGTGGCTAAGCACCCCTGGGTTCAATCCCTGGTAAACCAAAAAAAAAAAAAAAAAACTATAATATATCTTGAAAAACTCTGAAGATTATAATGACTATTACAATACACATTAAACATGCAAATTATTATTAATTCTTCAATATTAGCTCAATATTCAAATTTCTAAAATGTGCTCATGGAAAATCCAGAAACTTAAAAGAAAAGTTTTATTTTCTGAGTCAAAACATTAAATAAATCTCACAACCTTCTTAAGATGTTAAAAATAATCACTAAGAAAGATAAAAGAATGGAGATTCAGACAAACCACTTAACTAGGTATTTTCAAAGTATATATCATCCCACTATTTTAGAACTATATATGGTATCTAGCACAGTATTTTGTACACACTTGATCTATATATTTTGGTTTCTAAGAGAATTGTATTCCTCCAGTTCAAGTTTATAGCCATCATACCCTGAGACAAATTTTTAATATTTGAAATTAATAACAACATCAATATCACTTCATCGGAATTATTGTCTCTAGCATTTTTAATACACAAACCACATGTAATATGCTTTATATAAATTCTATCATTTAGTTATTACTATCCCTTCATTTATAAATGAAGAGCCCAAGAAAAAAGAAGTGAATACAGTAGCATCTTAAAGACATTAAGTAGCAGGGTCAGACATAATATTGTAGTTTGAATTTTTAAAAAAGTCATCAGTTATTCCCAACAACACAAACTCAAAAACCAAGGCAGCTTTATATAGATTAATTTATATATAAAATATGAGAGCACCTCTAACATTCTCAAATGGTTGGTAAAGAGAACTACTGATGTGAAAAGTAACTTATAAACACAAGAGATCCTGTTAGAACACTGTTTGTGCAGTCCAATTCCTTTATTTGATTAAATTTGAATGCTTTACTGCAGATCTATCTGCACTAAAGAGAAGCTAAATAACTTACCAAAGTCACATAGCTCCAGCTACAAACAGAACTGGTGCTATAAAGTCTGAAAATATAGCTTTCACTGCACTGCATATCACTTTTTAAATGACTATAATTTGAAGTGTATGCATAATATCATAATTAATACCAATTTTGATATCAGTTATTGGGAGGAGAATTGTTTTGGTGTTAATAAAACAAATTATGGCTTAGCTCCAAAGATTCCTGAAGCAAGGGATTGTGCTTTTTTAAATTTGAACATTAAAACAACATTAGGGTGAGTGATTAAATGCCATTTCCATGCTTTCACAATCATAATCAAAAAACAGTCAGCCCTCATTGTTCCAGCAATGTTTCTATCAAATATTGGTATTAGTTAAAGAAGTTGATTTACTATAATGTACATGTGGTGGTACTTTCTAACACACATAAAGGTGTATCAACATTAAATAATTAAATATTTTATCTAGCTCTAATTTCATGCTTCTATTTTCATCTACTGGTTCTCTCCATTCCACACATCTTAATTCTAACTCCAATGGCCCATCTTTACTATGAAACAATAGGCAAATAAATTATTTAACCTCTCTGTTACTCAATTTTCTCATCTGCAAAAGAGGGATAGTTAAAAATAATCCTCTTAAACAGTGAAAGGTTTAAATAACATAATATATCCTAAACTATTTACAGTAGTGCCTGACACATAGTCATAACTCAGTATAAATTGTTTTTACTGCTGTGGTTATTGCTATTTTCTGATCCGTCTCTGCTTTCTTTCAAATACCTGGAAAATACATGGAAACCAAATAAGACCTAGCTTTTCCTTCTGAAACATAAATCAATATCCTTGCTCTCAAGTGGACAAATGGCTCAACCTCAAGTGGCTTGTCCCCAAGAACTCTTGATGAACATGTACAGAGTTTCTTTCCATTCAGAACCTGACATGACCACAAAGCTAGATGCATCTAAATGTGTTTTTTTAATGAACAACAATGTCCACAACATTAATTGAATGTTTTCAATTAACTGCTATTCGCACTCAGGTTTGGGTGTCATTATTTAAAATCTTAAAAAACATTTTTCTTCAATTTTCAGTTCACTTCCAATCACAGTAAAACAATACAGTAAAATAAATCTAGACTCAAAATTCGGCTCACCTACATACTAGCTAATTGATCTGGGGCAAATTACTTAAACTCTTTAACTCTCAGTTTGTAAAATGGTGAAAATATCAACACTTCATAGAATTAATATATAGATTACATGAAATTATTTATCACTTGGCACAGTGTCTAACTTTTAGAAAGTACATAATAAATTTTAGTTATTATTGCTATCACCAAAAAATACATGTGATACTGAAATGGAACACATTTCCTTCTAACTTTTTATTTTAAAAAGTGCCTATTTAATAATTGAAAAATAAAATTAATTTATATGTTTACTGACATTGTATTGTTCTCATTAATCTAATATGAAAAACTCAAGCAAAATATTCCACAAACACTTTCATTAAAATAATCTTGTAGAACTTTGGAGGAAATTTCAAGGAAAATCTAGTTTTATGTTTGATTAAGCAAGTTCCAGACTTCAATATAAACTATATAGACACTCTCAAAAGCATTTTCATAACATCTTACTATACAATTTAAGATTAGTGGTTTGTATGTATAATGTCAAAATACACTCTACTGTCATGTGTATCTAAAAAGAACAAATTTTAAAAAGACCAAAAAAACACACACAAAAAAAAAGGCTAATGGTGATTTGTTCTAAAACTCTAACTTTCAAATGTCCTAACAGAAAACATAATTCTGAAATATTCCAAAACACCACATTTATCACCCCCCCCAAAAAAAAAATTATAAAAAGAAGCATACCTCTGAAAGCACTTTTAATATATGGTTATTAAGTGTTTGCTTTTATAGTAAGTAAATTTCATTGTGAACTAAATACTACCAAAAAATTCTATTAGAGATATTTATATATGAAAACATACCTTCTTGATAGCCATATAACTTCTCCCTTTCCTTACAGTCCTTCAAATTAATAATAAACACTTAAGTTGATGAATAGCATTACTGAACTGATCTCTACAGATGACAGAAAACTTTAAAATTCTAACTTTCAATGTATCATTCTTGTTTAACAAAATGTATTCGAATTCAATTTGGTTCTCCTAAGAAGGCACTATGGGGACGGCTAAGGACAAGGGATTAGGATTCCCTGCCAGTTTGAATATATGCCTGATACTAAGCCTACTCTCATCCACTACACCGCTGTTTTAACAGAGTCAATTTTGTCAAGGGTGAGCCCCAGGCCACAGAGAAAGGAGAAAATAGACTCTAAACACCACAAACCAGAAGTCAATAGAGTAAAGCATCACATGGAAAACTCAATGAGTCACAGGTCTTACTTAGTACTGTAAGAACACCACGAGCTCACCAAGCCTCCCTCCCTTCTCCCTGAGTTCACCAAACCTACACACACACACACACACACACACCTCCCTCAATTTGCAAACACAACGTTGAAGATTTTAACCTATTGATGTGGTTTAAATTTGATTTCTCCTTCTACTACACCTAAGACACCTACGCTTCTTCGTCCTTCCCCTCCACCCCTCGACCAGGCCGCGGTCCCTCAAACAATGACAAAGGTTTGTAGAGCCACTTCTCTTAAGTAGCACATAATCCACGCCCACATGCGAGCTAAGCAGCATGACACTGACAGTTTTCAATCCCTTCCGATCTTTCCAACTCGTGGGGCCTCTGTACAACTCAAGGGAAAGAAAAGGTGGTTTAGAACACTCAAAGTAGATAGTTTAGCGTAAGATGAGCTAGTTTGAGGAGCTTTGGGCTCTTCTCAATACAGGTGGGCCAAAAGCTGCGGCTCAAGTCGGTCACTATCTGGGATCTCCGAAAATAGAGCTGGAGAAACCACCCTGATCAGAACCGGGTCTCGAGGACTCCCGGGGTACCCCTGCCACTGTGCTGGGAAATCAAAGTGGGTGAGACGACTACACTGGGTAGGCGCGAACCATAGCGGGAGAAGAGCCACAGCCGCAGAGCTCTTAGGCCACTGGGCATGGGGCGGGGACACCTGGGAAAGCAAGCCGGAGAATCCTGAGCTTTTTCCCGGGGAAACTACCACCGCGCTTCCCTATTGCGGAGCCCTCCCAACTGCCCTCATCCTGAGGTTCTACCTGCGTGAAGCGAGCACAGGGGTCCACCCCTGCCAGCCTTGGCCGCCACCACGCAGCCAGCCTCCGGAGCAGGCAGCCGCCACTGACAGAGCACTGGGCCCGGCCAATTCCTTCCCATCAAACCCCGCGCTCCCGCCGACAGCCAATCGGCGCCACAGCCGCCGCGCGCCGCTCCCCGTCACGTGACGAGGCCGGGGCGGGCGGTTGGGGCGGAGGGGCTGGGCGTTTGGCCTTGCGACACCGTGCCCTGTGGCCTCCGCGGCCGCTGGGCTGCTCGTCATCACTTCTTAGGGATGCACTGCCATTTATTATGACTCTTACCAATTGAGTTATTTTCTACGTTTCCTCTGCCTCCTTTTTTTTTTAATAGCATGTTCTGCCGAATCTCGCTGGAGAAACAAAATCATCAAAGTGGTATTTGTAGTCCAGACATCTGCGTAAGACAAGAATGGGGAGGACAAAGAGGAGTGGAGATGGGTGCTTCTGGGAAAGTCTGGCCCTAAAGAATCCCGGATCAGCTGCCGTCCAACCGGCAGCAGAGCAAGTTAACCCTGCGCAGCTTTAAAGAAGCCAGTTCCCAAACGAGCAAGTGGAGAAATTGCACCTTAGATCCCAGGACTGCTTGAGGCTTTTGTCACTCATGGACGTCAAAAAGGGTTATTTGATGATGCTGACCTCACAGGTGTGAGGTGGCAATTTCAAACCTGTGGGTAACAACAAAGCTGAGTTTTTCATCTTAAAACTCTTACCCTAGAACAGTCTCTAGAGGCCCTAATATAAGGCCTCTAGAGACTGTTCTAGGGTAAGAGTTTTTAAGATTTTAAAACTGTATTTGAGATTTTAAACATTGATGCATTGACATAAAGAGTGTCATGCTTCCTGCTGAACTGGGAAAGACAAGTCTTGATAACAAATGATACTTGAATGGGGGAGGGGAGGGGGAGGATCCAGAGATGTGCATATGGTAATGTGGAGAAGGAATCTTAAGCGAAAGCTATTACCATGTTTCACCCCTATGACGTTTTACCCTGTGTGCAAGCATTTTTCATTGTTTTTTCCCTACTTTAGTTATATATATTATAAAATAAAGTTTCTATGATTTTCAAACAGCATACTCGTTTAAATAGTCTGCACTTAAACTCTGACAACACAAAAGGGTTAATAAGAAAAACTTAACAGTGTATCTAGCTAGTAGTAATTAATTATACTGGAAGCTACCAGGTGATTCACAGGAGTTGTTTGCCCTCAACACGAAGATCTTTAGTCATTGCTCTAAATTTGGAAGGATCAAGAGAACAAAAATTTAGTGTGTAGACCAGGTCAATCACTTTAGAAATGTAGAAAATAAGTTAGGGACATTTCACCTATTTTGATGTGGAAATTTAACCATTTTGTTTTTCTTTGTGATTTCAAAGGTTAAAACCCTGCACTGCTCTGTAGTTATCTCTCACCATAGGACTATCTTTTTTCCTGAGAACTGTGAAGGATAGTTTTTACACTTGCTAGTGTTTTTGTCCTCTAGTTTTAATTGAGCCATTAATGTCTATTGTAAAGGGAATGGACGGATAGAATGAGGAGGTAAAGAAGAGCTAGTTGGATGCAAAAAGGATACACAAGGCCCTAAATTCCATCTCCAGCATCACACATGCAAAGGAGAGAGGTAGGAGTTTGCCAAATAAATACTGAGGAAAAAACATTAATTACAGGCAGAGAAATCAACATATGAACCACATGACTGTACTACAGGTTGCAGGGTGATTCCAAACATTCATAGACAAGTCCCTGTGTTAATTGCTAAAGAAACACAAACAGCTGTCTTAAAAGTATCAGAGACAGTGGGAGAACCCTTGAAAATATTACACAGTAAATAAATGCTATGGTAGAGCCTGAAGTTCAAGGTACTCAAAAATAAAGACAACAGCAGCTGGAGGTGGGTGTGGGAAAACCAATGAATGTGCTGCTTTAGCAGAGTCTAAATGTTAAGAATTATCCCCTTCTAAGCCTAAAATTGTTCTAGAATAAAGAAATGAAATCCAAAGAACATCGGAGAATAGTTTGAAAGAGGAAACAATTGCTCTGGCCAATGGAAAACTAAGTGTTCAACAAATTCGAATTGGGTGTTATGAGAGCTCACAGGTAGGGCACTCACTGATCTGGTTAGAGGGGTTAGGTGTGGGACCTAGAAATTTGTATTTTTTAACTAGTTCCACTGGTGATTCTTATTGCCAAGTTTCTCTTGGCAGTGGCATTCCAGTGCCAGAAGCTAATGACAAGAGAGTCACCAAGATGCTTATGGAAATATAGACTCTTAGTGAAGCCAGATTTAAAGATAGGTAGTTAGGTAAATCGGGTCTAATATCGAGAAAAATCGAAAATGAAGGCCTTGTTGAGAATGAAGCCTGGGAAAGCCGAGCAGCACTTGGGGAAATTGAAACGTTAATGTTCCCAAGGCCCAAAGCCCATTCTAAAGAAATGTTAATGGAGCAGTTCCCAGCAAACCCGGAGATGCTAATAAAAAGCGGCCCCAAGCCCTTCCTGCCCAGATTACTCCTCAGGCCCATCTGCCCCTCACCTTTTGGGTCTCCCCACCTACATTCTATCACTGATAACAGAAAAGGACAGGAAGGCTGACAGAAATGCAGGAAAGCTGAAAGTAGACCTTAGCTATAAAAAAAAGGAAGACCTCCCCTCTTCCACGGATTCCACCTCTGGGTCCCCTTCTTCCTCCCGGGAGAAGTCTTTTCTCTGTCCTTAATAAAGCTCCTACTTTCCACTCTAAACTTGCCTCAGCGTGCTCTGGTGTTATACTTCAGCATTGGGGAAGCAAGGACTCGTCACCAGTAATCAGCGGTAACATTAGGCCCTATAGACTAAAATCTCTAGGGCTAGAAGGGTTAGGAGGAATGAAGAAAGAAAGATGGTATCATTTTTACTCTTCATCTTTAACAGAGGTGTCCTAGGCCCTCCACAACAGGCAGCTAGAAAAAAAAGTAGGTGTCCTTTGCTAGGTATGTACTGTATTGGGGCAGCAGGCAACCCTGAATTGATAAAAGCTTTCCTGGCTCTTAGCCCAACCCCTCTGCCTTGATCACTGAAATTACACTCAACCACTCAGGTACTCTCATTTTTCCCCCATTCCATTAAGGCCCATCATTCCCACCTTAGCTCCAGAATTTTATTCAGTATTATGCTCCAACACCTTATATTTCCACTGTCCTTAATTCAAGTGTTTTTCAACCCTTCTCACTGGCAAGGGCTGGAAGGGAAATGGGATCAAATGCTGTTTCATCTTGACAAAGCTTTTTTATTCTTAAGAACCTTCTTTTTAGAGACTGAGCTCTGTCAGGGAGAATTTTTTTTTCCTATATTCTCTTAGGTTCTTTCTTTAGGGATCTGCAAAATTAAACTGACAAAAGACTAACAAAAAAAAAAACTAATTAGGTATGTACACACATAGGAATTCACAAAGAAATGTGACACAAAAGAGGTGGTTAGAATTGGGGCTTATGCACCATCTTAATAAGGGATGGAGAGGGGCAGAGGAGGCACTTCTGGGAAAATAACTTCTTCAAAAGAGGGGAGGAAGAGAAAGGGCACATATGGAAAAACAAATGGCTTTTTGGAATGATAAATGGGCCATTAGGAGAAAAGATGTAAGATATGATAGTTTTGTAACAATGTCTGGGCATGATACCAATTTCTCTCTGAGAATATTAGAGCTGCTTCCAGGAGGGGATTTATGACAATTGAGTTCTTTTAGGAGGCTTTGCTTTTAGGCAGATAAGGGATTTCAGGAACTCAAACACTGTCAACACAATATTTTATGCTAGAGTGACTTACTCTGGACCCCTTCAGTTGCTCTTCATAGTCTTGTTGTAATGACTATATGTCTGTGTGAGGCATTGTAGATTCATCTGACTAGGGGAAGAATGAGAAGTATGAAGAAAGAAGATTAGAATTATTTTTTGTGTTGGCAAACAAACAGAAAAGTTCATAAGACAGAAGTGTACTATTGGACACTATAATAACCCAACTGAGTCAATAAGTAGAACATTATCAACACGCCAAAACTCCAGTGTGCCTCCTCCCTTACAACTCTCAAATGCCTAGAGATAGCCACTATCATGATTATCATATTTGCTTGCTTACTTTTCTTTATAGTATTACTGCCTAATTATTCTGCCTTAAACAATATAGTTTAATTATGCTAGTTAATTTCATAAATGAGTTGGGAATATGCTTTCTTTTTTCTGGTCAGTTGTCATTATTTTTACCCATTTATTTTTCTTGCCTTTGGAATCAATTTTCAAGAACCTTCTCCCAAAAAACTCATTTGTATTTTTATTAAAATTTCTTCCTGTATGTTAATTTCAGGAAGATTAATATCATTCCGCATGAACCTTACTTTTCTGAAATATGATATGTCTACATTTGTTCAAGTGTCTTTATATGTTCTCCAAAATTTTTCTCATTTTCACTATATAGGTCTCATGCTTTATCATAGATAGAGTTCTAAAGATATCCCCTAGAATTCCCACCCAGGCTAGTCAGTAATACACTAATTTGGTGTCTCATGCCTGTAATCCCAGTGACTCAGGAGGCTGAGGCAGGAGGACCACAAGTTTGAAGTCAACCTGGGCACTTAGCAAGACCCTGTTTCAAAAAATATATATATATTAAAAAGGGATGGAGATGTAGCTTGACGGTAGAGTACTCCTGGGTTCAATTACTGCTTGGTAGCTCATCAGGAATGATATCAGGAAAATAACATTACGAACACCCTGTGCAGCAGAACCAACAGTGTAGCTCCTCAGTCTGTTTGCTCACTTTAGATTTGGACTCATCCATCACACTCTATGAAATAAATATGTGGTAAATGTGTTTCCCATTTTCCAATATTTAGAAAGTACAAAAATGAAAGACTAAACTTTAGAGAAATAACTCTGAAAAATATCCAGTGCCTTTTTATTTTGACATATGTAAAGTCTAACATTAAAAATTTCTGTTATCATAAATAGTGCATAATTCCAGAGACCATTATGTCTGAAAGGTATAATTTAAAATAATAACAAAAGGGAAGTACTGGGGAATATTGACCAAATTATATTGTTATATTGTTTGCACATATGAATATGTAACAAATTCTATTATTTTGTATAGTTATAATGTATCCATTTTAAAAATGGAAAAATTAAATTAACACAAGGTATCCTGGCATGCAGATCTGTTTCAAAACTCCATGTTACTGAAAAAGAGGAATGTCCTTCTTACAATTAAAAAAAAAAAAATCTATCATTCCAAGAAAATATACATATATGTAAGTGAGGCAAGTTTCCCAAATATATACTTGGCTTGGTGCCCAGTAATTCCAAAAGGTAACATTGAATTGCTACTTTAAAAATTATTATAAACATGGAAAATCAGGTGGTTGGTAAAACTTGAGTTTTGTCTAGTATGCATGTAAAGCTTACATAAAACAAGGAAGATGTAGTGTTAGCTAATTTATATGAGATTTGTTGTTAACAAGAGTGCATGGAGTTTTACAAAGCATATTATATGGAAGACAGGTTTCCTGCCCTCCTTAGCTAAGTAAAACATGTGCAGGCAGTAGCTAACAGGAAAAATACTGAGACATAGTGATTTACAAAGTGGACACCAATGGTAGACTGGTTACAAGAAAAATATGTTAATAAAAGGAGAGAATAAGAAGAAGGCAGAGTGACATACATCTATAGTCTCAGGGATTTGGGAGGCTGGGGCAGGAGGTTGCAAGTTTGAGGCCAGCCTGGGCAACTTAGTGACACCCTGTCTCAGAATAAAATTAAAGGGCTGAGAATATAACCATGTGCTTGCCTGACTTGTACAAGTTCCTAGGTTCCATTCCCAGTACCATGAAAAAAAAATGTATTGGAAAAATGCTTGAGATTTGAAGATTCTTATTGCAAAAATCTGAAGGAAAAATGAAAAAGGAGAAAAGGAAAGAACCAAGTTCTAAGAAATAATGGAAAAGGAAAAACCGATGGGAAAAATAGAGAAAAGATTGTTGAACCAATACATGAATTACAGAATGTAAAATTGATTTGCTTGATAAACTTTGAAATTAGACACCTGGAAATTCTTACAATTAATTTCTTATTCTCCTACTCCTCCTCCTTCTCTTCCTCTCCTCCTGTATCCCCTTCTCCTTTTTCTTCTTCTTCCTCTCCTCCTCCTCCTTTTCTTCTTCTCCTCCCCCTCCCCTTCCTGTCCCTTCTCCTGGTACTGGAGATTGAACCCAGGGTCATTTTACCACTAAGCTACATCCCCGGACAATTTTTTTTTTTATTTTGATACTGGGTCTCACAGTCCAGCCTGACCTCTAACTTGTGATCTTCCTTTTCAACCTTCCAAGTCATTTTTGGAATTACAGACCTGTGCCATATACAATTCATTTCCTATAAAACTTAAGAAATGATTTTACCAAATAATAGACACTAAATCTCTTGTTCAACCTATATTATTCCATTAATAACATATGTATCTATAACTTAAATTCCATACAGACCTATATGCAGCTGAATTGTGAATAACAAGAATTTTGAGCTATATTATGGAAAAGAACTTAATTTTATGTGATACATGTCAAAAGCATTAGTTTTCTGTTAGAGTCTGTAAACAAGTCAAAATAACACCTGGCATTTTGCCAGGGGAATGTTAAAGTTCGTAAACAAGTCTGGATGGTGCCTGGCAAAATGTCAGAGGGAGTGGTTTGAGAAGTAACAAAACCGAGCCATTAGGTGTAGAGATTCCTGATTGGTTGACTGATGTATCTAGTTTATGCTAATTAGATAAGCTGTGTGGAATGTATAAATACTGCTCCTGTCCTGCAATAAACGGCTCCTACTCCTGCTGTATCAATGTACACAAGTTATTCGTCACCCCCCCGGTTATTTTGCCGCAGCCGGACTGCGGCAGTTTTCTTTATACCTACATATGTTATAGAAAACTTCCAATCTACTCTCTTAAATTTATTTGTACATTATAGCTATACATAACATTGGGGTTCATTTTGGCATAATCATACAAACATGAAACATAATTTACTCCACTTAAGTCCCTAGCGTTTTCCCTTTCCCTTCCCTTCTCCCTCCTCCTGTTCCCTTCTCTCTACTCAATTGTTTTTTCTTCTATTTACTTATATATATATTTTTAATTAACACTTTATAGATGTACTTAGGGTGAAATTCACTGTAGTATATTCATGTATGTATATAGCATATTTTGATCAATTTCATTCCACTGTTCCTCTCTTTTGCCATCCCTTACCCCTCCCTCTCAATTCCCTTCTCTATTGCTCTGTCTTCTATTTTCATGGGATTCCCACCCCATTTTTCCCCTTATTTTGGTCTAGCTTCCACATATGTACTCTCTTAAAATTTTAAGAGCATAATACCATAACATTAATTATTGGCTCTATATTGTACAGCAAATCTCTAGACTTTATACATCTTATATAACTGTAGCTTCATCAACTCATTATTTCTCCATCTCTAGTCAACTACCATTCTATAAATTTGACTATTTTAGGTATCTGAGTGGAATCAGGTAGTAGTTTTCTTTCTGTGACTTATTTCTCTTGACCTAATATATTCTAAGTCTATGTTGTCAAAAATTATAGAATTTCCTCCTGTCTTTAGGTTTTCATGTGTGTGTGTGTGTGTGTGTGTGTGTGTGTGTATTTTAGTTTACCCATTCATTTGTCAATAGAAATTTGGGATTGTTTACATAGCTTGGCTGTTGGGAAAACAAGACTACAATAAACATATGAATTCAGATACCACTTTTTTATGATCCTAATTTCAATTATTTTGAGTATACACACAGAAGTGGGATTGCTAGAATTATATAATAGTTCTATTTTAATTTTTTCAGACATCTCCAAACTGCTTTCCATATCAGTTGCACCATTTTACATTTCTACCAACAATGTATGTTTCCAATTCCCCTGCAACCTCACCAGTACTCATTATCTTTTGGTGGTGGTGGTGGTTATTTTTTTTAACAATAAGAATAGCCATCCTAATAAGTCTGAGGTGATATATTATACAATGTCTACCTATTAACTGATCTGTTGAAGAGGGTTGACAAAATTCATCTTATGGTATCTTCATGTATGTACTATGAGCTGAGTAGCTTTAAATTTTAAAGAAGGATGAGGAAGAAGAAGAGAGCAAATACTTACGTTGCCTGAAAACTCTATGATATTTATTATTTAATCCTTTATAGAAAAAGTGTAATAACCCCTGGTTTGTACCATTTCCATTTGTGATTGTGATTTGCATGTTGGATTTAAGTTTACCATTTTATTATTTTATGTTTGTCCTTTCTTTTTATGTTTACCTATTCACCATTTTACTGCCTCACTTTGGGTTATTTGGATTTTTTTTTGAAGTATTCTGTTTTAATTTATCTATTGGCCTTTTTGTGTCCCCACCCACCACTCAGTGATGGGGATACAAGAATACTTTATGCTAATGAGTGAATCATAGTGAGCCCACCACCTTCCAAGTAATATTAGCCCAAACTCTAGGGAAGATAGTCAATCAACCATACCTACATAATAAAGCAACCCCCCGCCCCCCACCCCCCCTAAAAAAAAGACACCTCTAGACACCAAAGCTCCAGGGAGCTTCCCAGTTTTGTAACACTTCGTGCATATTGTCACACATAGATGCAAAAAGGTTAACACAACCTGAGAACAATGGAAGCTTCAGGTTTGGAACCCTCCCAGACTCTGCCTTATACATCTTTATGTTTGACTGGTAGTAATTTATATTCTTTCCCTATATGTTCATAACCATGAGCATTACAGCCTTCAGTATGAGTTCTGTGAGTCCTTCTTGTGACTTACCAAAACTGAGTCTAGTTTGGGGAATTTCCTGAACTTGAAATTGATGTCAGAAGTTTTGGGTGAAGTTGACATTCTCAAGGACTATGAACTCATATTGACTGCATGGTTGAATTCCTTCTCCAAACCTCACAATTTGATTAGCATGCATCAACCTATTTAAGTTCAGAAAACAAGTTTCATTTTTCCTCCTCTAGAGGATAGTCCAATGAGTTCAGGATGTTTTGTTTTGTTTTGTTCTGTTTTGCTAGATGTTGTGTTTGTCTTGAGTACTCATGTACTGAGCTTAGAGCTTTCTAATTCATTTGTCTGAGCTTAGAGCTTTCTAATTCATTTCTCAAAGACTTTTTATGCAGTTTGGGGCTTGTTTCAAACATAAGCAACTCAGGTGAGACCTGACATTATGCTGTTTATCAATAGAATACCTTCCAAGATTTCCTCCCACACTCTCTAGTCAACAGAAATTAATTTTCTGGCCAGAAAGATTAGATACCTTTTCAACTCCTAGCTGCCCAAGTTGCAGTTCCCACAATTGGTACCACCTGCAGGTGGAAAAAACAAAAAGGCAGAAGGGAAAAAAAAAAAAAAAAGAGGGTTTAAAAACAGAAACTCCCTAGCCAATCAAGTTCCCTTTTCTCAACTCTTCTGGATGCCAGTGAGCATACTGCTCCACTATCAGCCTGCCCTCAATAAGCCAAAAAAAGACCAAAAAACAAAACAAAACAAAGTATTACCCCTTCACTGGCCCACAGGGATCCCTTTTCCTGACCTTCTAAACAGAAACTTAGTATTTCTCTCAGAGTTGTAGCCATCTAGTTTGGAGGCCCCACCTCTAGTATGGAGGCCCCACTTCTACCAGGGGCCCACTTTTGGCTTAAAACCATGATCAAAATGAGGGAAATAATGGGAATCTCACCCAATTTGCTTAGTTCTCACTCATCTCCCTAATCTATCCACTTCTGTTTACTTTTCAGATAATTGCTTTATCTATTTTGTCTAGAGATTTTAGTTATAGTCATATATATATATATATATATATATATACATATATATAGATATAGATATAGATATAGTCAAGGAGTGAGTTTACTCCTTCTTTGCCTCTTCAGAATTCATCCAACATATTTATTTTATTGAGGAGCGGGGTGCTAGGAATAGAACCTAGGGCTCCACACATGTTAAGCATGTGCTCTGCCACTGGGCTACACCCCCTGCCTCCAGCCTGTACACTTTCTGATCACCTCTTCATCTGACAATGATTTTGTAATATCATTTTCTATAAATAGTAGAAATATAATGCAATTATTTGGTTTATTAAATTTTTTTGCATTACTGACAGTTTAGGAAAAGATGTCAGCTATGTGTTAGTAATAGGAAATTTTTAGGATAGCTATTGAATGTGGGAGTGAAAATAGGGGTTTTTAAAATGTACTATAAGACTTCAGGGCTTTAAGATTTTTGTGCAGCAATTAATCTGAAATAGTTTTTAAATCAATGATAATTATTACCCATCCTTGATGTTCTTGTCATAATAACATATTTCATATTACTTTTTTCACTGTAACTATTTTATGTCAAATCAAGAAGAAATTCCATTCCTTTTTCAATGTATTCATAGGATTCTCTCCTCTCATTAATTGAATTACCAAAATATCTAAGAGCTTCTTCATTGCTTTTATGTGAAATGTATCCCTTCTAGTAAAGTCCTGCATTAGGTATGATTTGAAATCTGTTTTTAGTTAAAATTTACATCTTTATGTCAATAGTTTCTACTGATGTCAATGTTCATCTTTTCTTGTTTCATATTCCATTCATTTTTAGCCTAATTTTCTCAGTTCTTTCTAAATATATTTTTAATGACAAATAAAAATCCCCTTCATATAATTCAAAGAAGATGACTATAATTTTTTTACTGAAGTGTTCCAAAATGTCTTTTTGAATTGCAGTTAAAATGATGTATTTGACACTTCTCAGAAGATGATATACAATCAATCAACAAATATATGAAAAAATGTTCATCATCTCTAGCAATTAGAGAAATGCAAATCAAAACTACTCTTAAGATTTCATCTCATTCCAGTCAGAATGGCAGCTATTACGAAGACAAACAACAATAAGTGTTGGCGATGTGAAGGAAATTTGATGTGAAGGATGTGGGGAAAAGGTACACTCATCCACTGCTGTTGGGACTACAAATTGGTGCAGCCAATATGGAAAGCAGTGTGGAGATTCCTTGGAAAATTGGGAATGAAACCATCATTTGACCAGCTATCTCTCTCCTTGGGAGACTTAAAATCAGCATACTATAGTAACGCAGCCACATCAATGTTTATAGCAGCTCAATTCACAATAGCTAAACTATGGAACCAACCAAGGTGCCCCTCAATAGATGAATGGATAAAGAAAATGTGGTATATATACACAATGAAAACTTTTTAATATTTTATTTAGAGACAGGGTCTTGCTGAGTTGCTTAGGTCCTCACTAAATTGTTAAGGCTGGCTTTGAACTCTCAATCCTCCTGCTTCAGCCTCCTTAGCCACTAAGAGTTACAGGCATGCACCACCACACCTGGATTCAGATGCCTTTTTTAAACTTGCTGCAATTTTGTGATGAACTGGAAAATGTGTCATCAAATCACCCATATCATATGCATTGGTTTATTGATAAATCTGTGCAGAAATTTTGATACTGGAATTCTTCTCTACCTGTTCATTGTATTGGTGGCAATTTTGTATGCCTTGCCCCCTGAACCACCAAACTTTTCCACAATAAGATATATCAAGCTAAGATACCTTATAATACATTAAGATACATAAAGCATGTATCTACCTTTACAGAATGTTCTTTTTTTTTAGTATTTCTAAAAGTATTTGCCCTTCTAAAAGGAATCTGATAAATTCTATTTTACATAGTTCTTATCAAAAAATAAAAATATATGAGACATATAAATGCATATACTACATATCAAGTATATTCTTGATAGAAATGAACTTTTAATTTTACTAGACACTAACATAATCTCAATCCACCACTTACAATTTCGCTCAGGTGAATTTTTAAAGTATTTTCCACAGACTAGCTTCTGGCTCCATAAATCGCACACTTTGTTTCTACTCTACTACCAAGCTATTCCCACTATCCAACTACCAATCATAACATATCACAATGCCAGGGAAGTTGACAAAATAACAAGTATCCCTAGAAGTTGTTCTTACCTTGAGAAGCCTAGATAACCACAAAAGTGATTGTAAAACAAGTAAATGTGTCCCAGTGGGACCAAAACAGCATATCTCCAACTCAACTACTGTTTCCCCCATACTGGGGATTGAACTAAGAGCATTAGCACATGCTAGGCAAGTACCCTGCCACTGAGCTACATTCCCAGTCCTCAACTACCTCTTAACTGGATCCCTAAAACACCAGAGCAGTTCCAAAGCAAACCAATACAAGGAAAGGGAAAGCCAGAATGGAAACGGTCAGCAACCCTCAGCTAATTTGAGTTAAAATATCTTACATGGGCAAATTTTGCAAAATTATGTGATGTTGTAAACCCATTAGAGTCCCCACTTCATAAGTGCAACTTCATTTTAGTTTCATGTAAACCTGCCTCTGAACATTACTTCCATTCCACGCTTAATTCATAATTTCCTTCGCTGCCTAGAATGTCCTGTTCCTTTTTTCCTTTCTGGCAAATTCAGACACTTCTTTCAGAGCTTGTTTCAAATACCAATAGTTCCTTTAGAGAAGATCTAGTGTATTTGGGGCTCTGAAAAAAATAGGTCTGGGTTT
Organism: Marmota marmota marmota; assembly: GCF_001458135.2. Taxonomy (NCBI): domain Eukaryota; kingdom Metazoa; phylum Chordata; class Mammalia; order Rodentia; family Sciuridae; genus Marmota; species Marmota marmota. Next base: position 61,849,991 of record NW_026000037.1, read on the forward strand.
CACTGTTGAAGTGTTGTTTGTGTCATAAGCAAATTACTAATTTCTCTGAGTCTCAATATCTTGATCTATAAAATATAAGAATTGTACCTTGCTGAGTTAACAGAATTTTTAAATTTAGTATTTCATTCAAATATTTTGTCATTTTAATTTCTCCCAATAATATACTGAAAATATTGACAAAAGATTACTCAAGAGAGGCTTATCTAAATCATTTATTTCTAACATGATTTTATTATTTGAGTGATAATCCTATTGGAATGCAATAGGATTAAATGGGTAAGGTGTTTGTCTCAGGCACAAAATATAAGGGGGTATTTTAAAAATGAGTAATCAACATGAATCACATTTTAATTCAATATTTTTAATCAATGCTAAAAAAATCTATGAAACAAAATGTCGAAGTTTTAAATAAAAACAGAATCAGTATTACTGATTTTTCCTTTTGCCTCAGAATTCAATATGGTTCAGTGCCGCAGTCTGGCTGGGCACAAAATCACGAGCCACCACACACCTTGTAGATTCAAACAGCAACTCTTTATTCTTGAACTGTCACCAGCACTCTACACACGTTCTGGGGAAATCCACGTTCCGGGCCCCAATCACGTTCTGGGCAAAATCCCAAATACTCTCTGAATCCCAGGAGAACTCAACGAGAACTCAATGGGGACTCAACTAGCAGGCGCGCCTGAGGCAGCAGGATACACCCTATTCCCAGCAGGGTACACCTTAAACCTGGAACCGCCCTAAACCCGGATTGTCCTAAACCGGAACGACCTAAACCCGGATCCGCCCTGATCCTTGAGCAAGGTCACCTTACATGCAATGACACTGCAAATGACCTGGGTCATGCCATGCGTCATTCTTACTTAGCAATGGCCCTCAGCAGTTCAGCTTGGTACTGGTGATCAAAACTTGCTGGGAGAATTTGGAACAATTTTTCTCTATAATTATTTTGGAAAAAACGTAAATTATTATTTTAATTTGTTCTTACAAATTCCATCTTCAACACCTCCAATACTAATTTTCCTAGCATAGAGGTTGGTTCTACATAACAGATCAATATAAGCAAATTTTATTTAATTAATATAAGCAAATTGTATTTAATTGATAGAAGCAAATTTTGTAATATTAAAAATAGCTTCTTCTTTTGTGTTATGGGCCAGGCTATATGGGCAATGACCAAACAGACTCCATTTTACCCTGAGACTCCATGTCATATAAGAAATGCTTCTCCCAGGGCTGGGATTGTGGCTCAGAGGTAGAGCGCTTACACACAAGGCCCTGGGTTTGATTTTCAGCACCACATAAAAAAATAAAATTTAAAATAAATAAATAAATAAAAAAGAAATGCTTCTCCCATGGGAACACTCCATCTCTGTACCTATCAATAGTTGCTTAGCATAGCATGTTTGGCAACACAAAATGGCAATTTTTATACAATGTAAAATTGTTCTCTCTTTGGTTCCCATTTTTCTTAGGCAATGTACCCTGTCAGAGATTGATTGTCTAGATGTTAGTAACCATTCTTTAACTTGTACTCAACTAGGGTCATTTTGACCCACTTCCCTTCTGCTTGCTTGCTGCTATGTCAACCTGGAAAGTCCTGTAGGAAATACCAATGTACCCATTGCATTTTTTCACTAACTGCTCAGTTCAGCATCTGTACTCTTGCTTGCTTGCAGCTACATCAAATACCAGCCTGGCATGATAGTACACACTTTTAATCTCAGCTACTTGGAAGGCTGAGGCAATTTAAGTCCAGCCTCAGCAACTAAGGTAAACTGTCTCAAAATAAATAAATAAATAAAAGGACTAGGAGTGTAACTTAGTGGTATAGTGCCCTTAGGTTCAATTCCCAGAGCCACCAAACAAGAAGGAAGAGGAGAAGAAGAAAGAAGAAAAGAACACCAGGACTGGGAGTATAGCTGTAGTACTTGCGTACTATACAGGAGACACTGGGTTTGATCCCCAGCACTAAAGAAAAAGAAAAATTTCTAGAACTCATAAATGAATTGAGCAAAGTAACAGGATATAAAATTGACACCCATAAATCAATTACATTCCTATACACCAATGATGAATCAGCCAAAAGAGAAATTAGGAAAACTATCCTATTCACACAATAGCCTAAAAACAAACAAACAAACAAACTGGCAATCAATCTAACAAAAGAGGTGAAAGATTTCTACAATGAAATCTACAGAACACTAAAAAAAGAAACTGAAGAAGCCTTAGAATATCTTCAATATTCTTCGAAAGGCAGAATTAATATTGTCAAAATAGCCATACTAGCCATACTATCAAAAGTGCTATACATATTTAATGCAATTCCAATTCTAGAAATGGAAAAAGCAATCATAAAATTCTTTTGAAAATATAAGAGGCCCAGAATAGCCAAAGCAATACTTAGTGAGAAAATGTGATGCAGAAGGCATCACAATAACAGACATTAAATTATACTACAAAGCTATAGTAACAAACACAGCATGGTATTGGCACCAAAAAAGACATGAAGACTAGTGGAACAGAAGAGAAGACACAGAGAAAAACCCACATAAATATGGTTATCTCACACTAGACAAAGACACCATAAACATACATGGGAGAAAAGATAGACTCTTCAACCAGTGGTGCTAGAAAAACTGAAAATCCAGATATAGCAGAATGAAATTTAACCTTGATTTCTCACCCTGCCCAAGACTCAACTTAAGTAGGATCATTTTGACCCACTTCATTAAACCAGAAACTCTGCACCTACTAGAGGAAAACGTAGGCCCAACACTTCATCATATTGGCTTAGGAACCAACTTCCTCAACAGGACTCCTGAAGCGCAAATGTACAATGAAGTATCAATAAATGGGATGGCTTCAACTAAAAAGCTTCTTCACTGCAAAGGAAACAATCAAGAGTGCAAAGAGAGAGCCTACAGAATGTGGGAGAAAAATCTTTGCCACCTCACCTCAGATAGAGCATTAATCTCCAGGATATACAAAGAACTCCAAAAACTTAACACAAAACAATTTTTTTTAAAACCCAATCAATAAATGGGCAAAGGAACTGAACAGACACTTCACATAAAAAGAAATACAGTTGATCAACAAATATATGAAGAAAAGTTCAACATCTCTAGCAATCAGAGAAATGCAAATTTAAACTACACTGAGCTTCCATCTCACTCCTGTCAGAATGGTAACAGAAGAATACAAGTAAGAATAAATGTTGGGGAGGATGTGGGAAAAGAGCACACTCATACATTGCTGGTGAGACTGCAAATTGGTGCAACCACTATGGAAAACAGTTTTGGAAATTCCTCAGAAAACTTGGAATCCATTTGACCTAGCTATCTCATTCCTTGGTGGGACACAAGAATCACCTGTGCAGCCACATCAATGTTTATAGCAGGTCAATTCACAGTAGCTACACTATGGAACCAACCTAGGTGCACTTCAACATATGAATGGCTAAATAATATGTGATATATAGCATAATGGAATATTCCCCAGCCACAAAAAGGAATGACTTTATTTTCCAGAAAATGAATGGATATAGAGACTATTATGCTAAGCAAAATAAGCCAATTAAAAAAAAAAAAGGTTAAATGTTCTCTCTGATATGTGGATGCTAACATGCAACCAGGGGGATAGAAGAAGAATAGAAGTTCAGTAGATTAGACAAAGGGGAATGAAGGCAAGGGAGGGGAGACAGGAATAGGAAGGAGAGTGAAATGATTCTGACCTAACTTTTATATATATATATA
>NW_026000037.1:61853763-61900756 GCF_001458135.2 Marmota marmota marmota
ATATATATATATATATATAAATAACAGTGAATTTCTATTTCATGTATAACCACAAGACTGAGATCCTAATTAGAACAAGATGTACTTCATGTTTGTATAAATAAGTCAAATTATACTCTACTGTCATGTATAACTAAAAAGAACAAAATATACATATATATAAAATTTATAAATAAACTTTATCTATAATGTATATCATATGTAAATGTGTATACAGATTTAAACATGCATAACACATACTATTTTAGTAATTGAAATAACAAATTCTTAAATTTTTTAAGAATTTGTTTTTTCCAGTTCTGTCCTCCTGGATAAAAGAGTATAGCATTCCTAGCTTCAAAGACCTCAACTTGGGCTGGGGATGTGGCTCAAGCGGTAGCGCGCTCGCCTGGCATGCGTGCGGCCCGGGTTGGATCCTCAGCACCACATACAAACAAAGATGTTGTGTCCGCCGAAAACTAAAAAATAAATATTAAAAATTCTTTCTCTCTCTCTCCCTCCCTCTCTCACTCTATCTTTAAAAAAAAAAAAAAGACCTCAACTTTAAAATGAAAGATAAGGATTAATGTTTTTAGATGTGTTTTCATATTTTAAATATCAATTATAACCCATACAGAAAATGTTAGCTGAGTCTACTTTGGAATTCTTAATTTTACACTCTAAAATTGAAGATAGTTTTACATTAAATGTAAATAAATCCTCAAAGAATAAAAGTTGGTACTGTTCATCATATTTCTTTTTAAATTTTTTGGTTTATTTTGTGAGTGGGTAATACATGCATATGATACAAATTTAAAAGTCCAAAACTACATGCACAATGAAAATTAAATCCCTCTTCCACCCCTTACTCAACAGACACTTCTCAGAAGAAGATATACATTCAATCAACAAATATTTGAAAAAATGTTCAACATCTCTAGTAAGTAGAAAAATGCAAATCAAAATTACTCTAAGATTTCATCTCATGCCAGTAAGAATGGCAGTTGTCAAGAATACAAACAACAATAAGTGTTGAGGAGGATGTGGGGGAAAAGGCACACTAATACATTGCTGGAAAGACTACAAATTGGGGCAACTACTCTAAAAAGCAGTATGGAGATTCCTTAGAAAACTTGAAATGGAACCATGCTTTGACCCAGCTATCCCACTCCTATACCCAAAGGACTTAAAATCAGCATACTATAGTAAAACAGCCACATCAATGTTTATAGCAGCTCAATTCACAATATCTAAACTGTGGAAGCAACCTAGATGCCCTTCAACAGATGAATAGATAAAGAAACTGTGATAGATAGATAGATAGACAGACAGACAGACAGACACACACACACACACACACACACACACACACTGGAATATTACACAGCAATAAAAGAGAATAAAATTATGGCATTTGTAGGTAAATGGAATTGGAGAATATCATGCTAAGCGAAGTAAGTCAATCCCAAAAAACCAAAGGCGGAACATTTTCTCTGATAAGTGGATGCTGATCCATAATGGGGGGTGGGGGATTAATGGGACAAATGGAAGAACTCTGGTTGGGCAAAAGGGAGTGGGAGGGCATGGGGACAGGAAAGATGGTGGAATAAGATGGGTATCATTACCCTGGATACTTGTATGACTGCACATATGGTGCGATGCTACATTGTGTACAACCAGAGAAAAGGAAATGGAAAGTCGTGCTGCAATTGTGTACAGTGAATCAAAATGCATTCTGCTGTCATATATACCTAATTAAAATTAATTAATAGTAAAAACAGATAAGATATAAAATATATATTACATACATAAGACAGAGATAAAAAGCAGTGCCTTTTATCTCTCCCAATCCTGTGGTACTAGGGATCAAACCCAGGGCCTCTCACATACTAAGTAAGCACTCTACTACTAAGCTACATCCCATCCTTTTATTTTTTAAGACAAAAAAAAGTTGATTTTGTGCACTATTCTGCACATGTTAAGAATTTTTACACATTCTTTTTAGTGAATGTATTACATTTGATTGAAAGTTCATAGCCTTTTTTTTAACTAGTCTCCTGTTGATGGACACTTAGATTATTTCTGGTCTTTTACTATTACAAACCACACAGCAGTCTGTGACCTTGTGCAAAGAATGCCATTTCTTTGTGTGTCAGTATACATTTGTACCAAAGAATTGCTAGAAGTAAAATTGCTGGGTTAAATGATATATGCAATTATAATTTTAGTGGGTATTGGCAAATTGCCCTCCACAGAATTAGTACTAAATTACATGCCCATCAGAAAGGTGTCTCTTTCCCCACCCTGGATAACACAATGTCTGATGAGATGTTGTTGTTGTTTTTTTTTTTTAATAAGATGATAGTTTTTTTTTTTTAAAAAAAGGATGCATCATTTTAATTTGTGTTTTTAAAATTATAAATGAGATTGAACATCACTTTGTGTGTTTAAAAGAGCAATATTTAGTTTCAAGCTTCATTCCTTCAAGAATAGTCAATGATTTCCTTCTAAATTTGGCTAGATTTTTCCTCCTCAATATATAAAAGCTTCCTACTGAGTTGTAACTTTATAGAACATGCTTTTAAAACAAATAAATAAAATGGTAGGTCAGCTTAAAATGCAAAAGATGTTTTTTTCCACCAATTCTGGAAGAATTCAAAATTTCATCTTTAGTTTATAACAAACATTTAAAGTTTCACTAAATTAATTTTTATTAATAAAGTTGGAAATCTCCAAAATATATAAATCCTCATATTTGTTTGGCTCAATACTAATCAAGAAAATGTTTACCTTCTAGCACAGTGGTACAAGCCTGTAATCCCAGTGGCTGGGAAGGCTGAAGCAAGAAGATTCCAAGTTCAAAGCCAGCTTCAATGATTTAGCAAGACCCTGTCACAAAAAAAAAAAAAAAAGACTGAGAACGTGGCTCAGTGTATAAGCATCCCTAGGTTCAAAAAAGTTAAGACTTGGGAATTCATTCTTATAATGAAGTTTTGTCTTTAGGGACCTTCTAACATGATTATTAGTGAGTAATGTAAAAACAATATAAAAAGTAATGCAATATCCATAAAGAACATTATTATATTGTTGCTAGTATTGCAACACCAATGTAAATAAGACTTTCTTTTTTTTTTTTTTTGGTACCGGGGACTGCACCCAGGGGCTCTTTACTACTGAGCTACATCCCCAGTCATTTCTGTTTTTTATTATGAGACAAGGTCTTGTTAAATTGCTGAAGCAATTTGTTTGTTTTATGGGATTTTTGTTGTTGTTGTTCTGTGAAATTTCACTGTCAACATGGTCACTATTTTTCCATTGATATAGAAGTTAACCTTCTAAATAAAACATAGCACTTGAAATATACCAAAAGTCTTAGGAATTTTCCAGTTTTATTGATTGTGTGGAAATTATTTAGAGGTATCTTAGAGGTAAAAAATAGACTTTTTAACATCATTATTTTGGATGGTTAGTCTTTTTTCTTCCCACTCCCCAACTCAGCAGCCTTACCCAGAGAAATGACTTCCTCAAGTAACAGATAAGACATGCCAATTAATCAGTCACACTGGTCAATGCAGTGAAAGATGTGCTCACCAGATGCCTAAATGTTCTGTATAGTGACACAGACTCCTAGAATTGAAAGAGAGCTAGCTCAAGGAGTCATTTAATCCAGACTTCTCTCTTCCTGCAAGGCTCTGCCTAAAATGTCTAAGACAGATGGTTTGTCCTTAAAATTCACCAGGGACAGTGATTCTACAATATTACTCTGGAGCCTTTTTTAATGTTTAATCACTATTACTGTCAGGTCACTTTAAACTCTTTCCTGCTAGTTTTTCCTCTGCAGACATGGAAAAGAGTTGTTCAGCAACCTATCTTTATAATCACCTTTCCGATACACAAAGACAGTTACCACGGTATCTTTCAGCCTTATTTTTTCAGAGTCCATAATTTATTTTCTCTCCATTTTTAATATATCAATATTTTTATCTCATTATTTATTTGGATTAGTCTTCACGTAAGTTTTTCCATCTTTATATCACTCCTAACATGGAAGTATAGTAAGTTTTTTAGTTGTAATGTATTTTATTTTCATTATTATAGAGCAAGTTTGCAACGTAGAATTTTTTTTTTTTTTTCAGTGCGGGGATTGAACCATGACTTCAAGCACGCCAAGGCAAATATTCTACCACTGAAATATACCCCCGCCCTACACTTTCATTTATTAACTAAATAATTTCATATTTGATGCCAACAACAACAAAAATCTCCTACTCTCATATAATGTATATATTCTAGTAGAAGAAATAAAAATAAAGTATAAAAATGGATTTATGATATCAAATAATGTTATGATAAAAATAAAGCATCTTGTATTAACTAGAAAAGAATTAGGCTGCTATGATAATGAGACACAAAAATAATTCAGTGCTTACAAAAAAAAATTTGTCTACTTTATCTAATTGTCCGAGGTGAATGTCCTGGATCCTCATGAAACTCTCCTCCATGAAACCATTTGGAGACTCCAGTCCTTCTATCGTGTTGCATCACTATCCTAAGTTCATTTTCATTATTTCTCTAAGATAAGCTGAGTCAACCTGAGTTCCAGCCAGCAAGGAGGAGAAAGACAGTATGGATGAGGCTACTGTACATTATAATTGGTATCATATTTTGTCTTATCAAATTAAGTTCTCATAAAAGTATATCTTCTAACTGAATCTTTTAAGATAAAGGAGTAGAGTTAAATGAATGCAGTGAATGGGCAATAAAAGTGCTTAGTCATACTCTGTACCATATAGAGTCCAACAGACAGAAGACTTTAGAATACAGTACAGTATGGATTCTGAAGTAATGAAGACCCTGCACAGTGCATCCTCCTGAGGGTCAATATATCACACACATCGGTTTTGTACATATATTTGTGTCAATATATCACACACATCGGGTGCTGTCTTCAGAAACATAATAAAATCTGGGGGCAGGAGATGGAATAGGGAGGGTAAAACTGTGGAAGGAGCAATTGGCAAAATTAGCCAATTAAATTTTGAATTTCCTATGATTCTCTTCAATGATCCTAACTAAATTAGCCAGAAACTTAGGTTTCACAGTCTATTTGTTTGAGACAGGTTCTCACCACATGCCTTGGCTGGCCTCAAACTTGATCCTCCTGCCTTAGACTCCCCAGTAGCTGGGACTATAGGCATATGCCATCACACCTAGTTGTTTCACAGTATTTTTATAGTAATATTAAAATATGTAAATACTAGATTCATTTGTATGTTGCAGAATTACGAGTTTTTATATGAGTAATTAACTCAGTAAGATAGAATTTTAAAGATAGGTATGTTTTCTTTGCTGTGAAAAAATACCTGATAAGAACAACTTAGAGGAGAAAATATTTATTTTGACTCCTGGTGTTAGAGGTTTCGGTTCATGTGTACTGTTTCCCTTGCTTTCGGACTGATGAGAGGCAGAACATTATGGCAGCAGAGGAAAACTTCTCCATTCAAGGCAAAGAGCAGAGGAGGGATATGGGCTAGAGAGAAGCCAAACCCTTCTAGGGCATGTCCCCAATGACCCACTTCCTCCAAGTAGGTCCCACTTCCTAGTAGTCTATTAAGCTATAAGTGATGTCATAGCCCTCAGGATCCAATTATTGCCTATAAGCCCCACATCTGGACCTTGATGTATCAAGGACCATGCTTTCAAAAGAAGACTTTGGAAGACATTCCAGATCCAAACCATAAAAATAGGTTTCTAATTTAAAATATCACCTTTAATAAATACAAAAATCAGAAACACAGATGCTACTTAAAGTAAAATTAAGTTGCATTGAAATTACAGCACACTTTCATTCTCAGAGATCTGAAGATTTCTTTATGACTCCAATCATAGTTATAATTATACATTTATTTTTGTGATCATTTGATTAATATCTGTCTCCCTTTCTAAACAATAAATCTATGAATACTGTTCTTGATCATCATTGTAAATCCCCAGCACTAAATACACTGTCTGACACAAAATAGGCATTCAAAAAAACTATCTGTTGACTGAAAAAAAGTAATAAACATATAAATACAGGAAATTTTATACTAATTTTTCACTATTTGGTACAAGTATTATTACTTTGTATTCTATAAATTATAGAAAATTGATAATACAAATTGCTCTTGTCTCTAGAAAAAACAAGTAAATTGTATCCAGTAAAATGCAATTGATTATTGCTATATGCATAGATCAATTCTGCATCTATTTATAAATGTATTTGCATCTATTTTCAGTATTCCTTATTGCCTACATGTATGTGGTTCTTTGAATTAGTTGTAACATTTTACTGGTTCACTAGTTAATTATTCCTTAAAATATTTGGTATGTGTTTATGCTTATATGAGAGTCTTATTTTTCTCTTTTAGAAAATAACCTTCCACAGCTTAACAATCCCTTCATAACACATTAAATCATGCTAGTTGTAGTGCCCCAAAATACCTAAATAGAGTACTATATGAAGAGTATTGTGCTCTGCCTGAACATAGTAAACAACAACTTGTTGATGGAGTCTGGAATATGAAACCCAAGGGTGAAAACTGGATATCTTCATAACACTTCTACAAAGAATTTTATTAGTCAAGCTGAAAAGATATTAGTAAAGAGATTATTCAATGTGTATTTTGCTTTTTACCATTATGGTTAGTTCATGCAACCACAAAGTACTAGCACTATGCAGTGCCAGCGGGATCCTGCCTCAGCTCTCTAGGATTTGCATAAAAGGGAAATATTTCATCCAGACCACCCATGCAAAGATTTCAGAATATATCAGTTTGCAGTTAAATTCATTCTTTCATTTTTCTGTTTCCTTTTTTTGTTGTTGTTTGTTAATCTGTTTCACTTTTCATACTTTATCTCTGAAGTAGAATTACTTAAAGCTAGAAAAATAGATAACTCAAGTACTGAAATTTCAATTCCCTACATGTTTCAAGGAGTGCAAAGGTTATAGTTACTAAAATTATTTAGAATTATTTTTTCACACAAATGCCAAGAACTGTATCTGCTAATAAGTTTTGCGTAGCTTGGAAATCAAACTCAAGCACATAGTATGAGAATGCCAGATATAAGACAATAAATATTTTTGGCATAGTTTCAAAGCTACATAATGCCAGACATAGACATGTAAAAGTAATGGCAAGAACTACAAAGATTATAAAAGGAATAAAGTCACAGTTCGTAATTCATATGATTATGTTCAATAGCAAGCCTAGACAGCTATTCACATAATAAGATCCACATGTAAAAGCATCAGCATATTTTATTCTGAAAAAGATAACAAATATTAAAATGGATTTTAAAGTAAAATTTTGTTGAGAGCTTGTAATGTATTTTTGCAAGCTGAAGGAAAGTAACTCAAATTGTTTTGTTTGCTTGCTTTCTATTTAGATACTCGATTTCTGCTTCCCTGTTTGTCACACAAAAATAAATTAAGTAAAAGATAAAAGATGTGATCTTAATCTGTATGTTAAGATTGGATTTAAGAGGGAAGCACCATTCCCACAAAATAAAATAAATTGTTCATTGTGTTTAGAGAAAGGATAAGGAAAATGTACTTGTCAGATGTTCAAACCCTGATTTGACTACTGGGTACAGATTATGGGGCTCAAAACCAAAGTGAATAAAATAGTCCAAAGCAATTCCATTCCATCCTCTACTGTAAGGTGAATATATAAGGCTGGTTTTTTTAAGGGCAGGAATTCTAGCACTATTCTGTGGTACTTGCAATGTTTTATTTTAGACCCAAGAAAATCAAACTAAATTAAGTTTGTGATGGGTTTGATTTCCATAGATAAAAGAAACACGCTTTTGTGTTTTCCATCTGCTTAATTTATGGATTGGAAATGGTCAACCATCAGGGTGGGCTAATGAAAAGGATGACTGAGGGGGAAAGCTAGTGAAAAAAAAAAAAAAGAACGGAAGAAACTGTAGAATCTGAGATGAACTGTCAGTCCCTCAGGCAAGATAAGCCAGAATACCATAGGGCCACTAATAGCAAACTTTGGTGCTATTCTCAGTCACAGGCAATATGATGAATTGAGGGAATTGAGGTTAATTCTTTGAAAAAGAAATTTTACCAGGATAGAAAATTATAATCCAGAGGTGAATTAAAATAGATTTTAAGGGCTGGGGATGCGGCTCAAGCGGTAGCACACTCGCCTGGCATGCGTGCGGCCCGGGTTCGATCCTCAGCACCACATACAAACAAAGATGTTGTGTCCGCCGAAAACTAAAAAATAAATATTAAAATTCTCTCTCTCTTTAAAAAAATAATAAAATAAAAAAATAAAATAAAATAGATTTTAAGATTTCACTTTTATACAATAAAATATGATGGCCAGTGAAAAATTATAATGTAGGATAACTTACATTATAATTTTTCTTTTCTAATAGTGGATAGGTAAGAGATGATATGTAGGATAACTTACATATCATCTCTTACCTATCCACTATTAGAAAAGAAAAATAATAATGCTTTACAAACACTTATTTTGCTTAATTCCAAGCTTTGCATTAATTTTTTAAATAGCCCTCTAGTAAAGCATGTATGAATGTGTTGACTCCAGGTTTAACACACTGGCAGCGAGACACACTTTTTTCCTAGATGAGGGTGAAAATGTTAGCAAAAGACACTTTCCCATTGAGTTCTATTCCCATTTACATATGGATCTCTTTAATGGATGTTGAGTCTTGATTTAGAACTTTTAATAGGCCCATTTAAAATTTTGCAAATCTCTACCTTTGAAATAAAAAAAAAAAAATACAGTGATCCACCCATCTGCAGACAATTAAGACCAGCAGTCAAGTATAAAAGGGTGGAGAACTTTTAATGGGTGTTTATAGATTGGAAGCACCGGCCTCCTTTTAAATGAAAGAAGCCTAAGAAGAAATAGTATGTGTTAAGGATAACCATGAAATTCATTTAACCCCCCAAGCAGAAGATCTGTTATCAAAGATTTGGCAGGATTCTACACCTTCCAATTTAAGATTCACAGCTGAAGTACTTAGCAAAAGTACTTAGAAAAGAAATGTCTTATTTAGAAGTGTTTTGAGTATAATTTCTTAGCCACTTTAAGGTCAAAACACAAGCCAGCAGGAAGACCAACAGTAAGGTATGTGATATAAAAACAAATATTTCCATAAAATCTTTGCCCTAGCAAAAAGAGAAATTCTTAGTGGGTTCAAGGTGGGAATTTAGGGAATAGTATTTTTTTACAGGAAATACTGGTTAGGCGTTTTATATAGAGGGTTCTGCATTTGTGAAGGGATAATTTGCTCTAAAATATGTGGGCAACCAGCCTAAATTCTCTAATTGAGTAGTTTGCTCATAACCCGAGGCCATTAGGTGAATGTAAACTGTTACGGGCTTAGTAAGAAAATAGTCCCATTAGGATTTTTGTATTTGTATGTGGTTGTGGGTTAAGAGTAACTGTTTCCAAAATCATGGATTAATGAAAAGCTCTTTTTTTCAGAGTTTGCAAATACCATCTTTGAAATTCTCAAACTCAAATTAAGCTAAGGATTTTTTTTCATATTTTTAACTAGTAAAAAAAAAATTTATGAGATCAAGTCTCAACTATTAAGTTCCATTGTCAGTTATATAAGGAAAATTAGAGATATTTAATTGACTACTTATTAATAATAATAAAGGAAAAGCCATATTTTCTTTAATACTGTTATTCAAATGCTTTGCTCATATCCTAAAATTCCCTATATGAACAACTGCCAAGGACTTTGATATGCAAAAATGGGTATGACTTTTACAACATAAAGATTCATGCAGAAATTCAAAAAAATGCTGTGTACATGTATTTCATTTGGCAAAAGCTCAGATGCCACACATGCTGTATACATGCTCATGCTTCTGTAAAGGAGAAGACAACTTTATGTGCTGCTACTTGCCTTCAGTCTTGGACTCCTCTCTTATAGTGGATCTCTACAGTTCAACCGTCTACTTCCTTTCCTGTTCCTGCTTCCTGCTAACTCATCACTTTGTGCTTTTTATTAAGTATGGCACATGTGCACATTCCAGAACAGGACAAGGAAGGAGTACAAAATAGACCACATAATATTTCTTAAAATCAATAATTGTTGCTGGGATGTTGCTCAGTGGTTAGTGTCCTGGGTTCAAGCCCCAGTACTCTCCCCCGACACTCATGTTTAAAAATTAATTAATATATAATATATATATATATAAATTAATTAATAATAGATAAATAAAATAACTGTTAACATAGAATAAATTCAGCCAAGGAAAGAAAATACATAACCAAACAGATAATGTAACTCTAATACACATAATACAAATTGAAGTAATTTTAGTGTCTTTTTAAATTTTTTTTAAACTTTATTTATTTTTATGTGGTGCTGAGGATGGAACCCAGTGCCGCACCCATGCTAGACAAGCACTTTACCACGGAGCCACAACTGCAGCCTCCTTGGGTGTCTTTTTTAATGTCTCTATTTCACTCTTGGGAATTGGCTCTAACACTTACAAGATCATGGATGCTAGTATTATATCAAATCTTTTAAATATTAAAGTATACAGATCTGGGGGATGTAGCTTGGCAGTAGAGTATTTGCCTAGCATGGTGGGGCCTTGAATTCAAGCCCTAGCACTGTTAGAGTCTGTAAACAAGTCAGGATGGCGCCTGGCATTTGGCCAGAGGGAGTGGTTTGTGAAGTAACGCCAGCGAGCCATTAAGTGTGGAGATTCCTTATTGGTTGACTGCTGTATCTAGTTTATGTTAATTAAGATAAGCTGTGTATAATGTATATATACCCCTCCTGTCCTACAATAAACGGCTCCCACTCCTGCTGTATCAGTCTACAGAAGTTGCTCGTCACCCCCTGGTTATTTTGCTGCAGCCGGACTGTGGCATTGCACGACCAAAGGAAGAAAAAGTTGAAGTACACAAGAACTTTTTTTTTTTTTTAGTGGGATTACTAATACAGTTTTCTAATATCTCAGGATTGGAGTTGTCATTTGGAATAAGTTCTGAAATCTGGTTACAAGTTGAAAAATAAGATTTTATTTAAGGGGGAAATGACAAAATTGGAAAATTATAGCATTATGTTTTAATTTTATCAATAAAATTTAAGCCAATAAGTTTGCAAACTGTTCTCATATAGTTGACTCCATGTTATATCATTTAAATTATATAAATACAACATATATCTTAAAAATACAATACTCTTTCTCAACAGGAATTGTGATGAGAAGCAAGATTTTTTTTTGGTGGGGGGGGTGTTCCAAAAGACTTTTTAAAAATTTTAATTAGGTATATATGACAGCAGAATGCATTTTGATTCATTTTACACCAGAACTTTCCATGACAACTAAATTAAAAAAGAAAAGTCACAGCCAAGTGCAGTGGTGCATGCCTGTAATCCCATCTACTCAGAAGGCTGAGGCAGGAGGTTGCAAATTCAAGGTCAGCCTCCGCAACTTAATCAGACCTATGTCAAAGAACTGGGAACTTAGCAGTAAAGCACCACTGGGTTCAATCCCTAGTAATAAACAAAAATGCACAATTTAGAACCAATACCAATCTCCTACACACCTGGGACAGTGCTAGGTATTTTCATCAGCTGTTTAACTTTTCTCTCTGCAGTATTTTCTTTTTTGTGTTTTAAATGTCTTATTTCAAAATACTATAACAATATCTTTAATAGATATTTGCCTAATAATTTTGTTTAAAATTCAGAATAATGTAATATGGAACTCCATAAAAACAAGAAATTTAAAAAATAAGATACCAAAACCCCAAGAATTCTTCTTAAATGACTTGTAAGAAGTAAAGGAGTATGTGAGTATGTGAAGTAAGAAGAGGTTATAATACAGCCTTACTCTACCAAGAAGTTAAATCTAAACTCTATCCTTATGGATTCAATCCCTAGAAACACAAAATAAACAAACTCCATATCTTAAACGAAAGTACAAAAGATTTTTAGAAATGTTTTAAACCTTCCTTAAAATATAGCAAAGAGAATGCATTTATTCTTTCTTTAGTTGAGATTGAAGTTAAAAAACTTGAATAATAAACTTTGGAAACATCAAGAGATGAAATTTGTAAAAACGATTGATAAAGCAAATGCAACTTGACTCAGAGAAAAAAAAATGACATCAAAATTCTTCTCTTAATTTCTCATTTTCAAAAATAATAAAATAGGGAGTAAAGATAGTAATTCATCAGATTTTTTTTGTAGATCAACTTATCAGCATCTTTAATATCAGGCATAACTATGAATTGTATTAAGAGGAAAATGAAAACAAATGTTTCCCTGGAGAACAATCACACTTGAAGTGACCAAAAACACAGTAAAATTTTAATGATAAAATTTTTAAATCCAGGGAGGGTGAAGAGGGGAAGAATAGAAGTCTATTGGATTAGAGAGGAATAAAAGGAAGAGAGGGGGAAGGGAATAGGAAGGACTGTAGAGTTATTCAGACATAACTTTCCTAGCCTTGTATTTGAATACAAGAGCAGGGTTACCCTGCATCATGTACAACCACAGGAATAGGATTCTAATCAGAATATGTATGTATGTATAAAATTCCAAAATACATTCATTCTATTGTAATGTATATCTTAAAACATAAAATTTAAAAATTCTTTGAAACTCTAAAAAATATTTAAAATCCATAAATATAAACATAAAACTAGAAACTGGCATATATATAGTCTTCAAAAGAACCCGACTGAGCTCTCAGAAGAGCTACAAAAAGATTTTTCAAAGGATAAATATCCTATCTCTTTATGTTCACTCTTGTACATATGATACCTTTAGTAAATACTTTTTAGCTAAATGAGAAAGATCATGATGCAATATCATGTGAGAAAGGAAGTATCTTAAGTACATATTTGTTCCTTCAACTTTACTGAAATGTGATTTAAAATAGTTCCTAGTAGATAGCTGTTGAATTTGGGGGTAGGAGAGCTTTCACTATAGAATTAGCTCTTTGGGTGTTTGAAATTTTCTACAATAAAATGTTTAAAAAAACAGAGAGAAATCCTTAAGGTGTATGTAGTATATAAACTGGCATTTGCAAAGTTCATATTTAGTAATCAAAACTTGGAGAATTATTGCAAAAAATCTTCTCTGGGAAAGATTCATTGAGGGATGGGATAATAATGTGGCATCTGCTCTGACTCATGATAATAAAATAAGAAGGTAGAGTGAGGCAGAAAGGGAAGCCAGAAGGGAGGGGCATGGCAGCATTTTAAGCATGGTGGGTATTTTAATGTTACAAGACTTTGTTTTTCCGATGCTTCACCACCTCATTAACCTGTGTGTCATTCTGAAGTATTTTGCCATGCTCTGATGATTAGAGACTCGCTTGCTAACAACACAACATTTTAAATGCAAGCACTTCCCTGGAGTCATGGTGAATTAATTTTCAATTAGTTTTCATTAATGAACATCATTTTTATGGACCTAATTGCTGTCCCAGCTTCAGGAAATTCAGCAAGTACTTTGGTGAAGTATGGGGTAGGGGACTGTCAAAACTATTCTGGGCCATTATCAGAAGACCTTACTTCAATCATTGTCCACACCAGAGATTCTGTCTGAATTATAAATCAAACACCCACCCATAGAACCCATACATCTTTTCTGTGGGTCTTGAGAGGCATGTTTTATTGCTAGCCGAATCTGGTGGTTACCTTAAGGGAAAAGATGATATTTAAGCAGAGGAAAAAAAAAAACTACTGGAAGTTCCAGAGAAATTGACAAGGAAAAGGAGTTGTTTTCTCTTCTAGGGGAAAAAAGACCAAGGATGCCCATGATGGTCTTACTGACATTATTGTGTCTGTATTTTCAGTGAGCGAATGAAATTCCAACAACCAGGTTACTTTGACTTCTTTCTTCAGCAAGAAGAGTGGATACCACACGTTTCAGAATCTTCTTGTTCCCATAGAGAAACTAACATCACTTTCTTCTAGAAGCATCACTGTTAAATCCGAGTAGGCTATCACTATACCTAGGGAAATATTGAGTAGTAATTACATATTGTTTAATATTATTTCCTCCAATTGTTGATATTTTAAAAATCTGTCTGCCATGTAGAAATTCTATTCTGAATTGTTTCCATGTGGGACTAATGCTAAATTTCTTCCTACTTCACTAGTTGTAAGTCACCAAAAATTAATATCACAGAAAACAACTTTGCTATTTTACAAGCATAATACCTATAAATAAGACAAAGAATAAGAAAGATAATATTTGTATCTGGTAGAGTCCCACTCACAGTTCGACAGCTGCAGAGAGCCTATTACTCTTTCTATGCCCTGGTTACCTGTAGTGTAAAAAGGTCTAGTCTATATTTTCTAGATTCAAAAAAATGAATCTACAATAGTTTGAAAATAATCATAGATAAGTCTAATACATAAAGACAAACTATGTAGTAAAACCATTCTTCTTAGGGTGCTGATTAAGGACTAATAGCCTGAATAACAACTAACATAACCCACAAATAAACACTCTGATGACTTCCTAGGAAGCCAGTTTGACACTCTGGGCCATAAGATATGACAATAAGGTGTTTGTGCTCTATTTTCACTTTAAAAACTCTACATCAGAGGCCTAGGAAATAAACACTACCCCCACAGTCTGAGACTTCACCTTTATAGAATTTTTTTTTTACTTTTTAAATTCAAATTTATATTTTAACTGATACATAAAATTATAAGAATTATAAACACTATGAAGTACTATATGGTATTTTGATATGTCTATCTTATGTAATGTTTAAGTCAGGGTAAAACATATCTTCTCAAATATTTAACATTTCTTTATGGTGAAAACTTTCAAAATCCTTTCTTCTAGGCTTTAGCATTCATAACATGTTGTTGTTATAGTCACCTTACTGTGAAATAGCATACCAGAATTTACCTTTTTAAAATTAATAAACATTTTCTTCCTCGTGATTTTTCCATGAAAAACTGAGTTTGTTGATAGTTTAGTCCTGTTGTTCTTGATCTTAAAGAGACACACATCTTAAAGAGTATCATAAGTTTAGAATCATATCTTGTTACTTTGACTCAAATTATATTTCTTTGTGGTGTTAATAATTCCCTTCACATAGAAATGATTATTTTTATAGTCTTCAGTTCACCTTCATGAAATGTTAATTTACTCTATTTAAAAAAAAAAAAAATCACCCTTAAAGATAGGATCCTGCCCTGGAGAGAGTATGAAGTAGTTGAGATGACAAAAGAGCAATGGAGGAATGTATGGAATTGTGGAACAGTGAAAACCAACAAATTAATAAATAGAAAATAATATAACATAAATTGTTAAGTGTCCAGGGCATGTAGAATAGGGTAATTATGATAGCTGTAGACTTTAGCTGATGTTTTCCCTACTTCATGTCCTGCCTTCATCAGAGCAGTTTTTCCATGTTGCTGATGGTTTTATTATGAAAACAAACTCTGATTTTAATTATTTTTAAATGAGTGGCATATTAGCAGCATTCTTGGCATTCTGTTCTTTTCCACAAAAAAGGCTAAGAATGAAATCAGGATCTTTATTGGGATCTTATGTGATGAAGTAAGGACAATGGCTACTACAAAACGCAGCAAGAAACTACAAGGGGGAAATGCTTTATTATGTAAGTTATTTTTAAAATTCTGGAGCATCATTGTACATATTAGAATCCAGTCTGCAAAAATATAAAGTAGAGAAAATAAAGCTGAATTAGCAATGTACAGGAAAAACTAACCCTCAAAAAAATATGTGGCCTACTATTTAATACAATGAATTAAGAACAGTATGTCAGAGCATTTAAAGATGTTTTTATAAATCAGAGATATGAAAAATTGTGCTGTATATGTGTAATAAGAATTGTAATGCATTCCGTTGTCAATTATTTTTTTTAAATCAATTAAAAAATAAAGATGTTTTTATGAAGTTTTTATGTGGATTGAGTGAGATAAGTCATGCGAAATGTTTGCTCATAGGTAAGCCTCAATTAAAAAGTACACCACTTCAATGATATATATGTACTAAACATAAAGTATACCGCTTCAATGATATATATGTACTAAACATTCAGAAGCAAGCCAGACTCACTAGGAAGATAAGGGAATTTTGCTTACAAAGTCATCTCATTGATGAAGTCAGTGTAATATTTTTATCAAAAAATCTTTAATAAATTTAGAAATATAACTAAGTAAGAATTACATGACTGCCCTTACTTAGGCTGCCTATCCACAAATACAAACAATTGATGTTGCTGAGTACTGTGGCACTCACCTGTAATCCCAGCTGAGGCAGGAGAATGGCAAGTTTGAAGCCAGGCTGGGCAACTCAGTGAGACGCTACCTCAAAATTAAAATAAAAGGACTGGGCATGGGCTGGGGATATAGCCCAGTTACTAGGAGACTGGTTGCCTTGCATACACAAGGCCCTAGATTCATTCCCCCGAACAGCAAAATTTAAATAAATAAAATAAAATGTCATCATTTTCCAAATCTCAACTCCTAGTACAAAAATCAAGTATCTTAAATTATTTAGCCTTTATAATTCCACTGAATTGTTGGTTTTTCCTTTTGTCCTAAACTTAACAATAATATACATGTCCTGTATCTTCTCATGAATAAAATATAAATGGATACATTGTGGTTTTATTAGGTCATCTTGGAAAATAAACTTCCCTGCAGCCATGCACCTGTTTTCTACGGATTCCAATATGGGAAATGTCAACTCTCTTAATAGGACCACTGTGAAACTGGTCTCTAAGTGCATTTTCCTAAACATAAGTTTTTGTTTTTTTATTTCTTACATGTTTGTACTTTTCCAAAACATTACAGGATTTTTTTTCAGGGTTCTGTAATATTAGTCATAATGTTCTCATAAAATGGATGATTACAACTTTAATCTCTTTTAGATAAAATTTTAGTATAACTTAAAGTCAAATTATGTTACCAGGAAAAAGCTATAAAAGAGAATTAAATAAAATTATAATTCAACTCTGCAAGATACTTTTTAAAATAAGCCATCTTACCTGTGGTAAAACTAATAGAATAGTATTGCCTCTACCCTAACCTAAAAAAATGCTAATCATTTGTTTTCTTTCAAAACAGTAATATATGATACATATTTTCAAAAACTGAAAAGTTCAAAATGATGTGCTCACGTCACTGATCTTCCAATTAAATTTGGCTCTTCAAAGCAAAATCCAATCATATGCATTATGAATGTAATTTCACATCGATTTATCTGATAGCAAAACATACAGATAGAGATAGATCAGAAACTTTTAGTTTTCATTTAATATGTGTAGTATTATTATATATTAAAATGAATATAATTTTAGTTAATATAGTGTATTAAATCAGAATTAAATTAGTAAATAGGACATAAGTTATTGTGATTTTTAGTTTTTGCCAGGTGTCATTCCGACTAAACTGTGGCTTTCAACAGTTTTGAAGAAAATATTTGGCAAAAGAAGGAACTCCTGTACTATAAGAAGACCTTGAGAATTTCTGAATTATTTCACTGAAGGCATATGAAGTCAAAAGTAGAATCAAAGCCAATACTATAAGCTTTTATCTAATAAGACTAAATAACTAGAATTGTTAGTAGTCATAGATAATGATAACTTAGGTTCCTGTAGATGGCCCTAAGAATCTGTACAAAGAAAATGCCTTCTGAACTACAGAACAGATAAAATCATGTTTCATTTAGGCTATTCTTTATATAAGCTGTAGATGGACACAATATCTTTATTTTATTTATTTTCATGTGGTGCTGAGGATCAAACCCAGTGCCTCACGCATGCAAGGCAAGCGCTCTACCACTGAGCTACAACCCCAGTCCAAGGCTATTCAATTTTTAAATATGGAATGCTTTATGAATTTGCATGTCATCCTTATACGGGGACCATGGTAATCTCTGCACCATTCCAATTTTAGTGTATGTGCTGCCAAAGCAAGCACTTGATTTAGTCTTAATATTAAAATCATCATAATTATATTTCTTTGAAATGTAACTCAGAAATAAAAGTTTCATATGTGTGACAATTTTTTTTCGTTGTTACTCAGAATGTTCAATTAATCTAGATGTTTCAATATCCTGAAATTCTTTAAAAAGTTTCTTTTAAGTTTAACAAGGAAATAAGATAGCCAGTAGAGAGGAAGAAAGATGATCTTTGCCTATCTGGTATTATAAGGAAGAATTCTGTTTGTTCTCATTCTTGAGAACAAGAATTAATATTAATATTGGCTTAAAGTGTACCACACAATTTTATTATCATCTTTTCAACTTTTCCTAATAAACATCATATAACTAAGCATTTAGACATTGTCTTAAATTTTGATTCCATGAACATAGTATCTTCAATATGTATGTTATAAATGTATTTTAAATTGTTAAAGTACAGTTATTTAAATATTTTACACAAGGAAAAATACTCCTTAGTAAATACAAGTAATTTGCCAAGACACCATAAATGTTCATTGGTACACGTTTATGGCACTCAATTTAATGAGTTAACAATTTAATGCTATTAATTGTTTTTTAATAGTTTTACAAATTTCTTCAGAGCTAATCCTCTCTATTTTTCCATATCTCTCAGCCAGGTATGGTGACACATGCCTATAATCCATCTTAAAACATCTCTCAGCCAGGTATGGTGGCACATGCCTATAATCCCACCTACTTGGGAGGCTACAGCAGAAAAATTGCAGGTTTGAGGCCAGCCTGGGCAACTTAAGCAAGACTCTGTCTCAAGATAAAATATAAATAAAAAAAGGGTTAAGGATGTAGGTCATTTAATAGAGTGCCTCTGGATTCAATCCCCACTATTGGAAACAAACAAAAAAACTTCTCTCTAATCTAAAAACTTTAGAGGTCCCTATTGAAAATTCTTAAAAACTTATGTATGCTTTGCTTGGAGTTCTAAAAATATTTAATGCATCTTTAATTTTTCCATTATTAACCATTAAGTTTTTTAATATTTATATACATCAACATTAGAATATTTATTTTGACAGGCAGACACCAAAGGAAGCAAGGAAATGCACAGTTAAGCCAGAAAGGTACTATATTATCCAATACTCAGACATCACAGGATATGTTCAGAGAACCAGTAAAACAGCACTCTGTTGTGTAAGATGATATATTGTTGGCTTCCAAATTAACAAGAATATTTTTGCTGCCTACTGGCTTGCACCTGTCTTAATACAATTTGTGCTGCTGTTGTTGTTGTTTTGAAGGGTAGGGGACAAAAGGACATAAAATACCTTGTGTATTTCAATAAGTACTTGTGAGAGTTCATGATGCATTAAATACTTTTAGATGGGTGATCTTAGGTAAGAAAACACTCAGAAATTGCAATTCCTCCGTTTTCTTTCCAGTTCTCTACTCCCTAACTATCTCAACCTCTTTGCTCATTTGGGATAGCTTCTCTGTTCTACTCCTCTTGGCCAATCTGTGTTTTTAAAGAGGCATTTTAAAAGTAGATTAGTGAAGATACATTCTGACTCAGTTGTACTGCTTCTCACATGGGACCCATAGGTTGGGAGTTTCCCTTGGCTTTTCACACATATAGCCGCAGCTCCATTTTGGAGACGTACAAGTGAGCCTTGACACAGAGTTACTGGAGTCACTCTGCAACTTTATAAAAATGTTCCGTTTATGTCTTAGAATGTGTTCCCTATATAATAAGTATTATTCCAAAATATGGAACATTTCTAAACCATAGAAAAAACCCCAAAATCTCATTTCAAATGCCGCATAGCCAAGTCACTATGTGGCACTGGCTGTTTGCTAAATGAAATAAAGTTTTTCAGAGTTACATAAACTCAATCTCAATGTCCATGCATATACATTCTAAATATTAATAATAATACCATCTGTGGCCTCAGTTAACAGCAGTGGAGCATGGACATCTCACTCTGCAGCATCCATTGGCCATTTGTTTCACAGGATTCAAATTTCTCTTTGAGAATGTTAGATTTCTGAACAAGAGCAGTAATTCTTAGCTCCATGCCCCTCGTTTACCCCCAAAGGGGTCAAAGGGTAGTACATACTTTGAGGTCAATTACTCTATCTCTTTGGTTTAGAAGGACCTTAGTTATGTACTCTTCAATACACAAAAGATAAGAGTTTTGTCATCCAAGATTAGAGATCACATGGTGAGAGATTCCAGCCCTGTTGAGTTCCTTTTCCACGTGATGTGACTATACAAGGCACAGACTCAAGTTCACCAGGCAAAAGACTGTTGGAATATTGCCAGTTGCCTTTAGCTGACTTTCTCTTCTGGAAGCCAGGGGGGAACTTAGACATGGCATGTTTAAGAACATGGCACAGGTTAGAAAGCTTGGATTAAAATGTCACACATTGCTAGCTGATGATGTGGGGCAAGTTAATTAAACTTAAGTTTCTCCTTTTAAAATTACAGTTAATAACAACATCTGCTTCATAGGGCTTAAATGAGAAAATGAACTTAAATGTCGAGTACATGGTTAGCGCTCAGTAAGTATTGGTTATTATTCATTCAGCCATTCCCTCACTCATTCAACAAACATTGAGTACCTACTAAAACACATTTTATGGATGGAAAAACAGAGGCACAGAAATATTGGGCAGTAATCCAGGTATGGTGGTGCACTCCTATAAACCTAGCTACTCCAGGGCAAAGGCAAGAAGTCACAAGTTCTTGGCCAGCCTGGGCAACTTAGTAAGACCCTGTCTCAAAAAAAGGGTGGGGGTGCTAGGGATGTACCTCAGTAGTAGAGTACCCGGGGTTCAATCCTCAGTACCATAACAAAAAAAGAAAAAGAAAGGAAGGAAGGAAAGAAGGAAAGAAGGGATGGATGGATATTAGGCAGTTATCTGAAGTAATATTGTGAAATGTGTCTGGTCCTGTTCCCATTTCCTGGAATACAACTCCCCAAATCCTTGGAACCTTCAAACTGACAAATATCTTTCTGTATACTAATGGTGGACACATGACTTCAGGGTGTGGTCACCAGAAATACTAAGGCAGAATTTAGAGAATTTAGAGAACTTGCATTGGGAAACAGCCACAAGCATCTCAAAAATAAAACATTTTCAGGAAACATGAATTTCTTGCTTTGGTTTTCTGAAGGATATGATTTCAAATATATCTGTAGTGTTTTATGGAAAAAAAATAAAATTGAGGTATAAATGTGATGCCCACCACCACACAAAAAGCCAAACTATTCTTAAAATACACAAAAATCTACCTCCTTGCTTTACCTATGTCTTGGGGGGGGGGGGGAAGCCTTTCATAAAGTAAGGTCCTAGGATTTTTTTTTAAATGCACATATTGTCTTTATTTTTTCAAATAATGGGACCCTTATAAATTTTAACCAAGACTAAGGACAAATAATGGTTAAGGGCAAGAGGAGAAAGGAGCCCTTTGTATTCATTATTTTCTCAAATAAGTAGTTATGGTCAAAGATTGCCTAACAGGGTGAAATTATTGCATTTAATAGATTAGCCCACATCTTCCAAATCAAATGCTGATAACAGACTCCCGATAAAGCAAATATCACTCAAATCTTGAATTTCTATAGCACTACTACTAAATTAAAGTTTTCAGTCTCTGTAAATACAAAATGATATAAGAGATAAAAGACTCTAATATGAGATCAAAGTAAATAAAAATATTTTACATATTCTAATAAAAATTGAAAAAATGATTTGTCTTGTACAATAGCACAAAAAATATGTCTATGTTAAAAAGTGATAATAAATAAATAGTGCTCAGCAAACACTTCTTTGTCTATCTGGGACCAATGAAATAATGAGAGTTTTTCCCTCTGGAAAAAAAGAAGAAATTATATTAAAGCTGACAAAATAATTCAACTATTTTAATTGATGTTCTATAAATGGATTCTCCAAGCATCTTTAACTAGAATACTGAGGTTTGATGAGATGGAGTAGACCTACATTTTAGTGGCATGAATATTTTGAAATGTTGAAACCTGATTTTTCCTGAACTCATTTATTTGAAAACTGAACCAAAATCAATATGAAAATAAAATTTCAAACAATCAGGAGTCAAAATGTGAATTTTGAATGACATGAGTTCCGTCAGTTGATGATAATTTCTTTAGCCCAGATAAAAACCTCTTTATTGCCTCGGTTCCATGATGTTGCATTTCTGGTACATGTAATTTATTAGAAGAAGAGCAAGATAGTCCTGGTCTGTGAAGTGCATTTAAAATTTGCTCTGCTCTAAGATATAACCTTGAAATAAGAGAGCAGGGATGAATATCATTACAAATGACAAGATTTTTTACACATAACTGGCATTTGACAGTATCATTTACAAAAATGGTGAGTCTCTTAATCCATGTAATTCTTGGAGTATCTTTTTGTTGGATTTACCAGTTTGGGGTCATATTATAACATAGCCTCAAGCTTAGTATTCCTTTTTTTATCTCCTGCCTCCCCAGTACCACATCAGTTTTGAAGCTAGTCAAAGTTAAGAATTCTCTCTTTTTTTGGGGGGAGGGGTGTACTGGATATTGAACCTAAGCACATTTTACCTTAAAGTCAAGTACAGCCCTTTTTATGTTGAGACAACATCTCCCTCAGTTGCCCAGGCTGGCCTCAAACTTGCAATCCTCTTGCCTCGGACTCTTAATCACCAGCGATTGCAGGCATGTAGCACCGCAACCGGCTAACTTATTGGTTTTTTTTTTTTGGGGGGGGAAGGGGTACTGGAGAATCAAACCCTTGTGTTTGATGTAGCTTGTACCACTAAGCTACATCCCAAGCCTAGAATTCTTATTATTGAATGAGTGGGTTCAAGACAAATCCACTTATTCATTCCCACATGTTTATAGCATGCATATGACATGCCAGCAAGGAAATGTGATGGACTCTGCTCTCACATAGTTTAGTGTCTAGTGCAGGAACCAGACATTTAACAAATAATCCTAAAAATAAGTGTATAAAGGTGATAAGCATTATGAAGGAAAACTATACAGTGCCATGAGCTAAAACAGGACTTTTTAAATCTAAATTGGGAGATCTGGGAAAGTCTCTCTGTAGACCTGACATCTAAGATGAGGATTAAAGAAAATAAGTTAACTTGGCACAAAGTGGAACAGTGCAATAGCATTTGCCTTTGTCTCCCTCTTTGCCCAGACATTCCTTACATACATAGTATATCGACAGGTTTACCTAGTAAACAGCCTGCTCTCACCTCATGAATTTGGCCCTGATTAGTCCAACTAAGTGTCCCTGCTGTGGCAACTGGTTCAAAGACAGAATGACCTCAGCAATTCAGCACATGACAATCTTACAAGTTATAGTAACTGGTTCATGAATGGGCATGTGACCCAAGCTGGGTCAACCAGAGTGAAACTCAGGGATTCTGTTGAAACAGAGAGAAAGAGTTACTTTTTCCTTCTTGAATGTAAATAAAGACTTGCATCATGGAAGCCAGCAGCATCCAACTTGCTACCAAAGAGAAAAACCAGCTTGCTGGAGAAGATAGAATCAGAAAAATCACAGTGAAACAGAACGCTGATGGCATTATGAACCAAAGCCTGAGTTACCCTCTGGTTTTTTCAACTTCGGTTTTCTGTTAATGGCCACCAAAAGCATTCTGTTATTGGCAAAGGGATTTCTAGGCAGAGAAACTAGCCTGTGTGAAAAGTCTTTAAGTAGAAAAATGTGATAGAATGCTAGATACTACTTGTCCCTCACACAGTTTCATTCCTTTGGCCTCCTAACAATACTGGGCTCCTGGCCAACTCCAGAACTGTGTGCATGCTGTTCTCTCTGCCTCTGGTATTTTTTGTACCAGCAGTCTGCTTGTCAACTCCTACCCAGTCTTCAAAGTCTTATTTAAGTACTTCTGCCTTTTCCACAACCCTTTTGCAACAACCCTTACCATAAGGATGCCCCCCTTCTCATTATTAACTGTAGCCATTTTTAAAAATAAGTTCTATTTCAGCATATGCTATTATCATTCACCATCCCCTAACCTGTTCTCCAATGCACTTTTACACCCATGTGCCTTTTCCAAGCATACTCCCTCAGTCTGGAATGAACTTCTTAGAACCTAGATCATCCATTTGTTGAGAGCCACAGCTGAAGGGGCCCCAGCAAACTTCCAACTGATTGGCTCACAGCGTCCCCACCAAACTTCCAGCTGCCAGCTGATTGGCTCCTCTGCAGTGATGCTCATTGGGCTGTTTTCCCGCCCTTTCAGACCACGGAGCTGCTCATTGGGGGACTCTTTTGGCTCCGCCCAAGTGACCCAGCCAACCGGCCTCAAAATGGGAGGAGTGGGGGGTTGCCAGAGGCTCACCAGAAGCTGGTGGGGCAGTTGGGCTCTGAGGGAAATCCTGAAGAGCTGTGTGGTGAAGTGTGTGTTCTAAAAATAAAGTTTGTTTCTGCTTGACAAGTGGCTGGTGAATTGTGCCCAGCCAGACTGCGGCATCCATTGACTATTAAAAGAAACAATTTTTAAATGTTAAAGCATGGTAAGAAAGACTTTATTTATGTTCATCATTTTATGTGCAGGAACCATTGCAACAGGACCTTGCAATGGGAGAGAGATTGGGCTCAACCATGAATACATCATAAACAAGAGAAAATTTATAATTAAGGAACAATGTAGGGGGTCAGTGAGTATAAAATTACTAATAGGAAATCTCAGGGGTAAGGGCAATTTTGGTGAAATCACCTAACAAGATTCTTGCTGAGAACCCACCAGAATGATGGGACATCACCTGGGAGATGATGGAGGATGAGAAATCTGAGCAGATGTCAAGGATGGTCAGATACTGAGGATAGGGCATTCTGGCTAAACTGCCTTAGCAGAGTTCTTTCCCTAAAACTGAATTTTACAAGGAGGTGCACACATGGGCCTAGGAGAAACTTCAGAAGCCTAACTAAATTTTGACCAAGCAAAGATTCTTGGTCAACATCCTATATACCTTCAAACATCTATAACACCACCTCCCCTGGAAAGTCTACTAATTCCCCAGTAGGATCTGAGCATGTTTGTGTCCTGTTAGAGTCTGTAAACAAGTCAAAATAACACCTGGCATTTTGCCAGGGGAATGTTAGAGTTCTAAACAAGTCTGGATGGTGCCTGGCAAAATGCCAGAGGGAGTGGTTTGAGAAGTAACAAAAGCGAGCCATTAAGTGTGGAGATTCCTGATTGGTTGACTGATGTATCTAGTTTATGTTAATTAGATAAGCTGTGTGGAATGTATAAATACTGCTCCTGTCCTGCAATAAACGGCTCCTACTCCTGCTGTATCAACGTACACAAGTTGTTCGTCACCCCCCCTGATTATTCTGCTGCAGCCGGACTGCGGCAGTGTCCCACTAGATAGTATTGAATTGAGAACAGGGACCATCTTTTATTCAACTTCAAGTGTCCACAGCATGCCTATAACAGAGTGGATGTTAAAGACAAATATTTATTAAATGAATAAGTGTTTGGTTGAATAGGTGAATGGATGATGAATAGATGAGCAGGTGCAGATAGATAGATAGATAGATATTGATATTTATAAATATTTATAGATATTTATAGACACCTAATTTTTTAAAATCCTCTTACTACCAAGCAGGACATACATACATGTTGTAGGAACTTATATATGAATTCATTGAATGAAAAAAAAATTGTGCATGAGATGCAAGAATTTAAAATAACCAGGATGTGAATCGAAGCAAATGTTGTCTGATGTTTTTCATTTTTTAACCAAGAAGCTATAGAATGCCATTTAATCACTTTTCCTTTAATGCCAAAAGTTAAGCACGTTCTTTGCCCAAGACGTCAGTCATCAGAGCCAATCATCAGTCACTAATGTACAAGCTAATGGAAACCAGAAATGCTGTTCCTGTTGTTAAGCATTAATTTTGGTGAATTGCATTTGAAAGCAAACAACTTCAGCTGTAAATACTAGACTGAAAGAACCACTGAAGATCAGTGTTTACTTCCCTATGAAATGCTCTTTTGAAATGGCAAATAGGCTCTTGTGTAGAAAATGTCTTTCAATGCATCCAACTGGATATAGAACTACTTTATATTTTTCTGTAGAGTTAGTAGTCTCAGCTTTTTTAGTTAGGCTAAGGTTTTTGGTGCCAGTTATACAATGTTAGTAAGAATTTAACTGGTACAAACTGTTTGAAAAACAACTTAATATTATCAAAATATAAACTATGTGTAAGCTTTGATGTATTAAGTCCACATGTAGAAATACTTTCCAAATAAAAACTCACATTAGAGAAC
Source organism: Marmota marmota marmota (assembly GCF_001458135.2). Classification (NCBI taxonomy): domain Eukaryota; kingdom Metazoa; phylum Chordata; class Mammalia; order Rodentia; family Sciuridae; genus Marmota; species Marmota marmota. The sequence continues at coordinate 61,880,024 of NW_026000037.1, forward strand.
AAAAAAATATGTACAAAATATTTTGATGCAGGACCAGAGACACAGCTCAGTGGTAGAGGGCTTGCCTAACATGTGCAAGGCTCTGAGTTTTGTGTATATATATACACACTTTTTTGAATATTTCAAAATTTTCATCTGAAGAGGGCATATAAAATACTATTTAGAGTTCTACTTCTGCTTTAATCTGGAAAACTTCAAGAGAACATCACTCCAATCCTAACAACTTGTTCTTATCTTTATAATTATTCTGAGACTATATGTACATATAATCATACAGGATCAGCTTTTATCACTCAGTAAATCTCTTTGAGATCTACTTATAATTTGTACACTTTCTGAAAGTCAGGTTATCTACAAAAATCACTATTTTTCTTGAACCCATCAGAGATCTGAGGACAGAAGGCAACTAAATGAATTAATTCCAAAAATAACAAACCTACTCAAGGAAAAAAGGGAATGAGTGAATTTTTTACCTTTAGCACAGCACAGGAGGGTCATTACCTGTAGGCCTGAGTCCCCAAAGAAGGCTCTCAACTGTCTCCTACTTTTTCCTAGATCTATCTGGTGATCACCTGGTAGATAAGAGCTTGAAATTCCTGGGGGTCCCATTTATTGTAAACAGACACTCTAGCCCAAATTCAGTCCTTAAGAATTTGATTAAAAGTTTAGCTCTTTTCTTCTTACCTACCTTAATGATCAATTATCATTATTTTTTAAATTAATTAATTTATTTTACTATAGAATGCATTTTGACATACAGCACACAAATGGAACACAACTTCTCATTCCTCTGGTTGTACATGGTTTAGGGTCACTCCATAGTGTAATCATACATGTATATAGGGAAATAATGTCTTTTTATTGTCCTTCCCATCCCCACAACTCCCCCCTCCCCTCACTCCCCTCAACAGAAACCAAAGTTCCTTCATTCTTCCCTATCCCCCCACCCTCATTCTTCTTAGTATTGTATCAGAGAGAAATTAGATGACACCTAGCTTATCCCCAAGTGAAGGCATTCAGGCAGTTAATGATAGAGTCAAGATTAAAAACTAGTCCTTCTGCCTCACCGCATTATTATAAAGTAGATTGCTTGGGTGATTCTTAAAAATTACGTAATTGTGCTTATCTCTACATCATAATTAAAGATCTCTAAAATGTGTACAAATGCTATAGTGAAGCCTTTTTTAAATTTTTATTTATTTATTTTTTTTGGTATCAGGGTTCGAATCCAGGGGCATTTAACCACTGAGTCACGTCTCCAGCCCTTTTTATTTTTTATTTAGAGACAGGGTCTTGCTGAGTTGCTTAGGGCTCCAATAAGTTTCTGACACTGGCTTTGAACTTGCAATCCTCCTCCTGCCTTAGCCTTCTGGGTCACTGGGATTACAGGCATGTGCCAGCAAAGTCTTAAAAGAAGCTGTGTTAATCCAGAATTATAGCAGTATTCCTTATTACTGTTATTGCTATTCAAGCAACTGAATTGTTTTTGTTAATTTTAATATTAGTACTCTGATAGATTAAAAATGGCCACAAATTTTTTATTACTCCTTCTCTAGAATCTAGGTTGACCTCATGAGCTGCATTACCTGTATAGAATATGGCAGAGTGAAGTCCTGGGACTTCAGAAGCAAAGTCATAAGAAGTCTTACAATTTCCACTTGAATTTCTGAAATCCTTTCTCTGAAAACTCTGGACTGTCATGTAGGAAATTTGAATATACAGCTTAATATGTATACAACTGCAACAACAACAAAACCCAAATAAGAAATAGGAAAAAGGTTCTAAATTCTAAAGAAGGCATCATACTAATAAGCACATGAAAAGGTACTTGACATTATGAATCAGTAGGGAAACACGTATTGCTGGTGGGAATGTAAAATAATACAGCCATTATGAAAAACATTTTTGGGTTTCTTAAAAAAGCTAAACCTAGAATTACCAACAATTCTACTCCTAGGTATATACACTCAGAGTAATGACAGCAGGGCAACATTATCTCTAATAGCCAAAAAGTGGAAACACCAAAGTGTTCATCAAAAGATGAGTGAATAAACAAAATATAACAGATACATATAATGGAATATTATTCAACCACAAAAAGAAATTAAGTCCTGATACATGCTACAACATGGATAAACCTTGATGACATTTTGCTAGATGGGATAAGCCAGACACAAAAGGATGAAGATTTTATAGTTCCACTTATATGAGGCCACCTACGATGGGTGAAATCATGGAGGCGTAAAGGAGATTAGAGGTAACAAGAGCTGAGGAGGGGAAAATGGGGAGTAATTTCTTAATGGTTACAGGATTTCTATTTAAATAATGAAAAGGTTTTGAAATAGATGATTGCATGATGTAATTATTGCCACTGAACTGAAACATAAAAGTGGTTGAAATAGTAAATTTTATGAAATGTATATTTTACCACACAATTTTTAAAAAACAAGAAGAAATTGACAAACTATATCATATATTTTTAAATGAAGAAGACAAAAGTCCTAAAACCCGAAGGCCAGCATGCCAGAAAGATCATATGTTGGTACCATGTCTGTTTGCATTTGCCACTAATCTTGGCCTGTACAGGGGCCAGATGTGAATGAAGCTGTATTAGGCCCTCTAAGAGAAAGCCAAACTTCCATCTGATTACTGCTAAGTCGCCTCAAGTGATGTCTCTTGGCACTGAGGAATCACCTATTGCCGGAGTATGGCTGCAGCAATATAACGGTGTGTGTGTGTGTGTGTGTGTGTGTGTGTGTGTGTGTGTGACTAATTTGTATACGTTGATACAGCAGGAGTAGGAGCCCTTTATTGCAGGACAGGAGCAGTATTTATACATTCCACACAGCTTATCTAATTAGCATAAACTAGATACATCAGTCAACCAATCAGGAATCTCCACACTTAATGGCTCGCTTTTGTTACTTCTCAAACCACTCCCTCTGGCATTTTGCCAGGCACCATCCAGACTTGTTTACAAACTCTAACATTCCCCTGGCAAAATGCCAGGTGTTATTTTGACTTGTTTATAGACTCTAACAACCTATGTAAGCCCAGCTTGCCCCTCAAAATCATAAGATATATTAAAATACTTGCTGTTTTGAGCTGCTAGGTTTTGGAATAATCATCATACAGCAATAGATAACCAGCAATAGATAATCATGCTCCTTCTACTTTCAGCAAATGGGTCAACCTGATAGTTATTAAGTATCTAGAAGAGTGGTAAACATTAGGCATGCTCAGTTAGGCTTTGGGGGTTCTAGAGAAATATTTGGATAGTATGTCACAAGTCCCCCTCACCTAGGACAAAACAAACTGCTGGTATTCTAGGTTGCTAGTAAATATTCTGGACATATAAAGGTCAATTCATTCTTAAATCAAAAATGTTTGCAGATGGTACTTTGTTTTCATTAAAAATGAAATTATTAGCCAGGTGCAATGGCACATGCCTGTAATCCCACTGGCTTGGGAGGCTGAGACAGGAGGATTGCAAATTCAAAGCCAACCTCAGCAATGGTGAGGTGCTAAGCAACTCAGTGAGACCTTGTCTCAAAATAAAACACAAAAAATTGGCTTGGGATGTGGCTCAGTGCTCAAGTGCCCCTGAGTTCAATCCCCGGTACCAACCGAAAAAAAAAAAAAATATATATATATATATATATATATAATTTTTATTAAGTCCCAAAGGGGAAAATAGAATATCATAAAAAGTAAGATTCTTTCCTTTAATAAAATGACAAAGAAGAATATGATATTGTTTTTACACACACACACACACAATTTGGTGATATTTTATATATAGAATTATAATGGCTCTTTTTAAATATTTGTATTAAAATTGGAAGATGAGAAGGTTTCACAGTGCTTATGTGCATGGTCTCTCTCTCATCCAGCAAGGAGGTCCACGGAACAGGGTAGAGGAAAGTGTGGCTGCACAGTCGCTAGACCTCTGGAGACCAAGCAAGAAGCAGGTTTGACTTTATTGTGCACTTACCATGTACATATACTTAGGAAGTAGCTAAGCAGATTACAGGCAGCCACCAATGCAATGTCTACTAATTGTCCCTGCAGCGACCAATACAGAAATGGGCCATGGAGTAAGCGCAGGGACTGCAACACATGGCCTCACGCCCAGGGCTGTGCCTAAGGGGTAAGCCTGCCGCTCCTGCCTAGACTGAGGGGAGTGGCCTGCCACTCAGACATCCTTAATATATGCCATGTATGCAGTACTCCATGCCCTTGTCCCCACACCTATGAACTGGGGGCTGCTCCTCAGTGCCCAAGAAAGAGAGGTGCCCTGCCTAGACTGAGGGGAGTGGCCTGCCACTCAGACACCCTTAATATATGCCATGTATGCAGTACTCCATGCACTTGTCCCCACACCTATGAACTGGGGGCTGCTCCTCAGTACCCAAGAAAGAGAGGTGGTGCCTTGAGGTCTTTGGTCATTTCTTCCACCCCTTTCTTCCCATGCATAGCAACAGGAAAGGTGAGCTCTCTGAAAGTCAGCGTCTTCATTCACAGAAAGGAAATGAAGTAGTTTTGCTACTTTAGTTGCACACTGGAATCAGCAACCTAACATATTTAAAATCTTTTCACACAGACCACACTCCAGGCCAACTATATCAGAATCTTTGTGGGAGAGACACAGGCCTCAGAACTTTTTAAAATTCCCTAATACTAGGGTGTAACTCCATGGTAGAGCTCCAAAGAAACAAAAATAAAAATCCCCAACACTGCCAAAAGAAACAAGTGTGTGATATGAGTATGGAGAAACAAAAGAAAGCAAGGACACATGTGACCTTGCAGGGACTGCTTTGTCTTAGAGGCTTAAAGAGAAAGGTAGATTAAAACCTACAAGAAAAGAAAGCCCAGCATGCTAAAGGAAAGAGAAATCTCCCAACACCCTTCCTGCTTATTCTTCCAATATCATGCACAACCGGGTCCACTTTATCACTTATCATTTGACACTAACTTAATCAACTTTTCTGTTCAAGCCAAACTGGACTTAGTCAATGATACACTTGACTGTCTATATGCCAAGTGTATCCTTATGTAACTGATTGGGTAATGCCCAAAATTGAGAAATTGAGGAAGAAGTGTCTAATGACTCTGAAAATCACCAAGGATCTGAGATTGGAATGATTCCCATGCACTCACAAGCACCTGTGCAGATGACTGCTTAGTGCAGAGAGTAACTTGCACAAGTGTTATATCATGGCCATGGTTGATCAGGACTGAAAGATACTTGGAGTATCTTGTATATTTCTAAACCTAGGCACATTGAATGATGCCTAATGATTATGGAGCCCCCTTCAGTTCTAATTCTTATAAGACTAAGTTCTTCCACCTTCCTTTGACCAACTTTCTCTGTTGCCAGTTCATTAAACATGTTATGTAGGGCTGGGGATGTGGCTCAAGCGGTAGCCTGCTCGCCTGGCATGCGTGCGGCCCGGGTTCGATCCTCAGCACCACATACAAACAAAGATGTTGTGTCCGCCGAGAACTAAAAAATAAATATTAAAAAAATTCTCTCTCTCACTCTCTCTTTAAAAAAAAAAAAAAAAACATGTTATGTAGCCCGAATTATTATTCTGTTCACTCATTTGTGCTATTATGAACTGAATATAGCTGAATATGCTCTCCCTTTTCTTAAAAAATGAAATCTTACTTAGTTGACCAGGGTGGCCTTGAACTCTGGATCCTACTACTATTTTCCTGACTAGGTGGGATTACAAGTGTGTGCCTGTAATCACACCTGACTATTGATGCTGTTTTAAAAATATTTTCTCTCACTTAAAATTTTGTTGCATCTTGAGGCTGAGGCTGGGTCTGGGGCTCAGCAATAGAGCACTCACCTAGTATGTGCAAGGTCCTGGGTTCTATCCTCAACACCACATAAAAATAAATAAATAAAATAAAGGTATTGTGTCCAACTACAACAAAAAAAATAAATATTTTTTTAAAAGTTTGTTGCATCTTTTTTATAAATCAGATGCTCTGTTGGTTGCTCCCATTTAAAAAAAAATCCAATACTTTCCAATACAAAGTCAAAGTTGAGAACCACTGAAATGGAGGAGTGGGGCATGGAAAAATCTTTAAAGTCCCCATCCAGCTCTAAAAATTATATAACCTAATACTCCCAAAAGCTACATTTCTTCAATAATATTGATCATATGCTGTGTTCCAGGCACTCTGCTTGACACTAGAAATACCAAGAGAAGTTCAGCATTCTAAATAGTGTGGGGGAGGGGAATAGATCTCATGAAAGTATAGACAGTATGCAACCCCTTCTTTTTATTTTTCAGCGCTGGGGATCAAGCCCAGGACCTTATAATGCTGAGCAAGTGCTCTACCATTGAGCTGTATCCTCAGCCCAGCATTCAGTCCTACTTCAATGGAAGAAATGAAGTGGTTAGTTCTTATAGGTGGGAAAGAAATTCAGAGAATAACTTGAGCCAGATCTTCAAGGATGATTTGCTACTTAATAACAATAAGGCAAGCAGGTTGTGGTAGCACACACCTGGAATCCCAGTAAGGTTGAGGCAAGGATAGCAAGTTTGAGGTCAGCCTCAACAACTTAGAAATGCCTTCAGCTTAATGAGACGCTGTCTCAAAATTAAATTTTAAAAAAACAAACAACATTTTAAGGGCTGGGGATGTAGCTCAGTTGGGTTCAATCTCCAGTACCATAAATAAATAAATAAATAAATAAATAAATAAATAAAGACAACAGTAGGGCAGAGGTAGTGGAGGATGAGGGAAGGATATCTGCAGAAGTCCAATACCCTGGTGTCTAACACTTACACATCAAGTTGTTGCTATGATTAAATGGGAATCTCCTTTTTGTAACAACTGAACCACTTCCCTGAAACAGCTTTGGTTATGAAGAAGGAAATGCCTCAAAGGCAGTGTGATAATGCAATAAATAACTACTCTCATTTATGAGGTGGTACTATGGGCCACCCTGAGCTAAGCACTGATGTTACAAGTTCAGTGACTTCTGATCACACATGCAAGCTGCTTTGGAATATTCAAAAGTCATGGTGTGGCAGATGATTTGGGCTTTTTCTATGTGATCCTGGCTTAGAGGTAGGATCAATAAGTCACAAAAAGGCAGATTTCAACTGATCTTAGGGAAAATCCACCAAAATGGCTATACTCTGATGGACTGAATTACTTCTGGACAAAGTAATTCTCCATTTTTTAACATCTTAGTACTTTTCTTTGTAATAGACCCCAGAACCTCACCACGCCAATGTGGCACTTAAAGCTGCTCCAGTGCGATATGGCTGATCCAAGGTTTATAGTCCCTTCTTATGGACACAGAGCAAGACTGGTACCCAGACTGCTCCTTCCTTCCAGCTGTCAGCTCCTTGGCAGGGTGGCTTCTTGTACCCCACCATTCATCTATGGAGTCAACCAATCCGTGTGCTTTTTTCTCTGAGTACCATGCTTTAACATATATTTTTAATTTCAAATTACAAATAATTTTCTCTCTGGGCACTGCCTCAGTCCCCAACTTATACTTAACATTTTGGGTAATGGCCTGCCATTCATCATCTTAATCAACTTACAGATTTAAACTTACAGTGTATGTTTTGTGTGTTCATCTGTACATAAACACATGTATGTTCTAATACAAATAACTTCCTGTTTCATTATTTTTATATCCTGAACCAGGAGAGAGTAGAAAAGGAAAAGCCTCCAGAGAATTGAAAAGTCTCCATTATACCCTACTTGAAGGAGTCTATAACCCCACAACTTATAGAAATGTTAAAGAGTCTCCAATAGTGGATTGGATGATTGAATTAGATGATCTGTAATTGAGTTCCCAAGTCGAAGAATCTGATTCTCTGATAATTAACTTTGAAATCACCTTTCAAATGGGACTGTTTTCCACATCTGTCCTTCAGTCACAAGTTATAAATCATCTTGTTTGGTCCACCGGGATCAGTGAGTAAAAAAGAATGGAAATTAAAAGACAAATGAAGCCAGGGCTGGGGTTGAGGCTCAGTGGTAGAGTGCTTGCCTAGCATCCGTGAGGCACTGGGTTCAATTCTCAGCACCACATACAAATAAATAAAATAAATGTCCATCAACAACTAAAAAAATATTAAAAAAAAAAGACAAATGAAGCCATTGATTGTTTGTTTGCAGCCAATATACAAAATGAGTAAGACTCCATCCCATGCTCAGAAAGTTCATTGTCCAGTGGGGGACATCATTTCCCAACAATGTGGCAAAATGATAAAAGAAGGTATGTCCGGTGTGTCATGAGACCCACAGAAGGGACACCCAGCCTATATGGGGTGGGTTTAGAATGTAGGATTTGAAATTTATCTGGAGAAAATGATTACTGTGATGGCTCTTAAAATAATAGCATTTACACTGATATGGACAGGGAGATATGAGACATCAGAACAGTGTTGTGTGTGGAAAGGGAAATTTTACTTTAGAACAGAAAATCAAGGCCAGCCTGGCTATAGACGTTCTTGTTAAAATCTACTGAAAGATAGGACTAGAGAGGTAACTCAGTGGTAGAGCACTTGCCTGGCAAGAATGAGACCCTGGATTTGATCCCTAGCACTGCAAAGAAATAATCAACAAAAATCTAATTAAAGACATATGTTATTTAAAGACATATGATATGTCTTGAGTAAACATCTAGAAGTGGCATGTCTGAGTCATAAGTACATGTTGACATTATAAAAAAACTGCCAAATACATTCTTTTTTTTTATATTTTTTTATATTTATTTTTTAGTTATCGGCAGACACAACATCTTTGTTTGTATGTGGTGCTGAGGATCGAACCCGGGCCGCACGCATGCCAGGCAAGCGCGCTACCACTTGAGCCACATCCCCAGCCCCCAAATACATTCTTGAGGTTGCATACATGCATCAAAACTCATCCCAGCTGGATGTACTGCTACACACCTATAATCCCAACAACTCAGGAGACTGAGGCAGGAGGATAGCAAATTTGAGGGCAGCCTCAGCAACTTAGCAAGACCCTGCACAATAAAAATTAAAATAAAAAGGACTGGGGATGTAGCTCATTGATAAAGTACGCTTTGGTACAATCCCCAGTACCAAAACCAAAACAAAAAAATTTATTCTACTGTACACTTAAAATATGTGTATTTTATTGTAGATAAATTTGTCTCAATAAAATTAATTTTAAAACAAGAGGAAAAAACCTGCCAAATAGCTTTCCAAAGCAGTATATGATTATATATGCCCATCAGAAATATATACAATTTGCAATGCCTTCATTTCTTCTCAATGTAAGTATTGTCAATCCTTTTCATTTTAGCCTCATGAGTAGTGAAACAAACACAATATATATTTTGGTATATGCTTAAACTTGGGAACATTATATTACTATGGAAAATTCCAAACATTTACTAATGAATTAGATGAACCCATCACCCAGCTTTGCTAGCTATCAACCAATACCAATCTGGTTTCATCTCTAAACCCATCTATTCTTTCCTCCCATATTTTGAAGAAAATCATAGGAATCATATTATTCCATCAATACATACTTTAGTACATATCTCTAAAATGCAAGGACTTTTTAAGAATCTAAAATCCAACACATTTAAAGAAAAAAATAAAATTATCTTAATACCAGTAAATATTCATTCAATGTGCAAATTTCCAATAATTTCAATAATATCTTGAAATTATCTCCAATAATTTCAATATCTTTTTGTGCAATGTTCACTCAAGTCAGAATCCAAATTAGTTACATATTGCAATTAGTTGACTTGTATCTTTTATTTCAAAGGTATCCCCTCCTCTTTTATTCTTTGTAATGTCTTTGTTAAATCAATTTGATTGTTTGTACCTAAAGTTTCCCATAGATTGGATTTTGCAGATACATTATTTAAAACATTCCCTTGTTTTCTGTATGTTCTGTAAATTATTATTTGAATCTATAGTTTAATCATGTTGAAGCTCAAATTTTTTGGCAAAACAACCGGATTCCTGGTATCAAATTCTTCTATGAGGAGGCATATAGTGTCAGCTATCTCTTTTCTGTTGGCACTGTTGATGCTCAATATCTAGATCATTAATCGGTTTGAAAAAGTGGTGATGTTTCACCTATATTCTGTATGAATTTATGTGTTAGGATACTTCTACAAAGAGAAACTCTCCCTACTAATTGATTATTCCATGGTATAGTTCATGTGAAGGCACAAGAGCAAAGTAAGTAATTAACAGAATGAAAAGGCGATCTGCAGAGTGGAATAAAATATTTCCAAACCACATACCTGATGAAAGGTTAATTCCCAAAATATGGATAAAATTTCTGCAACTCAGGATCAAAAAAAAAATGTTTATAATGACAAAAGGCTTGAACAAATAGTCTTTAAAGAAGATATATAAAGCCAGGCAACGTGGTGCACACCTGTAATCCTCAGTAGCTGGGGAGGCTGAGGAAGGAGGATTGTAAATTCAAAACCAGCCTCAGCGATTTAGTGATGTCCTACCCTGTTTTAAAATTTAAAAAAAAAAAATCAGGGGTTGGGGGGTGGTGGTGGAAGGATGTTGAACTGTGGCCAAGCACCCCTGGGTTCAATCCCTGGTACCAAAAATATACAAACAAAAAACACAACAACAAAAAGGAAGATATGTGAATGACCAACATGTCCATGAAAAGAGGCTTACCATCATTAAGATGCAAATCAACTTCATAGATATTATACTTGTGAGGAGGGTTTTTTAAAAAAGATAGTGTTGGGGAGATTGTGGAGAAATTGGAACCCTGGTACAGTCCGTAGGAATGTAAAATGGTTCAGCAGCTATGGGAAACAGTATGGATATTCACACACAAAAAAATTAAAAATAGCAGGAGTCGAATACAATGGTGCACACCTATAATCCCACAGACTTGGGAGCCTGAGGCCAGAGGATAGCAAATTTGAGGCCAACTTCAGCAACATAGAGAGAACTTGTCTCAAAATAAAAAAGGACAGGGGATGTAGCTCAGAGGTGAAACACCCCTGGGTTCAATCCCCTGTACCAAAAAAAAAAAAAAAAGGATCAGAAGTTTAAGGCCAACCTCAGCAACTTAGCAAGACACTTTCTCAAAAAAGAAAAGAAAAAAAGGATTGGTGTTGTACTTCAGGAATAAAGAGTCCTTGGATCAATCCCCAGTATAGATAAATAAATAAATTTTTAAAATAAAAATATTGAGATAGGGGTTCACTAAATTGCTGATGTTGGCCTCTAAATTGAGATCCCCTGCTTCAGCCTCCTGTGTCACTAGGATTATAAGTATATAGTACTGTGCCTGGCTTAAAGTCAAATCTTCATGCCTACTATCAGACAAGCTATCCCATCTGGCATTTAGATCCCATCTTCTGGGAAACAATCTGACATGTTGGGGAACTTGTATTTTAAACTAAGAGATATACAAAGCAATTAATTAAAACTATCCTATCAATGAAATGTATACTACATTAAGGCCAAATTACCTTCAGTCTAGCATGTTTTTATATTATGCTCTATATTTTTATGTGAATATTTGTCAAGGTGTATGTTATAGTGCCCAGAGCACTTGTTCCCTGAACTAAAAAAGAGTAAGGCCAAAATAGAACCAACACATAGGTGAGTAGGAGGATAAAATAGAAATGACTATGGAAACTACTAAGGGAAATAAGAAAACCAGAGCTTAAAGCAAGCCATAAACCACAGCTTTCTAATTCTGAGATGATAGTAGAGAACATCTGTTTACCAGTAAATTGCACTGCTATTTACATGAGAGAGTACATTTAATGGCCAAAGCATTAAGATCACTGAGGGGTGACATGTTTTGTTTGTAGTAATGTGTGACTGCACAGCCTTTTCAGCCAGCACTCATGTCCAACATGAGTAGCCCTGTGAGCTCCCTCCCACTGCCTCAAGTTTTCCCTGTTGAAGCCTGTGCCTAATAAACAAAACAAAGCTGCTGTGGAGAGTCTGTCCATCTGTGTTATCTGTTCCAGGAGAGCAGAGCAAGTGGAAGACTCTCCTTACAGATATTTAACACTGAGGAGCCATGGGGTCTAAAATCATGAAAATAATAGCCAAATGACTTTGAGTTTGTATGGTTATTTCAGTCATCATGTAAAAGAGATGAAACTAGAGAGAACTGTCCTAATACACCCTGACTAATAAATTGGCAGTGTTTAAACAATAACCACATTATAAAATGGAAATTAGCTGTTAGGATCAAGTCATGTATTCTTGAAAATTTAGAAAGCACAACCCAAAGAATAACCGAATAGATTTTATAAAATTGACTATAAGGTGACAGGTTCTATTTTCTTGCACAAGTTGGGGATTTTATATAAAGAAGAAAGAAAGAAAAATACTTATATCTTATTTTGAATGGAAACTAAATAAAAAATAGTTCAGTGGCTTGATTAATTCTAAAAACCTCACACAAAACACTAAACAAACTGGAAATTTACATGTATATGCAAACAGATACACATATATGTGGAACAGAGACATTAGAATGTTAAAATGTATTTCTAAAGTGGGAAGAAAATCCAGAACCATTTTTCTCATTTTCAACTAAAGTTGGTTCTGGATTTTCTTCCCACTTTAGAAATACATTTTAACATATGTGAAGTAACTTTGCAGTTATAACATGCTTACATCAGAGACCAGGGATTGAACTCAGGTGTACTCAACCACTGAGCCACATCCCCAACCTATTTTGTATTTTATTTAGAGACAGGGTCTCACTGAATTGCTTAGCATCTTGCTGTTGCTGAGGCTGGCTTTGAACACGAGAGCCTCCTGCCTCAGCCTCCCAAGCTGCTGAGATTATAGGTGTGCACACCCCATTATAACAGGCTTTTGACCATGTTTTATCAGCAGCCCTCCTCTAATACATGACAGGATACATTTCTGAGGCTGGCTTTAAACTTGTGATCTTCCTGCCTCAGGAATAGTTGGGATATCTTTCTGAATAGCTGGGATAACAGGTGTGCACCAATGCATTCAGCTTAACATGTATTATTTCCTTCAACTTTCACAAAGATCCTTTCAAGGAGGCATTATTATCATCATCCTCATTTTACGGATGAGGAAAGAATAAGAGAAATTAGTGGATTTGCTCTTATAAAGCTTCAGAGACCAGAAGACGGCTTCTAAGACCTCATTATTTTTCTCAGGCCAAATGTAAAGAGAAATTTGTTCATTGCTTTTCTTTGCCCTCTGGAAAACATTTCTGAAAGGTGAAGATGGATACTGCTGCCTCAATTAAAAAGAAAAAACACACACACACACACACAAGGGGCAATAAGATGCAAACCCAGGAGCTTGGGTTATGGAAGTGAAAAGGAATTTTCAGTTGCAGCCTTCCTGTTATTAAATTTTTATTTAATTGTATAAATTATGGGATAAAGTGTGAAAACATAAGTATATCAGGGTTAGTGATCAAATCAGGGGAGTTAATATTTTCATCTCTTTAAATATTTTTAAATTTTTATTAACATAAAATTATACATATTTATAAAGTACAGTGTGATATTTCAACACATATATATAATATACAATATGTACTAGAGTTGGGGTTAACCAGCTCAGTGGTAGAATCCCTTGCTAGTATGCAAGATCTCTGGGTTTCCCAGGACAGTAAAAAACACACACACATATATAATATATAAAAATTATAATATATATTATGTAATATTACATATAATTTATACACACACACACAGAGAATATGCACTGATCAAATCAGGGTAATTGATCTCCTGATTTTTATGTTTGAATTCCTCTTTTCTAGTTATTCACAAAATATATAAAAGGTTATTGTGAACTATAGTGACTTCCTTTCTGACATTTTTAAGTATCCTTCTCTGCCAGGAATCACTCACTCTATAATGCTTCATATTGCGAATTCTGAGTTCAAGGCATCTCATGCTGACTGCATGTGTGAATGTAGGAGAGAAATGAGTTTAGATTTGCCCTGATGTGTGCATAAAGGGTGACAGTATTTACAGAGGAAATGCTTTCTGTGGAGCACTGTTTTCTGTTACATAACTCATGAAATGCTTACCACGAATATTTGAGGCATGACAATATCCACATTATTCAGAGAACACTGAGGTACAGAAGGGTTGAGCAACTTGTCTGAGATCTCACGGCAAATAAACATCTTAGGTGTAGCTGGGGGCTGCAGACTTGGTCAAGAGTACGCCCAGGGTCACCCTCACTAGACAGCCTCCATCACCATTGTCAAGGCCACCCTACATCACTACAGCACTTCTTAATGTTGGCCTGGACTTGTGAGTGCACATCCCAGGAGAAACTCGCCTCAGGACCTGAACTTTGATTTCCAAATCCTTGTTTATTGATGAATTTCCAAAAAGTAGCTAGACACAAAATCTGGGCATCGAGGGCATCCTAACCTCTTCCAACCCTTGAACCAGAATGCGTGTGGGCACTTCTGCTCTCTATAGCAACCATCAGGGAAGCAGACACTTCAAAGGCTTACAATTGTTCAAGAACTCTCAGATGCTTCCTTGGCTGCTTTTCTAGTGAAGCTTTTCTAGTCACTGGTTCCTGCTCCCAGAAACCAGGCCTGCGGTTGCTCGGTTGCTGGTGCTACTGGCCCTGCACTCCTTGCCAGCTATGTCTAGGTGATCTAGCCTTGTCCAACAGGTTGCCTGGCTAAGACTCTGCTTCTCCAATTCTCACTACACAAATGATCCAACATGTTGGCTGAAAAAAGCTCCAAGGCCCAAAGTCTGGGGAGTCCAGGGCTTCTCCCAACACCTTGACATTCCCTGGTAACTATAAGCTCCTTTAGCTTCCTTTTCTTCAAAGAATAGGGGAGATGGAACTGAAGGTGGCCATGGGTCTAGGAGTGCCATAGGACCAAAAACCAATGTTTCATTTCCTTTCCTTTCTTGAAAGAGAAAAGAGGAAGAAGAGGAGAGGGGAGGAGGAGGAGAGGGAAGGAGGAGGAGAGGGGAAGAGGAAGAGAGGCGAGGAGGAGGAGGAGAGGGGAGGGGAGGAGGAGGAGAGGAGGAGAAGGAGGTGGAGAAGGAGAAGAAGAAAAAGGAGAGGAAAAACAACACTTCTGGCCTCATAAGGCCACTAATGCCAGGACCAAGTAGTGCCAGTCTGGAAATCTGTAGAGACCAGCAGGAGTAGTCCTTCTCGGCGCCAGGTGCACTTTGCTTGGGCCCACGGTTTTGTGTCCCTTCAGGGCCTGCGAGGCAATTGCCTGGACGTGTTGAGGCACCTGGCAGGACTCTGCGCAGTGCTAGGCGCCTGGCTGGCCGCTGCTACCGCAGTACGGTGCACAGCTCTGCGATGCGCGGGATTTCCACATGGTTACCCGCGTCTGCCAGCGGGGAAATGAATGGTTGTCTGGGGACTCTCAGCAGGACAGCTCACCACTTTTAGGGATTAGTCCTTGAAGGACTAGGTCTCTGTTTCTTCCCCACCCGCCAGCTGCCCTTCTAGCCCCGGTAACACACCAGCCTCTGTAGGGAAAGTGCAGATTTGCGTGGCGAGTGGAGCACACACGTCAGGAGTGCGACAATTACACCACGAGGCGGCCAGGACTCCGAGATCGCAAGTGATCATCCTTGTTTCTCAGTTTTGAAAGTGTGGAAGTTTCCATACACAAATTTATGTGGGTTCGGTCTTTACACTGAACTGCCAAATACCTACTAAGAGGACATTGGCAAGTGAAACTTGATTGTTTTTTAAAGCTGGCCAGGAGCAAATTTGTTGGGAGGCTTTCAAAAGCCGCCTAAGGATAGGCTTAGTGACACTGGCCTGTAATCTTAATGACTCCGGAGGCTGAGGCAGAAGGATCACATGATAGAGGCCATCCTGGGCAACTTAGCCAGATCCTGTCTCAAAATAAAATAAAATAAAATGGACTGGGACTGTAGATCAGTGGCATAGAATTTCTGGGTTCAATCCCCAATCCAGTGGTGGAGTGCTTGCTAACATGTTGGAGGCATTGGGTTTGATTCCCAGCACCACATAATAAATATCTAAATAAATAAATAAATAAATAAATAAATAAAGCCATTGTGTCCATTACAACCAAAAATATTTTTTAAATAAATAAATAAAAAACAGAAGGTGACTTTTCTGTGCAGGCTTAATCCTGCACTCCCTGCACTGACTAGAGCAGCCAGTGTCCCCAGCCTCCCAGGACCAGCCCCTCTCTCCATCAGCAACTCCCTATTCCCCACTGGTCTGAGGAACCAGCATCTGGCATTCCCCAAATCAGGTGCTTTAGGGGTGTGTTTCGGTGGGTCCCCCAAGAGGCTTACCTGGCCAAACTGAGGGAGCAGCACTGTTTCTAGCCACTGCAGTTGCCTCCCCTCCCCATCCTCAAACCCCCCAGAACTTCTTGCTTTTTTGTTTTGTTTTGTTTTTTGCTTTTATTTTTCAAAGCATTGCAAATATTTTTTATATATGACAGCAGAATGCATTGCAATTCTTATTACACATATAGAGCACAATTTTTCATATCTTGGGTTGTATACAAATTATATTCACACCAATTCGTGACTTCATACATGTACTTTGGATAATAATGATCATCACATTCCACCATCATTTCTGACCCCATTCCACCTCCCTTCCCCTCCAACCCCTCCAACCCCTCTACCCTATCTAGAGTTCATCTATTCCTCCCATGCTCCCTCTCCCTAGCCCACTATGAATCAGCCCTCTTATATCAAAGAAAACATTGGGCATTTGGTTATTTGGGATTGGCTAACTTTGCTTAGCATTATCTTCTCTAACTCTATCCATTTACCTTCAAATGGCCATGATTTTATTCTCTTTTATTGCTGAGTAATATTCCATTGTGTATATATACCAATTTTTTTAAATCCATTCATCTATTGAACCTCTTCCTTTAACAACAGTATCACTCTGCTTGATGCCAGGACCATTTGATGGGCAGTTGTGGCAACCCAAAGCCCCTATTGCTGGCATGTAGAGAGCTTCCGTATACTGAGCTTCCTTGAACTGTCACTAAGCAAGGCCCCAGTCTACACCTTGAATTTCAAAAGGGACAACTAGACTCAGACAGGAAACAGAATAAGAGGCTTATCGCCTGCCCAGAGGGCTTTCTGCAATACTCTTGGGAACAATAACTACAATGACTATTGGTTCAAACATTTTTAAAAGGTTTTATTGTCTCCTGTAAGCCTTACAGCACAATGAAAGAGTTTCTACTTTTTTAAAATTTTCTTTAGTTGTAGTCAGACACATTACCTTTATTTAATTAATTTATTTATTTTTATGTGGTGCCAAGGATCGAACCCAGCGCCTTGAAAGTGCTAGGGTAGTGCTCTAGCGCTGAGTCACAATCCCAGTCCAAGAGTTTCTATTTTTATACCCATTTTACAGATAAGAAAACCCAAATTCAGAAAGGAGAAAATACCAAATATCTGAGCCTCAGCCAGAAAGATCCCAAGATCTCCTGCTTTAACTTTGGAGGGTGACAGACACATGAAGTTTGTTGGCAAGGGAAGCAGAATGAGCCCTGCAGGGTTCAGCTGGATTACTTGGTCCTTCCTGTATTCAAAGTCAGAGGATTTCCGGGGTCCCTGTTTGAGAGCTGAGAGGCAGGTGGCGAGGATTAGGATGAGGATTTTTTAAAAACAGGGTCTCACTAAGTTGCCTAAATTTGCCTCAAACTTGCAGTTCTACTTCCTCAACCTCCAGAGTAGCTGGAGTTACAAGCAGGTGCCACCATGCCTCCTAGTAGGCTGAGAATCTTGAGCCTGGGAACAGACTCATCTCTTCAGAATTCTAATCTTGGCTCTTAATGTTTTAGCTGTGGGACCTTAGGCAACTTACTTAACCACTCTTAACTTCTATTTTCTCAGCTATAAAATTGGAATGATAACGCACAAGGCAGATAGGCAACTCTTAACATCATTGTGAGGATTAAATGACGAGAACTTACTTTTTCATGTTTTTCCCCCCTCTCCATTTTTCCCTGTCTAACATAGTACTCTGGACTTACTGAATGCTCAAGATGAAGTATTTTCCTTCCTTTTTGCTTCTTTGGAAGCAGCACAAGCTGCACATAGCACTCCCCACCTTGTCCTATCCTTAGCCTGACTCAGGGAAAGCACCAGAGGAGCAGACAATCTGCATCTTCAGTCTTGGACCAAGAAAAATTCTGGCAGACTGGCCTCAGCCCCAAGGACCCAGGACTTGGAAAGCAGTGAGAAGGGAATTAAGAGGGTAGTGAAACAAGGGAACAAGGCGCAACAGCAGACTCACACATCCTTCCTACTGATGGAAAGAAGACCCAGACCTCATTCTAATACCAGGCCCTAGCGTGAACACAATCTTCCCCAAAATCCCTTGAAGTAAAGCTATTAATATCCCCCCTTTTTTATGGATGAGGAAACAGCCACAGAAAGGACAAGTAACTTGAATGTGGTCACACCACAAATGAGCAGCAGAGCAGAGATCCAAACCAGGAAACTTCACTCTCTCTTTGGGAGAGTACCTGTAGAAGATGTTCTCTTCAAAGAGAGGAGGAGCCAATTAGAGCCCAAGTCTGCAAGATCTCCACAGGGCTCCCTAAAGTTCAGAGACTTTCAAAACAAGACCCTGAATGCCTGAGCTTGCCCATCTCTTTCCACTCCCACCTTCCATATAACCTGAAGCCCACTGCCTGGGAGGTCACATTTTCAGACTCCATTCCAGACTTATCCCTTGGGCCTAGATCTTGAGCTAGTCACCTTATACACCCCTCAAAGCCATGAGTCTTGATGCCCCTTAGTCTGAAACTGTCTCCAAACATATCTTACCTTGGTTCCCCACCCCCAACATCTGGACTGCCTCCACTATCAATCTGTCACAGGCACTATTCTGTCATAGTCATTGGGTGCCTTTTGGAGTCCAGGTCCTTCCACTTTGCACTTAAAGATCTGGTTGAATTCTAGTAAGATAAGGATTAAGGATAAAGAGAGAGAAATACTGAATCTTAAAGGAAACACCCACAAGCCATTGAGATGTAGACAGCATAGTTGTAAATCTTGAGCAACATGCCCTTGACCCATGCCCTTGTAAAATGAAGAAAATATGCTAGAAAGCACAGGGAATGCTGGCACAAAATTGTGAAACTTCACTCTGGATCCACCTCCACTCCAGCCCCTGATACAGCCCTTCTATAAACAGTGGACCCCCAGCCCAAGTCAGGGCTGCTTCTCATTATCCTGTATTCTCCCTTGAAGGTGTATCTACCTTTCTTTAAAAGTTTCTATGTCTTTGTCTGGCTCATGCTGAAATTATTTGCCAACACATGTGCTAAGATCCCCACTGGTCTTGAGTTGAGTTCTCCCTCTCCTCTGGGAATTCTTCAGATCCTTCTCCAGAAACATCTCTTCTCTAGTGACCCTAGGAAACATCTGCCCTGCCCCATCTTTTCTTCTCTGGTGACCCAGTGGGAACAGAGGAACATGTGTCATCTAAGGGTCATTTCTTTTGCATTTATTTTGGATTTTGTTTCTTGGTGGATCTGGAGGCTGCAGAGTTCTGGACTCCAGACAGTTTATGTGAAAACCTGGCCCAGGAGAATACCCATAGCCCCCAAGTCCTTGTTTACCCCCCTTCTAATACTGATCATCATCCAAGACCCCTCACAACCAAACACTGAGCAGGGTCACTGCTTGGGGAGTGCTCTCTAGCTTGCCCCTTATCACTAAAAGGTGGGGCAGGTATTTTCTGGCCAAGGCTTTTCTCCTGCCAATGAAACCTCCTATAACAGCCCTGGGTTCTTCAGAAATCTTTGGCCCCTCCTCTGTATTGAGACTCTATTTTGTTCAGGATTCTGGAGATCCCCAGCTAAAACCCAGTGCTTACCCTTTCCCACCACCAATGTTCAACCAGCATAAGACCAGTGTCTGAGAGAGAGCAGAGAGCAGGAAGAAATCAATACTACTGGAGTGGTGACCCCAAGAGGGAATGGGAGTTGGGGGGCAAGAGAAGCTGTTGGGGGTGTTCTTGCAGAACTTTGGACCTTGAATACACCTGGTTCTCAACACAGCCTAGTAGCCAGAGAGACAGAAGGCTGGGTTAGAAGATTGCCTGAGCCCTTTCCAATCTTACAAGTATGAGCTGGTCACATCACATACCCCTTGGAGCCTCTTGCATTTTGGCAAGAGAGGATCTATAGATGGACACGTTGAGAGGTGGCCAAACTGCAGTAGGACAGGCATTGCCAGCCCTTCATCATTCTTGGACATCTGAGTGGGGGAAAATCAACTTTCCAAAGTGTAGCAATCCCCTGCCCACCCCCAGAAGACATGGGACAGTCAGAAGGGGTGAGAAGTACTGGGCAGATGGAGGAGGTGGGAAGTAGATTGTGCAGGTGAAGGCCCTGACCAACAATCATTGTGGAGACATGTTAGAGTCTGTAAACAAGTCAAAATAACACCTGGCATTTAGCCAGGGGAATGTTAGAGTTCCTAAACAAGTCTGGATGGTGCCTGGCAAAATGCCAGAGGGAGTGGTTTGAGAAGTAACAAAAGCGAGCCATTAAGTGTAGAGATTCCTTATTGGTTGACTGATGTATCTAGTTTATGCTAATTAGATAAGCTCTGTGGAATGTATAAATACTGCTCCTGTCCTGCAATAAAGGGCTTCCACTCTTGCTGTATCAACGTACACAAGTTATTCGTCACCCCTCCGCTTATTTTGCCCAGCCAGCCGGGCTGCGGCA
>NW_026000037.1:61906405-61909246 GCF_001458135.2 Marmota marmota marmota
TGCCACAGTTAAAAACAAACATCAGCACGCACCGTTTTGCAATCTCTTAAACAAATAAAATTGCTTTGATTTAAATAACATTTATTTTACATGACCAAACACAATAAATAACGTAATATACAAAGCTTTATAATTATTGCACATTTGTAAAATATCTTACAGTGAGTTCATACAGCCAGCAATATTTAAAGCACAAAGACTTTATTTACAGTTTTATTTTAATATAATAACCAGATCCAATGGACCTAACATAAGATGAATTTATGTTAATTTTACCAACCAGCGTTCTCATCAATCATATATATTTTGGGGGAAATGTAAACATTATTGCCTAAAGTACCTTATATATACATTTGATAACCGATCATAACAAAGGACTTTAACAATCTAAAAAGATAAAGCTGATAAAACAGTACCATATTTTGGTTTATCTTATTTAGCCTTAAATTATATATTAATTTTTAAAATGTAAACTCCCGGAGCAAGAGCTGGTAAAATCAATATTTTACATAAGTAGTCTCATCTCTTAAAAAAATTCCAGCTTTAAATCATTGCTATTTACTTGGGAAGTTCTCTAACAGGAATGTTTCAACAGATCTCAGGAGTTTTGAAATACTGCTTCCCCTTGAAATATTTTCCATTTGATAAAAATAATAATTTCTTCTGGAAAATGAATTATTTCAAAAGTTTACTGAAAGCCTATTTTTAAGAAATAAAATTTTAAAATCCAGTGTCTTTAAAATTAAAATATCAGGAAACGAATTTGAAAAAAAATCACAGAAAATAATACCAATATGTATATATGGATATGTGTGTATCTCTTACACATGTATTTAAGAGCATAAATATATGTATACGTATATACATACATATACATATATATAAACATACATATGTAGGTAGCATACCTACCTTTTAATACACACACACACATACCCACTTGGTTGGGCCTGAACATGCACTAGCAAGTTATTTTAGGGCTTCAACTCTTCAGAAAATCTCATTATGTGAGGAGTGAAGTGGCTCTGCGGGGAGCATTATGGAAATATCTGGGCTTGATTTAATGAGGCTGTTCACATTGGTGGAATATCAACTTAACAGAGAAAAGTCTACCCAGGGCGTCCAAGTTACCAAAATGAAAATTGGCAATTGAGATGATAAGAACGTGGCTTTCTTCTGCGAAATCACTTCAGGTAACAGAGATAACATTAAATAACATACATTCTATGCACCAAGAACAATGTTTTATGTACCGAGTCTCTTATCCGTCTCTCCTAATGACTTCCCTTAGCGGGTTGTTAGTACTTGACAGCAGGTCTCCGTGCGGGGAACTTTTCTACAATTCCACATTCAAAGGAGGTCCATCAGAGAGCATGATTGGCAATTTTCGTCATAATCTGCACATTATTAGCATCAAAATTGACGTGGCAGTTAACACTGGTGGGTTTTGATGTACCTTTCTTCAAGTTCAAGGAAACCCCTCCTGTAGCCGGGGTTGGCAGAGCGGGTCTCAGTAACCCAGTGGTGGCTTTGCAGAGGGAAGGCGCAATAGACATGCGTGAGAAGTGTGCCAAGAACCATTTTACCCGAGGAAAAAGAAAGCAAGGAGGGAAGGAGTGGAGGAGCACAGCGAGTTGGAAGTTAGAAAAGTGTTTAAGGAAATGTTTAGGATACTATATATCTAGAGATTCAAGTATTTCCCAGATCGAGTGGAACCCGGTAGTTAGAAAACTGAAAATGCCTAACCAATAGACTATAGTGATCTGTCAGTCTTGGCCTTCCTTTCCGTTCCCTTTCCTGGCCAGGTTTGGCAACTTCACTAGTCAAGAACTTTTGCATAAAATAGGCCAGACATTTTCATTTCACTGAAACCAGATACCAAAGAGAAAACAGTCGAACAATGGTGGACCGAGAAGGAAGAGGCGCGACCTCCACTCTCCCCACCTGGGCTTTGTCTTTCCCCGGAAAGGCCGTTACTAGTCTTACGGATCTCGTTTCCAGCACGCAGTTAACTATCTCACGAGCACACCGCAGCCACCCCGCATTCTCCATCCACCCTCCAGGTCTTCTCACACTTTTATTCTCCCGCTCTCCTTGGACAAAGCCCCCAACAAACTCACGTTGAGAGAAAATTTGCCACCTCCTCCCACCCTCGTTTAAAGAAAAGAAGGAAATGTTAGAAGAAAAAGAGCAGCAGCATAAACCTTGGGGGTGGGGGTGACTCCGCCTCCCACAAGCGTTAGCGCACACTATTCCCTCTTCGTCGTGGTTCTGCATTGCTTCTGGCCACGTGGTTCTACCGAGAAACTCGGGCGTGAGGGCGCACAGCCAGGGCTCAAAACCCGGGAGAACTTCTTTGGGGATAGGGGGATTGTCTTCGGGGAGACCAAGAGCTCAGAAAGAGGTGGGAAGTGGGACCCAGATGGCAGGAAACATTTTGAGGAGGGAAAAGAGGGGAGAGACGGTTGGGAAATACAAAAATAGAAATAATTTGGGGGGACGCCCGCCAGGCTTTCGCGCTGACTCCTTCCCTCCAATTCGCGGCAGGTTCCTTTCAACCTCCTGCACCCCGGGGCGCCCCCTGGCGACAGCGGTAGCAGCGGGAAGCGCGCCGAAAGGGCAGGGGGTGCACAGGGGACTCCCGGGCACCCGCAGAGCTACAGGCACGGCCCCCTGGCGGCACGACGTAGTTATCTGGTGAGCGGCGCCTCGTCCCTCTGGTCTGGCGGGCTCACGGCGGTCTTGCTAAGCACTGCCGCAGAATAGGGTAAGAAGCCGCTCTCGGAGCGCGGCGCCCCGGCGCTGCAGCCGAAGTCCGAGCCCCCCGCGGCCCCAGCGCCG
>NW_026000037.1:61910613-61918020 GCF_001458135.2 Marmota marmota marmota
AGAGAGAGAGAGAGAGAGAGAGAGAGAGAGAGAGAGAGAGAGAGATCTGCAGATTTGTAGAGTTTTGAAACCGCTTTCTTGCTACGTGGCCAGGGAAGTATGTTGGGCCCGCTGTTCCAAACCGAAATCATTAAATCCTCTCTGATTTTTCTAAGTTTGCCTGGTTTGTTCTGAACTCGAAGTCCCTAGTTTGGTTTTTATTTTGTTTTCTTTTTGTTTTTAACTTTTATATTTCTGCTGATGGATAGACTTCTCACCTACTCATTTTCCCTGGGGGAAGTGAACTACACTGGACGACTTGAAAGCAGAATTCGACAGCTAACTTTAAACATAGTCGCGATTTACAGTGCCATACGGGCCGCGCCGAATCCACTTTTTATGGTTACCAGTTTCCCCCTTCCCTCCTCAAATTTGATTATTTGTGCCCAAGTAAGTGGATTTCGAGGTTAAAGGGGGTGGGGGATAGAGGAGCGTCAGCCGCGTTCTGCCTCTGCCCTTCCTCCTTTTGCCCTTGATTCTGTCTTTCCTCCTTCCTCCCTTCCCACCCGAGTCCCTTCCTTACCTGTGGCCCCTCGTGTTCCCAGCGCTGAGTCCGGGCGATGAGAGTTCCCGACCAACCTTGCAGCTGCTCCTTGCGGCCTGAGGTTGGCGGCTGAGCCTTTTGGCGTTAACTTTGATAGTCATAATGACGCCGGTGGCAACCATTTTAAGGAAGATCAATCTTCACTCAAGGCCGCTCCTCATCTCCTCCCGCGCTTGTGCCCCACCCTGCCCCGACCTCCGGATGCATTATGCCCGCCCGCCTGTGGTACCAGGGCGAAAACAGGGATAGGACACCGAGATCCAACTCCTGAGCTTCTGAAGCGACCAGGAGACCCTAGCAGTCTGGGCGCTGTGCGCGGGTCCTGCATCCCCGCCCCAGAGCCAACTCAGACCCCAACCTGGGCCCCCTCCTTTCCTTCTTCTGACACACCCAACACATCGAGGTGCGTTGGGGCAAACCCAGGGTCTATTTGCCCATCTGTCTGTTGGCGCTTTCCTTTTAACCTTAGACCCACTGGGGGCGCGTCACGAATGAAAGGGGAGGCGAGGTGTGAAGTATATTTATATACATATATACACATATAGTCATTGCCAAAAGTTTCTCTACTGTTCCCCTTGGCGCCAACTTACTTCAACATCGCGAGCTTTGCTTGGAAAATCAATTCCACCTCTTTAAGGTAATAAACGGAAAGCTCAATAGGCATGCTGAGGCTGGGGGCAGAGAGACCGCTGGGCATTCGGCAACATTCCGAGGATTCTATCAGCCGTCCACCTCCTCCTGTGCCCCTGTTACCACTCAACACCGAGCTCTCGCGTTCTCATCATGAAGACTTTGGGGCCATTAGCGCGTCAGGAGCCCAGCCCTGTGGACGCCCCCACCCGCTCCCCAACCCCAACAGCCAGATCCACGAGTTCTGGCAGGCGCTGTCCCCTTGATCTAGGAAGGGTGCCCCGCTACTCAATCCCCGCTTGCTCTAGGGACTAAATGGGGCACTTTGGTCCAGGCTCCGGACCGTGGGGGGCCAAGATCCTGGCGGCGGTGGGGGGAAGTGGAGGCATTGCCTGAGCGGAAATCCGCTGATGCCTTTATTGCTGTCGTTTGGCGCCCCCATCTGTTTTCCTCGCGGTTTAGGCGACTGTGAGAGGCTTTTCAAATACAGCAGCCTCTGGGGTCTGGGGTGCAGACAGGCACCGTTTCCTCTATCACCCAGCCAGCTCACGGTCTCCCACTTCCTCGCTTCCTCTGGGATCTGGCGTCTCTAGTTCCAAAAGCAGCGTCAAACCCGACCTCAGTCTATTGAAAAGGTACAAAACCATTTTTGGCGGCACCTTCATTCATTAGTGGTTTAGAAAACTATTTTGCACCTTTTAAATAACACTAAGTTTGTGTTTCTAACACGTTTATTCCAATAAGTATATTTGAGACCATGTCAGGGAAACTACTCACAGTAAAAGACACCTACCATTTTTCACTACTGCATTTAGCAGACAATGTTTCCTGGAGCGCAGTGAATATTCCATTTCAGTATTTAGTGACCCTTAATTTACTTATTCTCCATACCCACTAGTTGTAGTAATATTGGCTAATTTACATAAAGCCCTTATATGTAATTGAAGGTGCTTCTTACCTGTATTATTATCTCTTCTAAATCTCACAGCAACTCTGAAATTAATTACATTTCCCTCTTAGACACATAAGTTTAGCGACTTGTTCGTGATTTTAATTTATCTCCAACAATATAAAAGCCTTACGATAGTTCTAAATTTTGAATAGCTTTTGTTTTGTTTTATTTTTCTCATATTTTGCCTGTCTTATTTAAATTCAGGCCTACTTCAAAAAAATTGTAAGGGTAGAGAGAACAGCACAGTACTGTTGATGTTTATGGATGAAATTTCACACCTCTTCCAGAATCTAGAGGCTAAGGCTGGGACCAGGATTGTCAAATGTTCCAAGTTTTTAGATGCAGCCTCTGATTCCTTCAAGCTCTCCTACCCGCTACCAAGGTACAGGGCCCACTCAGTACGACAAGAATCCAACTCAGGAGGCATAGCTTGGCAGTGATTTTTAAGATGGGGGTGAAATGGAGTGCGGGAAAATTTTTCTCCATACAGTTTAAAAAGCACTTTTTGCTTGAAAGAATGAACAACATTAATGAAGCCTAATTTTTTGTTTGTTTGTTTTGTTAGGTCTCCAGAGTAAATATTTGCAGCGGGTCCTCTGGGGTGAAGTGGTAAATAAACATTTTTTGGCTTGAGACTTCAGGTAATAAAAATCGATTTCAGCTGCCAGAGGGGAGTGGAGCGGGTAAAGCCAGAGCTGCAGAAGAGCCTCGCGGCGGTTTCCTAGCCAAGGGTTTCGGGTAGCTGCGGCCACCATCCAGTGAAAACACATGCTTTCTTGAGAGCTGGGGCCAGAGTGTGGTGGGACAGCGGAACAACCACAGTCTGGGGGGAGCTCATGGCACGTTTTCTTTAGGCTAAGCGCAATCCCCCACGGCTGGAGGTTTCAATTTTTAAGGATGGACTGAGGGGTTGAAGAACCAGGCCTGACTTGGTACTAACTACTTCATGCTCCATCCCTGAGCAGGCAAGCCTTTGGTTCTCTGTCTCATCTGGGTCAGTTTAGTTGCTTCTGTCTCCCCCTTCCCTTGAAATCCCGCGACACACCTGGGACAGTTATGGGTGAGGGGTTGGGTGGGTACTTTTTTCCCTGGACACTGGGGCTACACAGACCCACCGCCTGCCCCAAGCTCCTCTGTCCTCAGAAGCGACGGGAGAACTTGCAGGGACATCTAGCGCCAGGCGTGGGGAATTGCGCGCCGCCAGTCAAGAAAGCGGATTCTGACCACTCCGCCTTCACGCTTAGGCACTTTCCCAGCCTTCATCACTGCCTTGCTGGTGATCACGACGTGGATTCCCCGTGAAGACCGTGAGTTCTGCGAAATGAAGATAGGTAGATAGACTTATTTTCTTTTGCCTCAAGCGATTGCATAATGAGCATTTATTGGGGTTAAACTAACAGTAGTTTTGCTAGGAAAGTGTATTCTTATAGGTCAACTCCACACCTTGAGAGAGCTCTGACAAAACAGTAAATTGCTACCCCAATTTTTATTTTATTTATCAAAAGCGAGAGGGGCAACAAGTCACCAGGTCCTCAAGCTATGGCCCCACCCTCCTGTTCCCCCTCCCCACCATCCCCAACCCTGTGAGATTAGTGCTTCTCTGTCAAGGAAGATCCTCTCTGTTTAATTCCCTCCAAAGCTGGAGGAGTTTTCTCAGTCCCAAAGGAAGGCTGCTGCCCTATGAAAGGCGAACCAGGTTTCACCAAATGCTGCTTTGTGTTTGGAGTGGGTCTTTGTTGTTGTTACAAACGATTTTCATTTAATAAAGTCTAGTTTTGTTGTTAAACCTAAACAGATTACATCTTAGACATGCCAACTACCCAAATGCAGGATTCCACTTTGTGCATATTGCTAGGGCCCCTTTTTCTGCATCCTAGGTTGTGTTTTGGTTTTGATTTTTTTGGTTGTTGTTTCTTTGAAATTTCCACCCTGAGAGACACTGGGTATGGCTGGAGAGGGGGGTTAGCTCCAGAGTTGGCAGGACACAAACATGGTTGAGAGCACTGTCCAGCCAGTTCAACTGGACTTAAGACTTTATTTGGAATTAAGTCTCTTTGTACAAACTCTGACTTCTTACAGGTTGGTTAATTAGGAGGGTGTCCTGCACTTCCTGGTTGTGGCCATCAAGGTAAATGCTTTCAAAGGAATCCCCAGGATCCCACTTTGATAGGACCCTGTCATCCTGGTCTTAATAGCCACTGATTATGTGGTTAATTGAGTTCATTGCTGTTTTGGCAAGCACAGCAACTTTAACAAAGATTCCTTGAGTTCAATCTGCAACACAGAAAAAAAATCTAAATCTAAATTACGTTAGATGTTTACCCATTTCAACCCAGGACAGGAGCATAATTTGAAAGATCATCTACAAGGAAGAAAAGCAATGCTTTACTTCCATAACAGCATCCATGACCAAAAAAAAAAGGTGTTTGTGGAGAGAGGAGGAAGAGGAGCAAGTGTTGAGAGAATAAAGTGGTACTTTGGGCAACAAAGAAAGTTATGAGTTTTTCACCCAAATCAGGAAATGCATCAAAATATTTCATGAAAGAATTTGGAGCCATTTCTCATTGCAAAAGTCTTTCCTTTAACAAAACCTATTTCCGTAATTAAAACCTCAACATGATACACAAGGATGGGGGGAGGGAGAGAGAGAGTTATGTAGGGCTCAGTCCGTGCTTCAGGACAACCAAAGAAAATGATTCCCATTGCGTTTAAATCCAAAATCAGTTCAAATACAGGATATATAAGCTAAATGAAATGTTTCTGCAAATTCAACTATGAGCATCATTACTTTAGTAACATAACAGTCATGACTTTACCTAGTACTCAGCCATGGCCCTACGATCCAATAGTAGTAGTTGCCCTGGGGTTCTGGAACTTAAGAGGCCCACATAGGGCTGATTCAGAGCCTCTTTCCTAGGTTGAACCCCCTCCTACTGGACTGAGCCTTTAATAACTTTTCTGAAGGCTTGCATCAGAATAGTAAGAGACAAATCTTATTATTCAAAATCTCCCTCTCTGCCCTTTGGAATGGACAGAGAAATCCCAAGCCTTGCAAAGGATCCAAAGGGCATTTGGAAGCAGGGCCCGATTGAGAAGTCTCAGCTTAAGCATTAATTCAAATTTTCCTTCTAGAAAAATTAATGCACCACATGGAAATTTAAATCTAAAGCAATGGTCGCCTGCAAGCAGAAACTTGATGGATTCTTCCTTCCTATTTGATTTGACTTTTTAAATTTTTTTTACAATTGGTTGTTTAAATATATTTATCAGAAAGAAAATGGTACTGAAATCCAAGAGCATAAAACTACCAAAATGTTTAGTTTTAAGAAACTAAAATTCTTTAGTTCCAGTTATGCTTTAGACATATTTAAATAAATCTGGGGTTGTGTTTTGTTTCTTAGGTCAGAGAAAATTTGAAAGTATCTCAATGTTTTCCTGCTCTGAGAAAAAGAACAAGTAACAAAAAGTGTCTCAGGTGGCCTGTGGTTAGTGATATGGTACTAAAATGGTCGAGTAAATCCCTAGCTAGTCCCTTCCAAAAAGTCCACAACTCTGTCACCTGTTCTAGTCAGCCTTTTAAAAATGCAATCCAGATTTCATTGCTAACTTTTGCCTTTTTTCCCAAGTAGTCAAAATTGTTCTCATCAGCAAAATTCTATTACCTACAATTCTGCAAAGTTCAGGCTGCCCCTGTCTTGAATTTGATCATGAACATGTCTAGGACTTCAAAAAGGTCAAACTAATTCTCTTGCTTTTCTTTTCCAGCACCTCTCTCATAACTTTCCCCTTTATTTGAGCCTTTTATGGTTACTGTGTTTTGCATGTCAACACTCTCAACACCAGCAGCCCACCCTGCAATGCCAGGCCAGGCCCAGAAGAGTCTTGCTGGCTTTTTTTCTTCATGTTATTCAGGACCTGTCTTTGGTCTGGGAGCAATGGGACTGGGTGACCAGTTGGCCTCACCAATCACAGATTTAGGGGAGTGATTTTCTTGGAGATAGGCTGGCCTGGAGAGTTGATGCCACAAAAACAAATTGGCTCACTCTGAGGGCTTCCACACCCACCCTAGCACCATTGGTCGTTCTTAACTAATACTGCTCCTAAGACAGAGCTTGGGAGGACACAGGACCCATACTGGATATTAATTGCTAAGATCAGGGGGATAATGGGCTGGCGCTCTAAGGCAGAGAGGAATGGCAGGGGGGATAAAGAGGAATCAGGGACAGTAATTCCTAACACTCTGGCAACAGTATCCCAGAGGTGGGTCTAAGCCCCACCAGAGCTATTGGAAGCCTACCTCATCCCATAGAAATCAGACCTAGATGCTCTGGGTTGCTCCCATTACAAGTTTTCCCTTAACTTGTGAAAAGTGCCCTCTTAACTTGCCCCTCTTAGTTCTATGCAGTTGATAACTTGAAAAAGGAAGCGAAACAAAGGTTCTTGGGAAAGTGAAGTTTTCAATTAATTGGCGTGAGTAAGGGCGGAGGTGGGTGGTGGCTGCAAAATGCAAGAGGCCCGTAGGCTTGTGGGCGAGGCGCAGAAGCTTCGCGACAGGCGACAGAGTGACTTTCTTCTCCTGCGGCTCTTCCAGGGTGTTTCTGCCAGTCTGGAAAGGCCGTGCCAGAACTGGGAAACCCAGCTCGGGAGGAGATTCCCGGCCGGCCTGAATGTAAAAATGTGGAACAGGCATCCATGAACTTTTTCGCTGGGGCAGATTGCAAGGCTTGCCGCACCGAGGTGAGGTGGGTCTTTCTATCCTCTGCTTGATTTTCTTATTGAGTCCCTGCCGCCGCCCTGGGAGCGCTTCGTGGGTATTTTCTGGGTGGAGATTGAGTACGTGTAGAGGAAGGGTCTGATCCAACGACTCTTATTTATAAGTGTGAAATGTCTTTGCCGGTTAACAATGTCCGAGTTAGAGAACATTGGCTCTCTCGAGTTTGGGGTCTAGAGATAGACTAACGAAAGATTGAGCAATAGAATAATAAAAAAAAAAAAATTGGTCTGTTTTCACTTCAGTCTGATCATCTCAGTCCTTAGTCTTCGTTTTGTTGTGCAGCTCCAGTGAGCCGAGGA
Source organism: Marmota marmota marmota (assembly GCF_001458135.2). Lineage (NCBI taxonomy): Eukaryota > Metazoa > Chordata > Mammalia > Rodentia > Sciuridae > Marmota > Marmota marmota. Next base: position 61,917,852 of record NW_026000037.1, read on the forward strand.
GAGGTGGCAAAAACAGCCATAATCGAGACACGGCGCAGGCCTCGGAGCCCGCCTCGGTCGCAGACAAGGCCTGGGATGGGCCGTCGCGCAATCAACTCGTGGGGGTGGCTGCGGCGCAAACGCTTGGGTCTGGGGGAGGGAGGGAATGGGAGGTGGGCCCCGCACGGAG